>NC_140996.1:162540686-162996471 GCF_052327205.1 Somniosus microcephalus | reverse complement strand
GAGTGTGTGTGTGAGGGAGAGAGGGGGGAGTGTGTGTGTGAGGGAGAGAGGGGGAGTGTGTGTGTGAGGGAGAGAGGGGGGATTGTGTGTGTGAGGGAGAGAGGAGGGAGTGTGTGTGTGAGGGAGAGAGGGGGATTGTGTGTGTGAGGGAGAGAGGGGGAGTGTGTGTGTGAGGGAGAGAGGAGGGAGTGTGTGTGTGAGGGAGAGAGGGGGAGTGTGTGTGTGCGGTAGAGAGGGGGAGTGTGTGTGTGAGGGAGAGAGGGGGAGTGTGTGTGTGAGGGAGAGAGGGGGGGTGTGTGAGTGAGGGAGAGGGGGGAGTGTGTGTGTGAGGGAGAGAGGGGGAGTGTGTGAGTGAGGGAGAGGGGGGAGTGTGTGTGTGAGGGAGAGAGGGGGAGTGTGTGTGTGAGGGAGAGGGGGAGTGTGTGTGTGAGGGAGAGAGGGGGAGTGTGTGTGTGAGGGAGAGGGGGAGTGTGTGTGTGAGGGAGAGGGGGAGTGTGTGTGTGAGGGAGAGGGGGGAGTGTGTGTGTGAGGGAGAGAGGGGGAGTGTGTGAGTGAGGGAGAGGGGGGAGTGTGTGTGAGGGAGAGAGGGGAGTGTGTGAGTGAGGGAGAGGGGGGAGTGTGTGTGTGAGGGAGAGAGAGGGGAGTGTGTGTGTGAGCGAGAGAGGGGGAGTGTGTGTGTGAGGGAGAGGGGGGGAGTGTGTGTGTGAGGGAGAGGGGGGGAGTGTGTGAGGGAGGAGAGAGGGGGGGAGTGTGTGTGTGAGGAGAGAGGGGGAGTGTGTGTGTGAGGGAGGGAGGGGGGGGAGTGTGTGTGTGAGGGAGAGAGGGGTGAGTGTGTGTGTGAGGGAGAGAGGGGGAGTGTGTGTGTGAGGGAGAGAGGGGGAGTGTGTGTGAGGGAGAGGGGGAGTGTGTGTGTGAGGGAGAGAGGGGGAGTGTGTGTGTGAGGGAGAGGCGGGGAGTGTGTGTGTGAGGGAGAGAGGGGGAGTGTGTGTGTGAGGGAGAGAGGGGGAGTGTGTGTGTGAGGGAGAGAGGGGGAGTGTGTGTGTGAGGGAGAGAGGGGGAGTGTGTGTGTGAGGGAGAGAGGGGGAGTGTGTGTGTGAGGGAGAGAGGGGTAGTGTGTGTGTGAGGGAGAGAGGGGGAGTGTGTGTGTGAGGAGAGAGGGGGAGTGTGTGTGTGAGGGAGAGAGGGGGGAGTGTGTGTTGAGGGAGAGAGGGGGAGTGTGTGTGTGAGGGAGAGAGGGGGAGTTGTGTGTGAGGGAGAGAGGGGGAGTGTGTGTGTGAGGGAGAGAGGGGGAGTGTGTGTGTGAGGGAGAGGGGGGGAGTGTGTGTGTAGGGAGAGAGGGGGAGTGTGTGTGTGAGGGAGAGAGGGGGAGTGTGTGTGTGAGGGAGAGGGGGAGTGTGTGTGTGAGGGAGTGAGGGGGAGGTGTGTGTGTGAGGGAGAGGGGGGGTGAGTGTGTGTGTGAGGGAGAGGAGGGGGAGTGTGTGTGTGAGGGAGAGAGGGGGGAGTGTGTGTGTGAGGGAGTGAGGGGGAGTGTGTGTGTGAGGGAGAGAGGGGGGAGTGTGTGTGTGAGGGGAGAGGGGGAGTGTGTGTGTGGGGAGGGGGGGAGTGTGTGTGTGAGGGGTGAGTGGGGGGGTGTGTGTGTGTGAGGGAGAGAGGGTGAGTGTGTGTGTGAGGGGAGTGAGGGGGAGTATGTGTGTGAGGGAGAGAGGGGGAGTATGTGTGTGAGGGAGATAACCAAGATGCTTTATACTGGGAATTAGTCTCGTGGTCCTCTTTGTACCCTTTCCAAAGCCTCATCACTATCACCCACCATGTGAGGAGAGCAAAACTAGACTCAGTATTTCAAGTGAGGTCTGACCAAAGTTTTGTACAAGGACCAAAAATTATGCCTTATCTTATAATCAATTGTCCAATGAATGCACCCCAACACCCTATTCGCTCTAGCTATCGCTTCATGGCATTACTCATGTACCTTTGGAGATGTATGCACTAGAATGCCCAGATCTTTCTTTTTCCACCTTCTTTAATGCTTTACCTGAAGGGTGTATGCATGTTGAGCATTCACCCTGCCCACATGCACAACACTGCACTTTTCCAAAATAAACATCATTTGCTAATCTCCCAACACATCAAGGTCTGCCTGAAGCCATTGAGCAACATCTGCAGACCTAACATTCACAAATATCTTAGTATCATCTGCAAATTTGCAGATTGTGCCTTCAACACCTACATCTAGATCATTATTAAGAATAGTAAAGAGCAATGGTCGCAACACCGAGCCTTGCAGGACACCTCTGGTGACCGGTCTCCAAACAGATCCAAATCCATCTATAACTACCTTTTGCCTACGTCCTTCTAGCCAGTTCTCAATCCAGCTCAATATAGTACCACTAATACCAAAGACTTCGATCTTATAGAGAAGCCTCTTGTGCGGTACGTTATCAAAAGCTTTTTGGAAGTCTAAGTAAACAATGTCTACTGGACTTCCCCCATCCACCATCTTGGTAACTTCTTAAAAAAAAATACAATGGCCCATACTTTGTGGTCGGTAGGGCGGCGTACTCTCAGAGTGTGCCGCCAAACCTCCTTTGAAATCCACAGCAAGCTCGGGGTTTCCGCATGCACTCGCGCATGAACTGCAGTCTGTCAACATATGCGTTGACAGGCCATCCGCACGGGCCATGAAAAAGCAATTGCTGATGCAAAGTTGCCGACTGGCCAGCAATTGCGCACGGAAATGTTACTATTCTGCCCTTGCAGCGCATTCCTATGCAGAGCTAGACAGGTAGCTAACAACTTGATATCTTCCCATAAAAATCACAAGGCTTGACTTTTCTTGTAAACTTTACTGAAAGATTCTTATTGTGAAACTGAAATACAATACAGAAATGGAAGCACACATCAGTATACAAGCACATGACTGATATGCATACACAAATTTAGGTACGCCTGAGCAACACAGTACATTTGGCATGTAACTTACCAAAACACGTGGAAACACAGCTTACTGTGAATATACATTTCGCGAACTGAAAGGCATTCTCTTTAAATTAGCCCTTTACATAGTGCATCAAAATACAGCTACAAGTTAACCAGCTAGACAGAGAGCGAGCACTTCACGGCTAGCTGTGTAAGTTTGCTTACAGAGAAAAGTTACAAACTAAACATTTTCTGCAAAATATAGTGTACATTAATCATCTATAACATTCTCAAGTACTTACAGACAAATAGTGTCCAAGGCTGGAGCGTGACAAGAATATAACTTCCCAGACCATGTGTGGCTGCAGGTCTGTGATATACAGTAGTTTACTTTACTGCACTTTACTGTGCTTTGCTGCACTTTACTGTGCTTTACTGCACTTTACTGCGCTTTACTGCACTTGCTAGGTACCAAATATCCACGAGGTGGCGGCACACAATGGAAATCGACACAAATTACTCAAACCCCTGAATTAACTGGAAAACTAACATAAATTCCTAAAGGAAGGCAGCACACTCCCCGCTTGGTACAATTCCGTTGTACCACTACAGATACAAAATAAAACCTAAAAAAACGTCCTTTGGCTGCAAACATACTCAGAATCCTTTCTCTAGGTTTCTTCAGAAAGGAGGACTATGATCTCTGAGACTGGCCTCAGAAACACTTTGACAGTCCCCTCCTTGACAATCTTCACCTCCACCTTGTGGACCCTCTTGTCCCTGCTCAGCAGAGTTTTGACAACCAGTCCCACTGGCCATTCATTTCTGTGTGCTTGGCTGTCTTTCAGCAAGACAACATCTCCCACTTTGACATTTGGCTTGTCTTCTGTCCATTTCCTACGGCTCTGTAGGGTGGACAAATACTCTCCTCTCCATCTCTTCCAAAAAGTGTCTGCAAGACACTGGATTTGCTTCCCGTGCAGCTCAGCCATGTTGAAGTTTCCAGAGTGGGCTGAAATAGCATGCATCTTTTGAGTCAGGAGCATCGCTGGGGTGAGGACTGCAGGCATGTCTGGGTCGGTGGACACCGGCACCAGGGGTCTTGCGTTCATGATCGCCATGACTTCAGCCATGAGAGTGCTCAAGACGTCGTGTGTGAGACGAGTGGGTCCCATCCGAAGCGGCATAGCATCCAGAATACGCCTGGCAACACCGTTGAGCCTCTCCCATGAACCACCCATGTGGGATGAATGCGGGGGGTTAAACACCCACGTGCATCCTTTCTTTTGGAGGTAGCTTCTTACCGCTGCATCGTCCGTGTGGATGTCCAACTCCTTACAGGCACCCACGAAGTTAGTCCCTCTGTTGGAGCGGAGAAGTTTGGCTGGACCACGGATTGAGAAAAACCTCCTCACGGCACTGATGGTTAGGAAAGCTTTGTCATCCATGGGCAATGTTGGTTTGTCATCATCCTTGGACCTTTCAAACACTGAGCATCCTAGGCTGTCTATGCTCACAGTGAGGCCTGCCTCTTCCTCACAGGCAGAGGAGGTTGCCCTATGATGCTGCGTCATGCCATCGTAGTCTTCCTTTACCTGGATCCTGTTTGGGCATGGGCTGAGAAAGGATGTATGACCGTTGTGCAACACGTTTGCTTTATATACGTTGACATCTGCTGGTTTGTGGACTGTTCCCAGGCAAACTCCACCCACGAGGACCCATCCCAGGTCAAGCCGCTGCGCATAAGGAGCATTGTGGGGCCCGTTGATATGCTCACGCACCTTGTGCACCCTTAAGATGTCTCTTCCCAAGAGCAGGAGGATTGGAGCGTCCGGGTCCACAGCTGGAATCTTGTTGGCAACTGGCTGTAGGCGGGGCTGATGGCGTGCGACCTCTGGGAAGGAATTTCCGTCCTATCATCTGGCATCATGTCACACTCAATTAAGGTGGGGAGGGGAAGCTGTAGTTTCCCATCCATGGACTCGATCATGAAGTTGCCAACTCTCCTACCCGTAGTCTCTGTTGTCCCTGAACAGGTTTTCAGTGTGTACGGAGCTGCGCTGGCCTTGACTTCAAAGAGATTGAAGAATTCTGTCTTCGCTAGAGACTTGTTACTTTGCTCATCAAGCACTGCATACATCTTGATTGCCTTCTCCTTTCTCCCTGCAGGATATGCTTTAACCAAACCGATTTTGGAGCATGAGCATGGGCTGCTTGCATTTCCACAAACCTCTGTACACTTGGAGGTGACTGAAGAAGATGCGCTTTCGCTTTGCTCCCCGCTATCCTCTTTGTCAACCGCAGCACTCTCGGTGGTCGAAGGAGGAGGACCTGGATGCAGGGCTGCGATGTGTTTTTCACTGTTGCACGCGAAGCACTTGATTGTCGCCTTGCAGTCTTTTGCCATGTGCAGAGTCGACCCACAACACCTGAAGCAGATGCGATTCTCTTTCAGGTATGATTTGCGCTCATCAATAGGCTTGCCTCTAAAGCTTCGACACTTTTTGAGTGGGTGGGGCTTCTTGTGTATTGGACACTGATGATCTGGGTCATCCACTTTATTTCCAGCAGAACTGGATTGGTTGACTGAGGGTTTGGCTGGAACATTTGTTTTGTGCACGCTCACAGAGGCTTTGTTGCTGTACTTTGTGGGTTTCTCTGTTCTCGAAGGAGCGTGACTGCTGGAGGTGGAGAAAGTGAAACTTGGATCATTCCTCACCTTTGCCTGTTGTTGGACAAACCTGGAGAAGAGAGAGAAGGGAGGAAATGCCACTCCGTAGTCCTCCTTGTACTTGGATCCCTTATCTATCCATTTCTCTTGAAGGTTGTAGGAGAGCTTTTCCACTATTGGGTTTACCCCACGAGCTGTATCCAAATACGAGAGGCCTGTCAGGTAACCTTCTCCCTTAGCACACTCCAGTTCGAGGAGAATGTCACCCAGTTCTCGAAGCTCGACATTATCTTTGTTGGTTAGCTTCGGAAAGTCCTCAATCTTCTTAAGCAGTGCATGTTCAATGACTTCTGGTGTCCCATAACAGCCTTCGAGACGTTGCCAAACCAGGTTGAGGCCTGCTGTGGGATTGTGGACGTGCGCTGAGCGAATTCTCCTCGCCTGTTCTGACGACTCAGCTCCGAGCCACTTTGTCATCAAATCTAGTTCTTCTCTGGCTGACAGATTCAAGTCCTTGGTGGTACTCAGGAAGGACGCTTTCCATGACCAATAATTTTCAGGACGGTCATCAAATTCTAGAAGACCTGAACTTAACAATTCTCGGCGGATGAGGTACCTAGCGAGGTCTTGTGCACCTTGTGGCTCGGGTGAGGACTGCTTGGCTGGATTGGCCGAGTGCTGTGGAGGTCTCTGCAGGTAAGTCTTACTTGTTTCTTCTCTTTTAAGCTCAGTGTCTCCGAAAACAGGCTGTTTGTTACTGTGGTGAGTAGCTGGTTCTGCGTCGAGATGCCTGGATGTTTCCTTGAAGAACAATTTGGAGTGTTGTTGGACATACTCACTTGTACGTTGCACTGGACTGAGGGGCTGTTCTGGAACATATGGTTCATGGCTGTGCTCCCCGCCTTCGTTCTCCTCACCTTCTTCATAAGCTGCAGCTTCAGCTTCAGCGGCAGCGGCAGCTCTCTGGCTTTGGAGAATGTGGAGACTGGCGTCGAGGTCAGCTCTCTGCTTCATCACACTAGCGTCGAGGTCAGCTCTCTGCTTCATCACACTAGCTTCTTTTTCAGCGAAGGACAATTGAGCCTGGGCAGCTTTTGCCTTGGCATGTGCTTTGGCGGCTGCAGAAGCTGTCGATGACGACGGTCTGCTGGACCGCCGAGATGATCTAGAGGATGCTTTAGAGGACTGTGACTTGGTATCATTTGCTCGAAGAGGCTCATGCTTCTCAGTTGGCTGGTCGACGTCCTCTATGGTATATTGTCTTCCTGAGCATAGACTCATGGTAGCTGAGTGGTATCTTCTTGTGCTTGAGCCCGCTGTGCTGTTGTCTTTTCACTGTTCTGCCCTTGCAGCGCGTTCCTATGCAAAGCTAGACAGGTAGCTAACAACTTGATATCTTCCCATAAAAATCACAAGGCTTGACTTTTCTTGTAAACTTTACTGAAAGATTCTTATTGTGAAACTGAAATACAATACAGAAATGGAAGCACACATCAGTATACAAGCACATGACTGATATGCATACACAAATTTAGGTACGCCTGAGCAACACAGTACATTTGGCATGTAACTTACCAAAACACATGGAAACACAGCTTACTGTGAATATACATTTCGCGAACTGAAAGGCATTCTCTTTAAATTAGCCCTTTACATAGTGCATCAAAATACAGCTACAAGTTAACCAGCTAGACAGAGAGCGAGCACTTCACGGCTAGCTGTGTAAGTTTGCTTACAGAGAAAAGTTACAAACTAAACATTTTCTGCAAAATATAGTGTACATTAATCATCTATAACATTCTCAAGTACTTACAGACAAATAGTGTCCAAGGCTGGAGCGTGACAAGAATATAACTTCCCAGACCATGTGTGGCTGCAGGTCTGTGATATACAGTAGTTTACTTTACTGCACTTTACTGCACTTTACTGTGCTTTACTGCACTTTACTGCGCTTTACTGCACTTGCTAGGTACCAAATATCCACGAGGTGGCGGCACACAATGGAAATCGACACAAATTACTCAAACCCCTGAATTAACTGGAAAACTAACATAAATTCCTAAAGGAAGGCAGCACAGTTACGGTTGACGCAAACAGCGTCAGGACCTGTTTGCATTAGCGCAAGGGGATTTTTCAGGCATGATTGAAACATTTTTGTATCAGAAATTATACACGTACAGAGTTTCTGCAAATATTGGCGAAGGTTAGAGTTTTAATGATGTTGAAAATGATCAAAAAATAATATTTTTTGTGATGTTGGTGGAATGAAGCTAATTCTGAATTAAATTCCAATTCTGTAAATTGTAATTAGATCAGATTTTGGGATTCCATTACATCTCATAACGGGATTCCCTTTGGAAATGATTAAAATTGAATTCTGCTTTGTGATTGAAGGACCAGGCCCACGTGATCCCAGGTACGTTTCCGCATCGCCTGTGTCCCTGGGATCCATGGACCAATACATTGCCCTCCACCTCGCAGCTTCAAACCACAAGTTTTCGCAGCCTCGCTGTCATCAGGTAGGTGCGTAATTCTTTCACGGGTCGGAGGCGTACTCCAGAGGTATGCCTCCAACCGTAATTTTTGACCCAATCAGATTGGTAAGACATGACCTCCTTTTTATGAAGCCATGTTGGGTACCCCTAATATGTCCCTCTTTATCCAAGCAATTGTATATTGCATCCCTAATGATTCCTTCAAGTGTCTTTCCTGTTACTAATGTCAAACTATAGTTACCCGGGCCCGTCTTGCCACCTCTTTTAAAGATGAGGACTGCATTAGCCTCCTTCTAGTCTACGGGAACCATCCCAGAGTCCAGTGAGCTATTAAAAATATGGGCTAGGGGCTCGCACAGCACGTGTCCCATCTCTTCAGGACCCTTGGGTGGCTGTCATTCAGCCCGGCGGCTCTATCTATTTTCAAGTTCTTAATTCTATCTAAATCAATATGATTATCTATGTTAATATTACTAGTTTTATTATTAAAATCATACAATTCTAATAATTGAGCAATGTCATCAGGAGCAAAATACTCATTTACTATTTTTGCCATACCCAGTGAGTCCTTTGTAACCTGTCCTTGACCATCCTTCAATACAGCCTTTGACAGTTCTCTGACTCTACACATAACTGAGAAAGCTTTTCCCATTACTTCCACAAATGTCGACAATCCTTTTTTCCATTAGCCTTTTAGCTGCTCTGATAGCAGCCTTTGTTTTCTTTAATTGTTCCTTATACTCAACTCCATTTAGTTCAGTTTTAGATGCCTTTAATTTATAGAAACATTTTTGTTTACATCTTAATGGCCCGTATTTTCCGATCGGAGGCTTCCTGCGTGCGGAGGCCTCCAATCTGGAAAAAATCTACGAACTCACCTGAGGGCTCCCGAGGTCCGTATACTTCTGCTCCTGGACCGCTCCAAACTCGAAATGTGCAGGCAGTTCGCAAGCATCCCTGGGATCACGTGGGCCATGGGGCGCCAAAAGGAGAAGGGAAGCTCCCTTCATACACTTGACAGATAGACCTGTCAAATATATGAATGGAGGTCACCCCAAAAACACAGTAAAACATTAAATACATTTAAAAAAAAATCACATTTTTAAAATGAGTTGAAATTGCAATAAATTCAATATTTTAAACAAAAATTTAATTTTTTGAAAAAATAATTAAAGTTTTTTACGGGGCTAAAAATAAACTTACATTTTTTAAAAGTATTTTAAAATTATAAATGAGTGAAAAAATTATTATTTTTTTACTTTTTTCAACTCTTATGCTGGCCAGGCGTAAGATTTCTAAGGGTTTTCTGTGGGCGGAGGTTTTCCAGAAAGCGGAACTATCCGCCCGCAGAGGCCCTTCTCCAGGGCAGGCGCCCGATCTGTCAAGAGCTTTCTTGACAGATTGGAAATACCAGTTTTCAGCGCATGCATTTCGTATGCCTGAAATCGGCATTTCCGACGTCCCTACGGGTGTGTACACAGCTCGTACCTACCCGTAGGCATCGGAAAATACAGCCCATTGTCTTTGTACATAACCAGTCAGCCAGCCACTTTGGTTTTTTCTTGCCACACTCCCTTCTTTTGACTTTGGGTACACATATGTCTTCCACATTTTTTATCTTGTTCTTAAAAATTTTCCATTTGTTTTCTACATCGGTCTCATCACCACCCATTAGGGTTGGCCAATTTACCCGTTCCCAATCGTCAGCCATTTTAGTGAAGTTTGTTCTTTTGAAATCTGGTATGAGTTGCAGATTCACAGTACCTTTAGTCTTACCAGTCAATTGAAACCATATAATGTTGTGGTCACTGTTACCCAGATGTTCCCCCACATGGAGGCCCGATACAAGGTCAGACTCACTATTAACCACTAGTTCTAATATATGATTATTCCTGGTTACTTCATTAATATGTTGAGTCAGGAAACTGTCTTGTGTCAGCTGTGGCTCAGTGGGTAGCACTCTCTAGGTGGGAGGGGCTAGGAGTGAGCCAGGTGTTACTGGTTGCCTGATTGCAGCTGGGAGTTGGAGGGAGTTTTGTAAAAAGTTGGTGGTGGGTTTTGGGGTTTTGTTTTCAGGTTTTAAGGCCTTTTTGGCCCACAAAAACAGCCAGATGGCTGCTGAGGGGTCCGGAGTGCCGTGCCCCTCAGAGGACAATATTCCCGAGAGGAATTTAATTAGGGAAGAAACTGTGGTGGGAAAGGGAAAAAAAAGGCCCAAAGGTTTGGGCCGGGACCTCAGGAGGTTTGGTAAAGAAAACACGGTGGTGGTGCAGTGTGAAGATAAGAAGATTCGAGCTTGGGATATTATCCAGGCGGTTCATGAGGACTGTGGCGAGGGAAGCTGCTTTGCCTGCTGACCTAAGCCAAATGTGGGATTCGAGGTGACGGTCAGTGGCCGTGAGGAGGTGGAAAGGCTGTTACTCAGTCTGAAAGTTGGTGAGAAATTCTTGGAGCTGACTCTGCTATATTCAGAGGAGGTGGTGGTTTCATTTTTAAACTTGCCAGTTTACATTGAGGACGAAGTGCTAAGCAAGAAGTTGGAGTCGTGGGACATAAAAATCTGTTCTGCAATAAAGAGGAGGCATTATCTGGGAACACGGGTAGCAGACGGAACCTGGTATGTAAAGGTACGGTTCCCTGAGGGGGTGAGGTCATTGCCGTACAGTATGAAGTTCGAGACACTGGAAGGAGTGCAGTACTTTCGTGTGCTGCATGATAACCAAGTAAAGGTGTGCTATTATTGTCTTGGACATGACCATCTCATAAGAAACTGTCCAGACCTGTATTGTTACAATTGCGGTGAGTCAGGACACATTGCTCGGAGCTGCAAGGCGGAGAGCTGTGGGGTGTGTCGTAAAGGCCCCACCCGCTGTGAGTGTGTGGCAGAAGGGAGCGATATGAGTGATGTGGAGATGGGAGAAGGAGCAGGAGATGAGTGTGGAATGGCCGGAGGAGCGGTGCAGTCAGGGGACATAGCCGGTAAAATGAAGGAAAAAGGAGCACAGGAAGAGGCAGAGGATGGCAGAGCAGAGAACGGGATGGAGATGGCGGAAAACACGCCAAGTGCTGTGGAGGGGAACAAAGACAGCAGCGGGCAGCGAGGGTCGAGTGCAGACTCGAGCCTTAGTGCAGTTCGGCTCCCACTGGGGAGTCTGGTGTCTGCGGGGGGAGAGGATGCGGGAGCGGGCTGTGTGGTGGAGGTGGGTGCTCCGGGGAGAGGCGGGGAGTCGGATATCTTGGTGAGCGGGAGGGGGCAGGACGGGGAGAGGGTGCAAGAGGCAGGGGCCTTAAAGGGACAGCAGGATGGGATCGACGAGATAGAGACATCAGAAGGGAACAATTTAGGTGCGCCATTGTCCCATGGAGTGAGGGAACAAGGTGCAAGGGTCAGAGGTGGAGATGTGGTCAAAGGGAGCGGCACAGTGGGAGAAACTGCGATAGCAGGAAGACTCTCAATGGGAGATGAAGTATCTGACGGGGAGCAGGATTATGTATCTGACGGGGAGCAGGCACAGGGAGTTGCAGAAGAGTTTGAGTGTGAGGAATTAGAGGGGGACAGAGACATGGAAGTCGGGGGTGGGGTGGCATCATGTGGAAAGGGAAAGGTTAGTGAGGGGCAGAAGGAGGGAGAAAGGGCAGCTCTTGGGTCCAAACTTAATGCAAGGAAGAGGCTGAAACAGCAGGGAGGGGTCAAACAGGAGGTGAAAAAGAGCCGGAGGCTGCAGGATAAAGCAACACATGCCCGAAAAGTTGAGAAGGAGCATGAGAGGAGGGAAGAGCCAGAGATTAAATGATGGGGAGATTATCAGGCATACTTCCCTTCTTTGGAGCCATAATTACATTGGTCTCGATTAATGTGAACGGACTAAGGGGTGAGAAGAAATTGCAGCAGTTGTTGCAGGGTTTTAAAGGTTCGGACTTGTTGGGGTTGATTTTCGTGGAGCCGTCAGGCGGGGTTTCAGGCGTGTGGGGGGAGAAAATCCCGATTTCGGGGGTCCCGACACCATCCTGCCCAAAACCCCGCTCCATGCAACTTTCAGAGGCAGCGGGTACCCGCCCCGCACTGGGACCCGCCGACCCCAGGCGGGAAGGGATTAGTGCCACTTAACTGCCTGTTAACAGGTAGTTAACAGGCAGTTTTTAGCTTAATCCCTATTTTGAGAGGTTTCGTGTGAACATAAGAACATAAGAAGTAGGAGCAGGAGTAGGCCATACGGCCCCTCGGACCTGCTCCGCCATTCAATAGGATCATGGCTGATCTGAATCTAGACTCACGTCCACTTCCCTGCCCTCTCCCCGTAACCCCTAATTCCCTTATCTGCTAAGACAATGTCTATCTCCATTTTAAATTTATTTAATGTTGCAGCTTCCACAGCTCTCTGGGGTAGCAAATTCCATAGATTTACTACCCTCTGAGTGAAGAAGTTTCTCCTCATCTCAGTTTTGAAAGGGCAGCCCCTTATTCTAAGATTATGCCCCCTAGTTCTAGTCTCACCTATCAGTGGAAACATCCTCACCGCATCCACCCGATCAAGCCCCCTCACAATCTTATATGTTTCGATAAGATCGCCTCTCATTCTTCTGAATTCCAATGAGTAGAGTCCCAACCTATTCAACCTTTCCTCATAAGTCAACCACCTCATCTCTGGAATCAACCGAGTGAACCTTCTCTGAACCGCCTCGAGAGCAAGTATATCTTTTCTTAAATATGGAAACCAAAACTGCACGCAGTATTCCAGGTGTGGCCTCACCAATACCCTGTATAACTGCAGCAAGACTTCCCTGTTTTTATACTCCATCCCCCTTGCAATAAAAGCCAAGATTCCATTGGCCTTCCTGATCACCTGCTGCACCTGCATACTAACTTTTTGTGTTTCATGTACCAGGACCCCCAGATCCCTTTGTACTGTAGCACTTTGCAGTTTCTCTCCATTTAGATAATAACATGCTCTTTGATTTTTTCTGCCAAAGTGCATAACCTCACACTTTCCAACATTATATTGCATCTGCCAAATCTCTGCCCACTCACTTAGCCTGTCTATGTCCTTTTGCAGGTTTTTTATGTCCTCCTCACTCACTGCTTTCCCTCCCATCTTTGTATTGTCTGCAAACTTGGATATGTTGCACTCGGTCCCTTCCTCCAAATCGTTAATATAGATTGTAAAGAGTTGGGGTCCCAGCACTGATCCCTGTGGGACACCACTAGTTACTGATTGCCAGCCTGAGAACGAACCATTTATCCCAACTCTTTGTTTTCTGTTAGATAGCCAATCTTCCACCCATGCCAGTATATTACCCCTAATCACGTGATTTTTTATCTTGATCAGTAATCTTTTGTGTGGAACCTTGTCAAATGCCTTTTGGAAGTCCAAATACACTACATCCACTGGTTCCCCTTTATCCACCCTGTATGTTACATCCTCAAAGAATTCGAGCAAATTTGTCAAACATGACTTCCCCTTCGTAAAACCATGCTGACTCTGTCCTATTAAATTATGTTTATCCAAATGCTCTGTTACTGTTTCCTTAATAATGGACTCCAACATTTTGCCAACCACAAATGTTAGGCTAACTGGTCTATAGTTTCCAGCTTTTTGTCTACTTCCCTTCTTAAATAAGGGTGTTACATTAGCAGTTTTCCAATCTGCCAAGACCTTTCCTGAGTCCAGGGAGTTCTGGAAAATGATCACCAATGCATCCACAATCCCTACCGCCACTTCTCTCAAGACCCTAGGATGTAGGCCATCAGGTCGGGGGATTTATCCACCTTAAGTCCCATTATTTTACTGAGTACCATCTCTTTAGTGATTTTAATCATGTTTAGCTCCTCCCCCCCAATTGCCCCTGTTTGTCCAGTGTTGGGATATTTTTAGTGTCCTCTACTGTAAAGACTGAAAGAAAATATTTGATCAGCGTCTTTGCCATCTCCATGTTCCCCACCACTAGTTTCCTGGTCCCATCCTCTAAGGGACCAACGTTCACTTTAGCCACCCTTTTTCTTTTTATATAGCTGTAGAAACTCTTGCTATCTGTTTTTATATTTTTTGCTAGTTTACTTTCATAATCTATCTTCCCTTTCTTAATTAATCTTTTAGTTATTGTTTGCTGGCTTTTAAATGCTTCCCAATCTTCTATCCTCCCACTAGATTTGGCTAATTTATATGCCCTTGTTTTCAGTCGAATACTATCCTTTATTACTTTACTAAGCCACGGATGGCTGTCTTTTCTTTTACTCCCCTTTTTCCTCAGTGGAATATATTTATCTTGAAAGATGTGAAATATCTCCTTGAATGTAGACCACTGCTCTTGTACCGTCTTACACTTTAATCTGTTTTCCCAGTCCACTTTAGTCAATTCTACTCTCATACCTTCATAGTCTCCTTTATTTAAGCTTAGTACGCTGGTTTGAGATCCAACTCTCTCACCCTCAAACTGAATTTGGAATTCAACCATATTATGATCACTCATTCCAAGGGGATCCTTTACTAGGGCATTTTTTATTAATCCTGTCTCATTACACAGGACCAGGTCTAAGATTGCCTGCCCCCTGGTTGGTTCAGTTACATACTGCTCAAGGAACCCATCCCTAATACACTCTATGAACTCTTCCTCAATGCTGCCATGCCCAATTTGATTAGTCCAGTCAATATGAAAGTTAAAATCCCCCATGATTATAGCTGTTACCTTATTACAAGCCCCAACTATTTCCTGATTTATACTCCGACCAACAGAGTTGCAACTGTTAGGAGGCCTATAGACTACGCCCACTAGTGACTTTTTCCCCTTATTGTTCCTTATCTCCACCCAAACTGATTCACTATCCTGATCCTTTGACCCAATATCATTTCTGACTATTGCAGTGATTCCATCCTTGATTAACATAGCAACCCCACCTCCCTTTCCTTCCTGTCTGTCCTTCCTAATTGTCAAATACCCTTGTATGTTTAGTTCCCAGTCATGATTATCTTGCAGCCATGTTTCCGTAATGGCCACCAGATCATACCCATGTGTAGTTATTTGCACCGTCAACTCGTCAATTTTGTTACGAATGCTACGTGCATTCAGATAAAGAACTTTCAAATATGTTTTCTGACAATTTATTCCTGCTTTTACCCCTTTTACTACTTTACCTTTATCATTATACATTCTGTCCCTTCCTGACACGCTCTGGTTTTTAATTCCCCCACTGCTACCTTGCTCTATTGCCTTCTCCACTGTCATTTTTATTTTTCGCGCTCTTAAAACCTCCCCCCCACTAATTAGTTTAAAGCCCTCTCTACAGCCCTAGTTATTCGATAATTAGGAACAGCAGAATTAAGATCAGTTCAGGGGTGTGGATTTTAAACAAGCAATACCTGAAAGAAATTGCTTATAAAGAAGGGATTATAAATATAATAAAGAATGCTTGGAAGGAACCTTTGTTCTTGAAAGAAAGAAGAGTTTGGTGGGACAATTTCAAATATGAGGTAAAAGTTTTTTCGGTACGTTATGGGAAAAAGAGGGCAGCAGCTAACCGGCATTGAGAAGAGAATATAAACAAAATGTTTACGGATGTCTGTAAAGCAGTTGACGGAGGGGATAAGGGAGCTGAGACTAAGTTCTGGGTGCTAAAGGAAGAGTGGGAATTTGTGATGAAATAACTCTGTGTTCTGGCATTTGTATTGTTGTTGTTGTTGTTGTACTTGTTAATGTCTGGAATGTTCCACCGGTGTAACCACTAATGCTCCTCCCTAGCCCCGCCCCTCTTCTGGAATGGTCTACCAAGGGCTGGGTCAGTGATGACTGTGTTAACTTGATGCCATGTTCTTACTTAATAAAAGCCTTTAGTTTTAAGCTTTAACCTCATGGATTCAGGCAGTTATTTGGCACATCAATTTTATTAAGTAACAACTTTTGGAAGATGGATCAATTTTTGAAACCAGAGCGTCTGGATATCGATCTCCATTCGGCAGACGCGTCGAAGAAATTTACGCATTGGCTTTGATGTTTTGAACACTTCATCGCATCGGTTGATTCGACGGTTAACAAGTTGGGTCTTCTAACCAACTTGGTAAGTCATCAAACTTACTCGATAATTGAAGATATTACTATATTACTACATATGAAGAGGCCCTCGCAGCCCTTAAGGCCCAGTACCTTAAGTCGGTTAAGAAGTATACGCCAGGTATCTTCTGTCTACTCGCAGGCAATTACCCGAGGAATCTCTGGACGATTTCCTGCAGGACCTTAAGGCTTTGGCTAAGGATTGCAACTACAAGGCTGTCTCTGCCATAGTGTATCAGGAAGAAGCCATCCGCGATTCTTTCATATCTGGCCTCCGATCTAATTATATTAGACAGGGACTCCTCGAGAACGACTCGTTAGTTTTAAAAACGGTCGTCGCTACTGCTCGATCGTTAGATGTAGCCCAGAAGAATTTAGAAGTGTATGCATCAGCCCATGCGTCTCTCTCAGCCTCGTGTGTTCCGAGTATGGAGGCATCCATAACACCAATTGAGCCTCCACTTAATCCTATTGTTGTGGCTGTACCCCATGGGTCTAAGTGTTATTTTTGTGGCCAATCTAAACACCCCAGGCAAAGATGCCCAGCCAGAGAGGCTACCTGTTTTAAATGTAAGAAATGGGGACATTTTAGTAAAGTGTGTAAGGGTAATCCTGTACTCGATGTCTTCTCTGCTGCCGCCCATCGTTTTACTCTAGCCTCGGCTACGGTTGACCAGATCATACCTTGTTCCTTGTCGAAATCTATGATGGATATCAAGATTAATGGTCGTCCTACTGGGTGTTTGATAGACTGTGGCAGTACTGAAAGTTTTATACACCCCAACCTTGTTAACTCCTGTTCATTGAAGGTGTATCCTACTCGAAGTGAAATTGTGATGGCATCCAAGTCCCTTACTACGGAGGTAACTGGATATTGTAAAGTCACATTGACCGTTAAGGATACGAAGTATAAGGACTTTAAACTCCTCATATTACCTCAGTTGTGTGTGAACTTAATTTTAGGCTTGGACTTCCAGTGTCAGCATGAGAGCGTTACCCTTAAGTATGGTGGATCTCAGCCTCCACTCACAGTCTGCGGCTTTTCTAGTTTAAAAGTAAGTCCGCCTTCTTTGTTCGTGAACCTTGCTCCTAATTGTAGACCTATAGTGACTAAGATTCGACGGTATAGTTCAGAAGATAAAACATTGATAAAAGAGGAAGTGGAAAGGCTTCAACGGGAGGGAGTCATCGAACACAGTAATAGCCCGTGGTGTGCCCAGGTGGTGGTGGTTAAAACTAATGAAAAGAAAAGACTTGTGGTCGATTATAGCCAGACTATAAACTTGTATACCCAATTAGACGCCTATCCTTTGCCTCGTATTTCTGAGATGGTGAACCAGATAGCTCAGTACCGCGTGTTCTCCACCATTGATTTAAAGTCTGCCTACCATCAACTCCCCATTAAAATAGAAGACCGACCTTATACGGCCTTCGAAGCTAATGGGCGCCTGTACCAATTCCTTAGGGTGCCCTTTGAAGTGACGAATGGGGTATATGTCTTCCAACGGGAGATGGATCATATGGTGGATGAATACGCGTTGGAAGCAACATTCCCGTACCTGGACAATGTTGCTATCTGTGGGCGCGACCAACGGGCGCATGATCAAAATCTCGCGAAGTTCCTAGAGACTGCAAAGAGGTTAAACCTGACGTACAACAAAAACAAGTGTACCTTCAATACTACACGTTTGTGTATTCTTGGTTGCGTTGTGGAGAATGGGGTAATCGGGCCAGACCCTGAAAGATTACGCCCACTTAAGGAATTACCTTTACCTCACACTATAAAAGCTTTAAGAAGGTGTCTGGGATTCTTCTCGTACTATACACAGTGGGTGGCTAACTACTCAGATAAAGTCCGACCTCTTATTAAGTCGACGTCTTTTCCGCTATCGGCGGAAGCTCAGGAGGCTTTCCTTAATATCAAATGGGACATTGAGAAGGCAGTGGTATGTGCCGTGGATGAGAAGATCCCTTTTCAAGTGGAAAGTGATGCATCTGATTTCGCGTTGGCAGCAACTCTTAACCAAGCTGGTAGACCAGTAGCTTTCTTCTCTCGTGCATTGCAAGGACCAGAAGTTCGACATTCTTCAGTGGAAAAGGAGGCACAGGCGATTATCGAAGCAGTCCGGTATTGGAGACATTATCTCGCTGGCCAACGTTTTACGCTCATTACTGACCAGCGGTCCGTGGCCTTTATGTTCAACACTAAGCAGAGAGGCAAGATCAAAAATGATAAGATTTTAAGATGGCAAATAGAACTGTCAACATATGACTATGATATTCAGTACAGGCCTGGAGTATTTAATGAGCCATCGGATGCTTTGTCACGAGGAGTATGTGCTAGTCTAGGTATAGATAAGCTTCAAAGTCTCCACGACGCACTCTGCCACCCTGGGGTTACCAGAATGAACCACTTCATTAAGTCCCACAATCTACCCTACTCTATTGAGGAGGTCCAGACAATAACCAGAACCTGTCGTGTTTGTGCTGAATGCAAACCCCGCTTCTATAAGCTGTCTGAGCCAGCTCATCTTATTAAAGCAACTCGACCATTTGAACGTTTAAGTCTCGATTTTAAAGGTCCCCTTCCATCAAGCGACCGTAATGTCTATTTTCTTAATATTACAGACAAGTACTCTCGGTTCCCTTTTGTTATCCCCTGTCCGGATGTGACTAGTGCTGTTGTAATTAAATGCCTCTGCCAACTGTTTTCCTTGTTTGGCATGCCTAACTATATACATAGTGATAGGGGTTCTTCCTTTATGAGCGAAGAATTGCGACAGTTTTTGCTATCGAAAGGGATTGCAACGAGTAGAACTACCAGCTATAACCCTCGTGGTAATGGGCAGGTCGAGAAAGAAAATGCGACAGTGTGGAAGGCTATCGTACTGTCTCTGAAGTCGTGAGGCCTGCCGACCTCTCGCTGGCAGGATGTCCTGCCAGACGTGCTGCATTCCATAAGGTCTCTTTTGTGTACAGCGACGAATTCCACCCCTCATGAAAGGATGTTTAGTTTTCCAAGAAAATCTACTAATGGAGTAATGTTATCCACATGTTTGACGACCACGGGCCCTGTGTTATTGCACAGACATGTGAGAGGCCACAAGACTGATCCACTGGTGGAGGAAGTACAACTCCTCCATGCTAATCCCCAGTATGTGTATATTCAATATCCGGATGGGCGAGAGGATACGGTCTCTATTAAAGATCTTGCACCTGCTGGAGCTCGAAAAGAGTTTGACTCTGAGAGTAGAGTTTTCAATCGTGGTATTGGACCTTCAGAGACACAAATCCTCAGTGTGGAAAACACTGATGATTCTGGGATCATTATAAGGCTCTGTGGTTGTTTTATACAGAAAGGATTTTAAGGATAGTATTTTACAACCAATTTTTAAAGTAGAATCGATTAATATATGTTACAGGTGACAAATTAAACTTTAGGTTTTGATGTTAAAATGTGGTGGCGGAATGGCTGTGCAGAGCGGTGGAATTGATTTGTATCATACAATGTAACGATCATGATGTTGTAAATGTTCTTAATGTTCAATAAAGTATAATATAAAAGAAAAAGTTGGTAGCACACTTGCCTTTTGAGTCAGAAGGTTGTGGGTTCATGTTCCAGGGACTTGAGCATATATAAAGCTAGGCTGACACTCCAGTGCAGTGCTGAGGGACTGCCTCGTTTCCCACATTACAACAGTGACTACACTTCAAAAGTACTTCACTGACTGTAAAGCGCTTTGAGACGTCCGGTGGTCATGAAAGGCGCTATATAAATGCAAGTCTTTCTTTCTATAGTTTTAAGAAATTTTTCAGCTGCACTTCCCACCACAACAGAGAGTAAACCATTGTGCCACTGAATGCCAGGAAAATTGTGATTACCCATCAAACAAAGATGGCATACTTTTGAAGTTTTTGATAAGTTCTACTTATAATTTGGAGTCTATTGTTTCTGCCCCTTTAAAAAGGGTGCACTTTTGTTAATTTGATTTCTATTGATGGCATCTGGGTCATCCTAATTGGCAATTTACATAAAAGAGTTAGAAATCTGTTTCCAGGGGTCGTTCGGCCTGACTCCCTGCCTCTCTTCTGCGGCTATGTTCGTGCCCAAGTGTCCCTGGAGAGGGAGCACGCAGTGTCCGCCGATTCACTTGAGGCCTTCCGCAACCGGTAGGCACCAGAGACTGGAGTGCTTCATCAGCCCACCCCCCCATAATCAAATTTTAATTTGATTTGTTAAGTTTCATTTAAAAGTTTATGTTTAATTTACAGTTTATTAGTTGTGCCCCTTTAAAAGGGGGTGCATGCTATCTCCTAATTGGTGATGACACCAGCCAATCAAAGTAACCAACCAAGAAGAAGTAGCAATCTGTTTTCATGGTAGCTCATCATGTTCAGGTGTCTGACCTGGGGGGTCTATAACAATGACCAATAATTAGTCCCTGTCCATGAGTTTGGTGAACTTGAACCCAAATATCCTCAGCTGTAACTAATGAGGCAAAATCAAGTCTCTTTCTCGAGCTGTTCGTTTCTCACTGATAAAAATAGCAACCCCACCTCCTCTTTGACCTATTCTATCCTTTCTGAATCCCTTGTAACCTTTTGGGTGAATTTCTGTTCCATCACATTCTTCTAGTCATGTCTCAGAAATGTGCAATACTGCATATCTATTTTTTCCAACTCAGCATATACTGCAGTTCTACCAATTTGTTTCTAACAATCCTAAACAAATTACCCTGTGAACACATCCCAATTGTCAATGAAGTGGAGCTTCTTTTTACAAAGATCCCGAAGCCAGATGTTGAATCCTAGAATTCGGCTGTTTATCTCCTGTGATCTGGACATGATTGGGAATAGCCTGGAGACGATTAGCCTGGCACGGTAATGCGGGAGGTCAGCAATGAGGCCTTTGTAGGGATTCTGCAACACAAATGTATTTCTATCCATTATATCATTAGTGAAAATATGTAAACCTACTACAGTACCTTGGCACTCACCTTTCATCAGATCATCCACACAGTCCCAGAAATCAGCCACCTTGGCCTCTGGAAGACAAAAGACTGCTCTTGACAGAGCCTTACCTCTCACATAGGGTGCTGTCTGTATGCCTAAGGATAGAGTTCCCTGTGAGGATTGCACGTTGTTTCATGCCCTTCCTTGGC
This sequence comes from Somniosus microcephalus, assembly GCF_052327205.1. Taxonomy (NCBI): domain Eukaryota; kingdom Metazoa; phylum Chordata; class Chondrichthyes; order Squaliformes; family Somniosidae; genus Somniosus; species Somniosus microcephalus. Next base: position 162,975,184 of record NC_140996.1, on the reverse strand, counting down.
TGTTCCCCTGACGATGTCCTCCTGAACTTTTCAACATTTCCCTTACCGTTTCCAGAATGTTTATATGAGCATTGAGTTTGATCGAATTCACTGGTGCTGAACTCACTGCCTGTTGTGTCCTCCAAATCACTACGCAGGGCAATCCTATTTTGAGCAACAAAAAAATCAGAATAGTGAAGAATCCAGTAATACCAATGTCAGACAATGAGGACTAACTTTTCATCCCAGTCAAGGAGACATCAAAATCCACCAAGTACGTTAGTTGTTTAATCTGCTGCTTTAAGCAGACAAGCTCCTGCTGCAAGGGCTATGGGGAAAGGGCGGGGGTGTGGGACTCGCTAATGTGCTCTTGCAGAGAGCCGGCACAGGCCCGACAGGCTGAATGGCCTTCTTCTGTGCTGTAGCTATTCTATGATTCTATGACACAATGCTTAACCTCCACACCATCCCTCTCCAATGCTACTTTAAAGGTATACATGGAGCACACCTTACAATGAAGTCGCTCTCCCTTTCTTTGGGACCCAGGGTCTGCCATCCTTATGTACTGAAAATCTGTTCAGTAGGGAGTGAAAAAAGACACAAGCAGAACAAATAGCAATACAATTCACTCTCACTGGTCCTAACTCCCTCAGTCACAACTCCCAGATAGAAATTTGCACATTCTGCTCACATCACACGCCGCTGAAGTCTCGCTCCACTTATGCTTTGTTACTTATGATCTTGACAGTTTTAAATTTCTCAACCTTGTGTTCAAATCCCTCATGGCCTCACCCCTCCCTATCTCTGTAACCTTCTCCAGTTCCACAACCATCCTAGAACACTGTGTTCCTCCTGTGCATCCCCCATTTCCTTCACCCCACCATTGGTAGCCGTACCTTCAGCTATCTAGGCTCTAAGCTCTGGCATTCTTTCACCAAATTTCTTCGCATCTCTCTCCACCTTTAAAATGCTACATAGAACCTACCTCTTTGGCCAAACTTTTAGTCACCTGTTAATGTCTCCTACTTTGGCTCAGTGTCAACTTTTGTCTGATTACACTCCTGTGAAGTGCCTTGGGACATTTTAATATGTTAAAGGCGCTATGTTAGTGTGAGTCATTGTTGAAGATGTCCTGTAGAATCTGGTATTTGATTACCCTTGCAGGGGCAAGTGAAGGCACAACCTGATGAAGGGATAATTACAGTCCTAGCCCTTTTGGACTATCCCAGATCAGGCATATTCCCAAGACGTTCACTCTCAACTTAAGTTAGAGATAGCCGAATTCCATAAGACGCTTAAATGGGTCTAAAGGTTCAGGCTATCTCTCCCTAAAGGAAAGGAATGACTGAAGATGTTACCATCCTCCAGCTAGCACTTTTAATAAGTTGAACTAGACTGTAATCTTCCGGATATTATGAGGGTCCGGAATACTCCCCCAGAATTCTGCAACTCCTTACAAAAGAATTTGGGTTCGCGAGTTTATACAGAATTACTCTTTGAGACAATTCTAAAAATATATAGTTTTATTCAAGAGCCGACATTCAGTTAACAGCTGTTGAATCAGTTGCAACATTAACAATTCAAAATACAATTAGCTTACATTTCTTATTTCTCAGAGATCCTTATTCTCATTCTTTACTTTGTTACATTTCTTATTTCTCACTTATTTCTAAATCCAGAATATCCACCAAAATCAATTACTTTGACTTCCCGAGACTCATAGTTAAAGACTTACAGAGATGCCTCTGAAGAGTTGAGAAACGCTTTGCCCATTCAGCGAGTTCTGACTTTCTGTTGAAAAGGTCTATGTTTTATACTCTTTTGGCAGTGGTTTCTTCTTTGATGTTCTCTGCTGATGTCAGCTAATTGTCTTTATTGATACCTCTTTCAAGTGCTTTCTATCTTACTGTCAATTCAACTATTGCATGCATAATTATTTCTCTACCTTTAAGTGTTTCAAAAACCATCATAAAAACAATGACAGCTATGGTTTCTGTTTGGTTTCATTCTTACAAAATACATTCATTCAATTCTTAATATTGGATTATTGGTTTTTAGCAGACATTGTGACTCCGTGCTGCTCCAAGTTTAATAGAAACACAATGCAATTGCTTGGTATATCTATTGAAGTCATATCTTCAAAGTCTTGTTGGTATGGTTTTTACTATGTATATGTTAAAGACACTTTGACCAGAGTGTTTCATGCATTTCTAGCTATCTCAATTGGTTGCATATTTAATCTTATGTTTCCTGTCATCCAAGTTTAACATAAAAACTATTTAACCAGCAGGTGTTTCTTTTACTTGATGTCATGTTTTCAAAGGCACATGGTTCTTTTAATGTTTGTGTTTCTGTTTTACGTGTTAGTTCTTAACACTTTAAACTGGGCATTTCCATTGTGTTGATTGCAAACCGTAGACCTTTCAGAAGCACCAATGGTTTGCTTCAATCTTTCATTGTTTTAGTATATTTAACTAATTCCCATTTCAAAGCTTGTTTACAACTTTGTTATCAACTGATCTTTATCTCAGAAGCCTGTTCTCTGTTTACAGCCTGTGTCTCCGAGGCTTTAGATTTTTAAACCCAGTATATTCTGTATTAATAATATCAGTATTCTGTTGATATTATGGTGTATCTTTCTGAAACATGGCTTATTCCCTCACACTGATTTGCATCACAGATGAGCTTGACTTCCTGGGAATGGCATTACTTCCTGCTAACCTACATCAGTGGCTGCTTAGTTGGTGACTTCAGTGCCATGTGCCTGCCAGCATAAGATCCTGCAGGTGGGGATCCATCTATCCTGTAGAAGTCTTTGGCTCTGTGCCTCTGCTGCCTGGGAGCGATGCCAATGTGGAGGGATTCTATGAAAGAGGGCATCTGTGACCTGTACAATAAACGTCCTGACAGCTTCATGGCTAAAGTGACAGTCTGGAAGGATGTGGAGCTATAAAAGTTGAGGGCTGCTGTCCTTTTAATTGCCACAGACAGAGCAGTTGTGGCAATCAAGCGAGTTTGCAAATCTTTTTGATGAATTTGGCAGAGATGCCCAATGGCATCCTCGGAGAGGCATACAGCTCCTCAGAGAGGTCCTCATAAGAACAGTGCACTATATACACATGTTGTGGAGGGTAGTGTCTGGCAGGCTGCTGCCCACTTCTCCTGGCCTGGGACACGCTGCTGCTGCAACTCCTCCTCCATTGAGGTGGCATAGCGTGGTATGTCCATGGGGAAAGCAATCCCTTGCCTAAAATCAACCTGAGTGTGAGTTTGGGGGTAGGGGAAGTTGGGTTCCCAAAAAATATTTTCTGGGAAAAGAGGAAAGCACTTTGGTAAATTGAAGTGCAGGTATCGGTGGTTAGAAAATATGAAGGAAGGGTTTTAGAGTTCATCAGAAGTCTGTAATCAATACGTGAAATTGGTGACCTCTTCAATTCACCAACTCCTCACTTACATTGTCTGAAGCACCAGGGGGAGCTGTTAAACTATTTTTTTGGGGTGTAAAGTTATACCAAATGCAGGAATGGTGTAAACCCAAGAAACTTCTGTGTCCCTCAATAGTGCAGCTAATCAAATGAGCCCTGAGGGAATTTGATGGGTGTAAGATTTGCACCATTAAAAAGATTGAGGAAACTTGCATTTAGCGCAATAACAGTGTAAATGTACTTAAAATTGCGAAAATGTAATTTTCCATGATGTTTTCTGCTCCTTCTTCTTAGGCAGTCCCTCGGAACCGAGGATGACTTGATTCCACATTAAAAATGAGTTCTCAGGTGACTGATGAGTCCAATGCGGGACCTACAATCTCTGTCAAAGGTGGGGCAGACGGTGGTTGAAGGGGCGGGTGGGTGGGGTGCTTGGGTTGATGTGCGCTCCTTGCGCTTGGCTTCCACTTGCTCCCGGCGAAGAGACTTGAGGTGTTCAGCGCCTTCCCGGATGCTTCTCCTCCACTTTGTGCGGTCTTGGGCCAGGGATTCCCAGGTGTCGGTGGGGATGTTGCACTTGTTCAAGGAGGCTTTGAGCGTGTCCTTGAAGTGTTTCCTCTGCCCACCTGGGGCTCTCTTGCCGTGTTGAAGCTCCGAGTAGAGTGCTTGTTTTGGGAGCCTCGTATCGGGCATGCGGACAATGTGACCCGTCCATCGGAGCTGATCGAGCATGGTCAAAGCTTCGATGCTGAGGATATTGGCCTGAGCAAGAACACTGGCATTAGTGTGCCTATCCCGCAAATGGAACGGCGTAACAACAGTGTTAATGCTGAAGACAATGATAAATTCAGGGCAGTTTATACAGATTGCTTTGGGACAAGGTTGGGAAATGTCTTGGATAGTGAGTTGATGAATGTTTCCAAAATGGGAGCCATTGTTATTGTGAATAGATACATAGAAACTAGGAGCAGGAGTAGGCCATTCGGCCCTTCGAGCCTGCTCCGCCATTCAACGAGGTCATGGCTGATCATCCAAACCCTAGCTCCCGGTCCCTACACCGACAGCCATCCCACCCAAGCCCTATCCCAGTAACCCCACATATTTAATCCCCCCTAACACTAAGGGCAAATTTTTTTTAATTTTTATCATGGCCAATTAACCTAAGCCACACATCTTTGGACTGTGGGAGGAAACCGGTGCACCCGGAGAAAACCCACGCAAACACGGGGAGAATGTGCAAACTCCACACAGACAGTCGCCCGCGGCCGGATTTGAACCCAGGTCCCTGGCGCTGTGAGGCAACAGTGCTAACCACTATGCCAATGTGACTGCTAACTATGAATCATTTGATGTTTGTGGAAAAGGTGGAATGTGATGCCTGGCCTGTGTTTGCAATTGCCACAAGTAGTAATGAACAGTCATCTCTTACCAGCTGTGCCCACAGGTGTCTTGCAGCTGGCAAAGACTTTTCTTGTGCAACCTTTTTATGAAATAGGGTATTGGCTGTGCACTCATCTGGCTGGATTGTGCACCTTCCTCTTCTTCCTCTAGGACATTCACCAGAATTCTTGGTGTTGTAAGGGGTTTTAGATCGCAGAGGTTTCTCTCTCTAGAGGCCTCTCTCTCTTGCAGAGTAAAACCGTGAGTGGTTCGACCCACTCTCCCCTTAGATTCTGTACTCTGGACTTTGGGGCAGGAACTACAATGTAGAGAAAACTCTTATAGACCAAGTTTGATGAAACGAAATGGAATTTTATTGCATAATGTAAAACAAATCAAATGCAAGCAAATAAGAGGGTACATGGGAGGGAAAAACACAAACAAATCATAACGACACAATACTAACTAAGGCAAATACAGGCATATTATACTCTACAAAGATCATTATGAAATGGGGAAAACACACGGAACATTGAGGGACAACAACTCATGTTAATTATACCCTTAAATGTCCATCCCCTTAAACCTATCTAGATCTGATTATGAAGGGCCAGAAACATGCTCACCAATCCAACTAGGAAGTGTAAGGTTTTGAAACAGGTCTGCGTTTGATCCTTTCAGGCATCTTGTCTCCACGTGGTTGGTGGAGCCCCAGCGAACTGCGCCACACCTCTCTCCTGAGGTGGGGGTCGGGGACGGCTGGACACCGGCTGGCCTGGATGTTGGTGGGGTCGGGGATTGTCTGCTCGACCCCGGTCAGAGGAGCCTCGGGCTGGCCCCCATCGTTTCTTCTGTCATTTTTTATTGTCTCTTCTCCCGAGCCGGAGTGGGTCGATGGCCTCCCGTTTCGTCAACGGCCCGGGGTTGGTCGATGATCTCCCGATGTTTTACCCCGGGGTGGGACGCCGGCTCGAACTGTCTTCTTCTCCTTCTTCTAGCGATGACGCCACCGATTCGATGGTAGCACCACGATGACCGCTTTTCTTTCTACCCCTGGGTTCCCAGATATACTTCTCATCAGAAGCCCTTATCTCGCGCCAAATCAGGTTAGTCTTTTGTTTTAATTTTGGTGGGCTGGGAGCACAACGGGGTAGTTATTATATTTTAAACTGTTCTTGGATGGCCGGTAGCGGGCCATCTCTGGTCTAGAATGACCTTCATTGTTTTTAATGTCTTGGTGATGTCCTTAACGGGTCCTTGATGCTCTTCTCATGAATATGAAACTGTTCCCTTTTGTCTGGTTAAACATTTAGATGGCCTTTATCTACAGGCCGATCTTGACTGGATCTGCATCCAATCTATATGTATATGTGGGTGTCTGGTTTCGTTCTCTCAGAAACGGCTTCCAGAACTTACTGTGGGCTGAATCCACAAAGCTGTCTGAGGACTGCAGGAACCATTTTAAAGTGTCCCAATAAGTTGGTCACGGGGTCTGCCGGCCATTTTGAATGACCATTTTTCCTAGGCTTCTTTTAAAACAGTCTTTAAAATCATGGCCTCTTCTGCCATTTGTTAATTTTGCAAATCCTACACTCCTCCCTGATGATGCTGTAACTTGCTTGAAGTATCATAATTCTGGGTGAGCAAAATGTTCTGACTTTCCATAATCAAACCATCCCCAGTATTTACCTATCTATGACCCCATGACACATGCATTTCCCATTTCAGAAAAACCTAGTGTACATTAAGCATCTATAGATGGCAATACTTCAGATGTGAAATTTGACATACTCTCTTCCAGGCATGGAGGGGGGCCTAATACCCTTACATCACCTGGTGCATACACACTGGCCTAGAAATTCAGTGCCCTTAGCGCCGATTTTGCGGCGCTAGAGGGCCTAGCGCTGCAATTGGCGCCGGCGCCTAAATTGCCTGGGGCCCTTCCGCCGCGGTAGACCGGTAGCGCTGCGCCGGCACCGATGACGTCATCGGTGTGCGCAGCGTCCCGGTTGCCATGGTAACCCGCCCGAACTGGGAAATTGACTTGCGGCCGCCTCGCCCGTGGCAGCCGCAAGCAACGTTCTGGCAGAGGTGCCTTGCACAAGTTTGCGCCGGCGCATTAAAGGCCCCGCGGCGGCCGGCCGCTTTCCCGCCGCCCACCTGGCCGCAGCTCCCTCCCCGGACTTCCCCCCCCCCCCCCGGAACAGAAGCAAGCCCGGCACTTGTCCGAGGTGCCGGGCTCATTTTTAATAAGATTATCGCGGGCCGCGGCCGGGTGCAGGCAGGTCCTCCTTAAGGGAAGGAGGAGGCCTGCACTTCCCGAACCTGCCGCACCGCAGCGGGCGCCGCAGCGCCGGAATAGCGCCGAAATTCAGCGCATAGCGCCAGTTTTCAGGCGCTAACAGCTTTCAGCAGCGCCGGCAGCCGTTTGGGCGCAGAAGTAGTGAATTTTTGGCCCGACCAGCGCGACTTAGCTCCGGCACCAACTTCCGGCGCTAAAGCCGTTGCTGCGCCAAAACCCAATTTCTAGGTCACTATCTTTTAATAATAACAACACATCTAATAAACTTCAAGAATAAAAATAAAATACACACACAAAAAAAAAATCAAATGCACATGAATACATCTCAAAATAATACAGAGGAGGGAGGGAAAACTTTAACTTTATACAGAGCAGCAAAAATCTAAATGGGTGTCTCTTCTTCTACCCGCACATAATGCTCCCTCCATTCCCCTCTGTTCTCATACTTTTGCGAATGTTTGACCTTTTTACAGTGTACAAACAGTAAATAAACTACAATGATAACCTGGCACACTACAAGAATGTGGGAGGCTATCCTAATCCAAGAAGGGTCTTCTATATTAGTGAACAGGTCCCACCACGGTGGGGTCACTATATCCAATATATCTACCCCTATCTCTAAAGCCTTCTGCTCCAGTGTATAGAAATGTTTCTGTGCAACAACAACGGCTTTTAATATCTTGGTGAAGTGTTCAGGGAGAGGGGGAATGATATATCCAAAATGTGCAACGAATTGATACAGATCGGTGAAATTCTCTTTAACAGTGATGTGAACAGTGGAAGGTTCAGGAATGGGGAAAATTCGCTCTTGGGCCACTTGAACTTCTGCCCTGGGCTTGAAACAGAAGCTGCTGTCACTAACCGGACACCAACCGTGCTGTCCATGTTGGTAGTGGGGCGCTGCAGTGGTGACACAGTATGTCCCACCTCCTATATATGCCACCTGCGGGGGCATGTGGCCTTGTGCCATTGCCTCCATGGTGCAATTTATAGGCTCCGCACCAGCAGTTCTGAACCCGCACTGTGGTTTTGAATGGGCATTCAAGTGCTGGGGACACTCCCCGGCTCCGGCACCCCGAGAGGTCGGTACCTGTCATTGCATGCTCCCATCGAATGACGTAAGGTGGGACCCCTGTGTAGCGAATGTGCGCACCCCCCTGAATGACTCCAATGTTCTCCACCCTGTATACCGGGGTGGGTTTAGCTGTCTTTCCCATCACCGGCATTCTTACCACTATACCCATAATGGTGTAGTTCGACCGTCCACAGTCCACTGGGACTGGGTAGGCTTCTGAAGCTAGTCTGAGCTGGCACGAACTCAATGTGTTCTCAAAAGGGTGGAGGGCTGCGAGGTGCTTGTTGCTGATCCAGGAGGGGATTAAACCTTGTTTCAAATCCTCCAGGTTACTGCAGCCCTCGCCCAGTAACCACGCCCCGTACAGCACACAAGCTTCATTCTGCGCAGCCTGATCGGACGCATTCTGATCCTCCCTGATGAGAGCATTTACCGTTTTCGCGTGTTCCTCCAGCTCAGCTATTATCTCTTTTAAGTGTAGTGTCATGGCCTGGTCCTCATGTAACTCAGAACCCACTACCTTGTTCTCGTCAGTCAGTATCTTTCTTAGCTGTGTTTTCAAACCATTGATTTGGGTTTGCTGCTCCACATCATCCAGTGTGTTGATGACGGAAGTTCCTGTATTAAAAACTGTGAAAATATCATTTACTGCACCCCTTCTTTGCCTCCCTGTCCTGTCCAAGACCTCATGTGGTGTGGTGCACAATTCGGCTCTGTTGACATCGGCAAAGTCGAATTCGTAAAACTGTTTAAACATGTTTGTTAACAGGACCTGGTACAATTGTTCCATTTCCTTGGGGCACCACTCAGGCAAGCGCACCTCGGTGAGGTTTAAAATCACCGAAGCCACCGCATAGTGTACCCCTTGGTACAGCACCTGACCTGTGGGTACTAATACCAATCTGTTCCCGGGTCCCTTAGTAGTGGTGGGGCACCCTTCCTTGCGGGCTTTGGCTACCGGAATCGTGGGCAGGGGTCTGCGGGGGCGGGTGATGAGCTCAGTGGCGTTTACTGGGATCTGAGAGTATGGGACTCCGCACGCCCGTGTGCTGACATCCCACCTCATTCCTCTCCCAGCATCTTGCCACTGCCTTTGGAAAAAGATGGAGATGCCTGTGGGGCAAGCGCATTCTGAACCCCACATACAGATGTAGATACCCTCATCTGGTTCCCACCATTTGTCCCAGCAGACACTTAACCCCCCATGAGTCCCCGTAATAGTCCGATGAGTGTTGTTACCCAATCTCTCCCACTCGACCGTGGAGTTCTTCATGGTGCTGCTCAACTTACGCAGCCACCACCAGCGATTCAAAGGTACATGTTCATTGCAGACCAGGCAAATCTTCTTCCCGACGGTGACGCTTATTCTGGGTGCAATGATCCGCACCCTGGGGCACATCAGAGATGCCTCTCTGTATGCAAACCCCGTCTGGCTGGAGTATTCAGTAGAGTTTGACCCCAGCCAGCCTGGCCATCTTCCTTCATGGAAGTAGGCAGCAGTCTCTTCAGCGTCCCGCGGGCCGGTTCCGTCGATCGCGATGGGGCCTCTGTTGCCAGAGCACCCATATACTGTGGAGTCCTTAGTGCGGCCCCGATAGGCCCAGCTCCACCCGATTACCACGACCATAAGGAGGATTCTGTTCGTCATCCTCTTGGTTCCTGTAACAAATTAAACAATATAGCCAGGCTCCCGAGAGATTCTGGCTTAGGTGAAGGCATGATCGGATCTTTCGACCTCGATCCAGAACAACACACATACTGAGCAGATTCCAAAACTACTTAGCACTACTCACTTTAATATTTACACAACTTAAACTTAAAACTTAAACTTATGTACAGCGCCGCCCATCCCCGGGCGGCTTGCCTAATCCCTGATTGGACTGCAGCTTGCTGCTCCCTGTGGCGGGGCTGCAGTGACCTGTGGCTTGGGTTCCTCGCAGCGTTTTGCTGTCAACTGGGGACTGCGTTCTGCCAGGGGTTTCCCAAGTCTGCGTTTACTGAAGGTGGGGGAATCGGGCCAGGGCTTCCTTGGCTGGGGCGCCCGAGGCGACCTGCGAGGGGGTGCCTTTGGTGAGGCTCCCGTAACGAGTGGACCTTTGGGTGGGACCTTGGCTCTCACAGCCCGTGGCTCCTCCACGACTGCTGGCTTCGGCTGCCTTCCCTCAGGCTCCGTCCCTTTGGGATTTGGGTCTGTGGCAGACAACTCCTCCTCACCTGTCCCTACAGGTGGAGGATCTCCGCCCCCAATTTCTACCTCTCCCAAACTTGAGTCGAGGGCGGGATCTCCGTCCTCCGACTCCACCTCCTCCAGAATCGTATCAAGGGTGTGGCCCAGCTGTTCGGGCTCCTCGGCTCCGATAGCGTTCGGATCAGGGGGAGCGCCTTGATCTTCGGGCTCCTCCTCGTCCGAGTCCCTGGCCATAGGGGAAACCTCCCCCCAGGTGGGTGGGACAGCTTCTCCTTCCAAGCAGGCTACAACGCCAGCTTGTGTGGTCTGTGGCTCATCGCACGCCTCAGGCTGAGGATCTTTACCCTCAGACCTGGCTTCGGTTGCTGGTACTCTTGCACCTGGCTTAAACAGTTTGCACTGATTGATGTGAAACCATTTAGTGCGCCGGGGCAACTTCACTGCATATACCATGGGGCTGGCCTTGTCTACAATGCTGTAGGGCCCCATGTACAGTGGTTCGAAACTCCCTGCTCGGGCATAGTTTCTCACCATGACCTGATCTCCAACTTCCCACTCATGTGCTTTTTGGGGTTCAAGCAGCAATCGGTTGCCCTGATGCTGCCTTCCCATGTTCCCAGCCGCTTGCCCATAAATCTGTTTCAGGCGCTCAAAGAGGGTTTGGGCAAACTTGTCCCGATTTACCTCTTGGAGCTGACCCTCAGTGAGAACCGGGGCTAGTACATGGGTGGGGGTTCGCATGACTCTCCCAGTCATTAATTTGTGCAGGGAGTACCCCGTACTTTTAGACTGGCTAGCCCGGATCCCCATGAGGACTAGGGGCAAGGCCTCACCCATTTCTGGGGCGAGTCCCTCATCTCCTTCCTCAGCTTTTCTTTTAGGGTGCGGTTCATGCGTTCCACAATCCCAGATGACTGCGGATTGTGGGCCACGTGCCACTTCCCTTCAATGCCTAAGAGTATGAGGGTGTCCTGCATCACCTGGCCAGTGAAATGAGCCCCTTGGTCAGACTCCACAAATCGTGGTAGTCCCCACCGCGAGAACACCTCCCGGACCAAGATCCTGGCAGTACCAAGTGCCGTGGCTGTTTGGCATGGGAAGGCTTCTACCCACTTGGTGAACACATCCACCAGGACGAGGCAGTGCTTAAAACCTCCCTGGGCGGTGGGCAGTGGCCCGATATAATCGATCTGTATCGACTGCCATGGTCCCTCTACTCTCCTGATGTGTCCCAAAGGCACCTTCCTTTTCTGGGGTCTGGGTTGTTCGCAGCGCACACTAGGCAATTGGTGCAGAACTCGCGGACATCGTCCCGAAGTCCCGGCCACCACTCCGCCTGTTCCACCCGTTGCCAGGTGATCTCAGGCCCGGGGTGTCCTGCTCCTGGACCCTCATGGGCCAGTTGAAGGAATTCCCTCCGGTGCTGCTGTGGCACAACCCACTGTTCCTCTCAGAACAGCATGCCTTCCTTGATGGAGGGGGCTGCTGTACTGTATGGACCCTCTACTTCCTTGCCCTCAGTGATGGCATTGAGGACTGTTTGTAGGGCGGGATCTAGGGTTTGGATGGTCTTGAGGTCTGGGGGCAGTGTTACCTGTAGTGTATGTACTTTTAAGAAGGAACTATATTCTGCAGCCCCTGTATACTGCAGTACCAGTAGTGACCACCCCGGTATATAAGCCTGTGTAGTAACTTTGTATAGTAGTTCCAGTTTTGTCTCCATTCAGTAAACACCTGTTATAACCAACTCCTGCAGTCCGTGTCTCAATTACACACGGACGTTACACTGGCGACGAACAGATCCGAACTTACCGACAGTTCTGCACCACCTCACGGGGATCCATCCCTGAAGCGAAGTTGTTAGAGGTCGAGGCCAGAAGGAAGAAATCCAAAAAGAAAAAAAAACAAACAAAAGAAACGGGTGTCGACCGTGTGCAACCGCCCTCTGATTCATCGAATTCGAAGATTTGCAGGAGAGGCTGTCGAGAGCTGGGATTGGTTATCCAGCCTATGGTGTTCCAGCTAATCGGGCTGGTGGCAGGTAGTACACTGATCCTTCCTGGGCTGTGGCGGGCTAGAGCTCGATCGGGTAGCTATTCAACGGGCCGAGCAGCGTTGTCGGGAAGAGGAGAGAGAGAGAGAGGGTGGAGCACACAGGGCGCGGCCGGTGCTACGAAGCCGGGCAGCGTACAGACCCGAGAAGAGGGAGGAAAGTGTCCCATAGGGTCTGCTCTGACGACGGGAACAGTAATTAAAATAAAAGAAATTAGAAGCGCAGAAAGCCGCGAGGAGCTGCAGTTTGCCACGGGGACCGCGGAGAGCGGCGTTGGCAGCAACGCGGGGGGGAAGTGCGCGAAGACCATAGGGCGTCGCCATCAAGGCATAAAAACATCAGCAACAGCACTAGCGGCAGCGAAAAAGACAGAAAGCGCGGGAGGCGCCATCTTAATCCAGCGGGGAAGAAGGCAAAGCGCGGGAGGCACCATTTTGTTCAATCGGGGAAGAACGCAAAGCGCGGGAGGCGCCATCTTAGATCTCCAAGATGCCGAAGACTGGCAATATCACTGTCTTCGATAATGCAATAGAAGACTGGACCACGTATGTGGAAAGAGTCGAAGTATATTGCAAGGCAAATGAAGTAGCCGAAGAGAAAAAGGCATCGGTGCTACTAAACTTAATGGGCGCAAGAACGTACGGCCTATTGCGGAACCTGATCACTCCAGTCAAACCGATGGCGAAGAGTTTTAACGAAATTGTTGATATCCTACAGGAACACCTAAATCCTACACCGCTGCTGATAGCAGAAAGATTTAAATTCCACAAGAGAAATCAGCATAAAGATGAGAGCAATGCTGATTACCTTACGGAACTACGCAAGCTATCAAAACACTGCCAGTTCGGAGCAGGACTGGCAGATACGCTACGGGACAAATTTGTCTGTGGACTCCTGAGTGAAGGAACCCAGAAGAGGTTACTCTCAGAGAAAGAGCTGACGCTAGATAAGGCTTTCAGCGTGGCAGTATCGTACGAAGCAGCAGCAAGGGGAGCTGCGGAAATACAGCAAAAGCCACAGGAATACGGCACCCATGAAATGACACGGGGATTTGAAAAATGTTATCGCTGCGGCAGAACAACCCATGACAAGAAGGACTGCTGGTCCAAGGACAAAACATGCAGGCAATGCGGAAAGATGGGACACATTGCACGAGTTTGCAGGTCCGGGAAGAAGACTAATGACAACAAAAAGACTACTAAGGAAAAGTACAGGAAAGTACAAAAGATGATGGACAGTAGTTCTGAAGACCAGAAGAGCGATAGTGAATCCGGGAACAAGAGACTAAGCTGTCTCAAACTACACAACGTAATCACAAAAGAGTATCACTGAACCATTTGGGTCACCCTCATGATAGCAGGGTCCCAAGTCAAAATGGAATTGGATACAGGATCAGCCCTGACTGTCATGAATCGACGAGACTACGAGCGGCTATTCTCACACATACCCTTGAAAGACACATCCATTGTCTTGAAGACATATACGGGGCAGAAAGTATAACCCAGAGGGAAAATAAGGGTGCCTGTCGAATACAACGGCAAGGAAATACAGAAATTGTATCTGTACATACTGCAAGATGGTGGACCACCGTTATTGGGACGTGAATGGATCAGAAAGATAAGTTTAGACTGGCACCCCATTCAGGCACTGACGGTGGCTGGTAAAAAGGATGATGACATCACACCTGGACAATTGTCAAAAACCTTGGCTAACGCTAAAGAGGTATTTCAACAAGAACTGGGAACTCTTAAAGGCGTAACCGCCTCGATAAAAATAGAAGAGAATGCAATTCCCAAGTTTTTCAAAGCAAGACTGGTACCGTATGCAATTCGCCCAGCCGTCGAGGCAGAGCTGGAGAATCTGGAGAATGCAGGTGTGCTAACTAAGGTAGACTGGAGCGAGTGGGCGACACCCATCGTTCCTGTCATGAAGAAAACGTTAAACAATAAGTCTGAGGGGCCAAGGAAGGTTCGCATCTGTGGGGACTTCAAGGTGACTGTGAACCCAGTCCTTCACACAGTACAGTATCCTCTTCCGAGGATAGAAGATATTTTTGCTTCACTATCTGGAGGGAAACGTTTTACAAAAATTGACCAAGCGCAAGCATATTTGCAGATGGAGGTTGAAGAATCCTCTATGAAATATCTCACGATAAACACTCACAAAGGTCTTTACCAGTATAATCGACTGGTATTCGGAGTTGCATCAGCTCCGGCTATATGGCAAAGAGCGGTGGAACAAGTCCTGCAAGGGATTCCGGGGACTCAGTGTTACTTGGACGACATCCTAGTGACAGGTGAAGATGACAGTGAACACCTTGCCAAACTAGAGCAGGTGCTCACTAGACTAAGAGAACATGGGCTACGAGCCAATCGCCCCAAGTGCGAGTTTTTTAAGAAACAAATATCGTATTGTGGCCACGTGATTGATGAAGAGGGGTTACATAAGTCCCCTGACAAAATTGAAGCTGTAGTTAAGGCTCCAGCACCTGAAAATGTGTCGCAACTGAGGTCATTCCTTGGATTGGTGAATTACTACCATAAGTTTTTGCCGAATTTGTCCACAATTCTGCACCCACTGAACGCCCTGCTACAAACTGGAGTAGCATGGAAATGGAGCGATGAATGTAAGCGGGCCTTTCAGAAGTGTAAAGGCCTGATCACTTCAAGAGAAGTATTGGCTCACTACAACCCATCACTACCGATAAGACTGGCGTGTGATGCGTCTCCCTACGGCGTTGGAGCGGTACTGCCACATAAATCCCTTCATGGTTCAGAGAGGCCGATAGCTTTTGCGTCATGCTCGTTAACTGCAGCCGAGCGTAACTACGCCCAGATTGACAGAGAGGCCCTCAGCCTGGTGTGGGGGGTGAAGAAGTTCAATCACTACCTGCACGGACAGAAATTTACTCTACTAACTGATCATCAACCTCTTGTCTCCATTTTCAACCCTAAGAAGGGCATCCCGATAATGACAGCACAACGGCTACAGAGGTGGTCCCTTTTCCTAGGGGCACACCAATATGACATCGAGAACAAAGGAACTAAACAGCATGGGAATGCTGATGGATTGTCGCGCCTACCGTTACCGATGGTGGAAGAAGCACCTGCAGTGGATCCTGTGGAGATATTCCACTCGACCATAGTCGAATGTCTACCTGTGACGAATGCAAACATAGAAAAGGAAACACGAAATGACCCGACACTCTCCAGGGTCTATGATTTAACGGTGAAGGGATGGCCAGCACATGGCGAGCCACTGTTGCCAGCATTCTTGCTGAGAAGAGAACAGCTGTCAGTGTGCCGAGGAACCTTGATGTGTGGATCCAGAGTAGTAATTCCACCCAAATTGAAGGATAGAGTGCTCAATGAGCTTCATGAGGGTCATCTGGGAGGGGTAAAAATGAAGAACTTAGCCAGAGCGTTTGTGTGGTGGCTGGGAATCGATAGAGAAATTGAAGAGATGACCAAGAGCTGTACAGGATGCCAGAAGGTCCAAAATGCCCCACCACAGCCCCTTTACATCCATGGGAGTGGCCCTCATCTCCATGGCAAAGGGTACACATTGATTTTGCTGGTCCATTTATGGACTCGATGTTTTTAATTGCGGTGGATGCACATTCAAAGCGGCCAGAGGTAATAAAAATGTCCTCAACCACCACAGAAAAAACTATCACAGTCTTACGAACCATATTCGCCAGAAATGGGCTGCCTGAACAGATTTGCTCTGACAATGGACCACAGTTTGTGTCTGAAGAGTTCCGGAGGTTCTTAAACAACAATGGTGTTAAGCATTACACATCCGCCCCATATCATCCAGCCACCAATGGATTGGCTGAGAGGTTTGTTCAAACATTCAAGAAGGCTATCAAGGCAATGTGTAATGAACACATACCCCTACAACACAAGGTGGATAACTTCTTGTTTGCCTCCCGGAATGCGACACATGCGGTTACCAACCAAACTCCAGCCATGATGTTCTTCAATCGAAGACTAAGATGCCGCTTGGATTTGGTTAAGCCAAACATCAGAAGAGATGTGGAAAACAGGCAGTTTCAGAATATGAATGAAAGGCCAACCAGGAGTTTTAAGATAGGTCAACCAGTTTTGGCCTGGGACTACCGCACAGAGAAATGGCAGCCAGGAATGATCTGCACACGGCAAGGACCTCTAATGTATACCGTGGACGTTGGAGAGAGCATTGTAAGACGCCATGCTGACCAGATTCTAGAGTCACTGGAAAACGTCAAATCCACACCACGATCCGATACACCTGGTAATGAAACCGAAGTACCAATTGCATCTACCTCAGAATCTTTGATATTGGAAGCAGACGAACCAAACAACGACGTTGATCCCGAATCAACTTTGCCAGAAGAACCTGATACCCCAAAGAGGCGTTATCTGGACAGAATCAGGAAGCCTCCTCAAAGACTGAATTTATAATTGCTTAACTTCAGCTAATGTATATAGCAACTGTAATTGTAAATATGTTATTTAATTATTAATCGAATGTTATGTACTGTTTAGCTAAAAGGGGAGGAATTGTAGTGTATGTACTTTGAAGAAGGAACTATGTTCTGCAGCCCCTGTATACTGCAGTACCAGTAGTGACCACCCCAGTAGATAAGCCTGTGCAGTAACTTTGTATAGTAGTTCTAGTTTTGTCTCCATTCAGTAAACACCTGTTATAACCAACTCCTGCAGTCCGTGTCTCAAATACACACGGACGTTACATTACCCCTGTGGTTCCCTGAGTCCCATTCCTGCCTCGGATTACTGCCACGGGTTTGGACCCATAGGGATCCCAGAAAGTGCCGGTGCGGGCACCCTCCCTGGCTAGCGTATCCACTTGCTGATTACCCTCACCGCGGGGCTCCGTGGAGGAATGGGCCTTTACCTTGTGGATAAAGACTTCCCCTTTCTCTCCCACTGCAGCCAAGATCTTTTCTAACAGGGGCTTTACGGTTAAGGGTCGACCGTCCGCAGAGGTATATCCGTGGCAGGACCAGATGGCTAGGTACTCCGTACACAAGTTGCATGTGAACATGCTGTCTGAGCAAATCGTGTATGGGGTGGGGAAGATCTCGGGGTGTGTAACGACGTACACTACCGCAGACAGTTCAGCCTGCTGGGCGCTCATAGTGCTGGGAGCTTAATCGCCAGGGCAATGTTTGCCGCGGGGTTATAAACTCCACACCCTGTGAGTTGTTCGCCAGCAGATACTGTGCTGGAACCGTCTACGTAGATCTCGCGGCCCGTGGGATGTATCCCGGCCCGTAAACCTACGTCCACCTCCCATACCCCTTCTACGGAACACCGATGGGCTGTTCCGGGATACACCATGTTGGCCGCGAGCTTGGGCTCGCAGAGACCCTTTACCCTAAGCTCCATCTGTGAAAGGAGGAGGGTCCAGCGCGCAATGCGGGCACTGCTTACTGTCCCACCCTCAATCCTTCCATCTAGAAGCATTCGGGTGGGTTTCTGATGGGTGAGGAGAGTGATGGGAAAGGTGCCTGTGAAGATCAACGTCCTTTTCACAGACCAATGCGTGGCCAGAAGATGCATCTCACAATTGGAAAAACTCCTTTCCACATCAGTGAGCACCCTGGAGGAATAGACCACTGGCCTCAGCTTGCCGTGTCGCTCTTGAAGCAGTACAGCGCTCAAGCTATCCCCGCTAGCCGCTACCTCCAGGAAAAACTCCTGTCCCCCATCTATGGCCCCCGGGGCTGGCGCGGTCTGCAAGTCTCTCTTGAGTTTCTCAAATGCTGCCTGGCAACCCTCATCCCAGGACCACTCCACTCCCTTGTGTAGGAGTCGGAGCAGCGGGGCAGCTGTGGCTGCATAGTCCTCAATGAAGTGTCTGCAATACCCGGTCAGTCCCAGAAAGGACCTCACACCTGTTACGGTGGCGGGGATCGGTAGTTCTTGCAATGATTCCCGTCTGACTTTATCTATGGCTCTTTCGCCGGCATGGATGGTCAGACCCAAGAATTTTACTTCCTGCTGGCCGATCCGTGCCTTCTTCGGGTTCACCTTAAAACCCTTTCTGCCTAACAGCTCCAACAACTCGGCCAATAGTGGGCCATGCTCCTCTCTGGAATCCGTGAACAGGAGCAGGTCGTCCACATATTGCACTAGTTGGTTGGGCTGGCTGAACTCCTTTAAACTCCCTGCCATGCATTGATGAAAAATACTGGGGCTGTTGTGGAAACCCTGTGGCAGGCAGTTCCAGGTATACTGTTGCCCTTTAAAGGTAAAGGCAAACTTGTACTGATCCTCCCTCCTTAAAGGGATGGACCAAAACCCATTGGAAATATCCAGCACCGTGAACGTGGTCGCGGAGGCTGGAATGCTCCCTATCAGGTCGGCAACTGCTGCTACCGTCGGCGCGCAGGCTGGGATGTTGCTATTGAGGACTCTGTAGTCCATCGTGGCTCTCCAGGAATCGTCCGGCTTCCTCACCGGCCATAACGGAGAGTTTACATGGGTGACTATCGGTCTCAACACGCCCTGCTGCACCAGTGAAGACATTGCTGTCTCCATGTCGGGCTCCGCTTCCCGGGGGAAGTTGTACTGTTTTTGGGGTCGGGCCATGGGGTCTCCGTCTACTCTGACCTCAAACCCGGTGACCCTCCCGCAATCGTGCTTGTGAGTGGCAAACGTAGTCAGATTGTCTGACACGAATGCCTGCAGATCTTGTGGGACGCCTGCGACCATGAGCTCGAGGTCGTAGCCCTCTTTTGGCTTCACGGTACACAGGGTCCCTCTTTCTCCTTTCCCTGGGATGACGACTACCTTGCCCGGCTTACTCTTACCCGCTCCCCAAAGACAATGGCCCTGAAATTAGGATCGGGAGCTTGCCGCGCGTGCAAGCCCCCGATGTGCACTCACCCTGCGCGCCGACATCTGAAGCCCGGGCCTGCTTGCATTTCCTGTCACTGGCCCGGTTCAGATGTCGGCGCGATGTGCTTACCTGATCCAGCGGCGTAGTTAGTGCGATGTGCCGGCTGGGATCAGGTGAGCACTGTGCAGCCAATCAGGGGAGGGGAAACTCATTCATGAGTTTTGACAGTAAGAACTGTCAAACTCATGAAAAGTATGGGCTGCCAAAACACTACTTTAACTTTAAATAAAAATTTTAAAAACATCCCACTGATTATATTAACTATAAATAAGTTTTAAAAAATGTTTTAAACAATTAATCCATTTTTTGAAAAAAATAAATTTTTAAAAAGTAGTGTCTAAAACTAAACTTACCTTACTGTAAATTCTTTAAAAATAATAAACCTGTGGAAAAAAAATGTCTACATTGTACTAAAAGCCCACTTACCTGTAAAATTAAGTACTTATGTCTGGTTTTTCCACGCGTAAAAACCGGAGGCCTTTACACTTGGGCAACTCTGAAAAAAAAAGGAATTTCACTGCGCGTGCGCCTTCTGCCTCTTAACCCCTTGGGTCAGAGGACAGGAAATGCCGGTTTTCAGCGCATGCGTTGTGCATGCTGAAAACTGGCAATTCCTCCGGGCACACGCGTGAGTACCCCGTCCTTACTCACGCGTTGTGCCCGGAATTACTGGGCCAATGATTTCTTAGATCCACGAGGATCCCGTGTTCTACCAAGAAATCGGACCCGAGGATCCCTTTCCCATTCTCCACTTCCCACTTCATTAGTATACACTTCCACTTGGTGCGGAGTGGTCCTAAATGAACGGAGAGGGGAATGGAAAACGCGCCAGCCTGTTCCTTGCCCGTGAAGCCCGACAGAACATATGGAACCCCGGTGGATAGAGGCGAGGTGGCAGGGTCATCTGCGTGGATCACGGTGCACGATGCTCCCGTATCCAACAGATAGGTCCCTTTTTCCTCCTCCACTTCCATCTCCACGAGAGGTCGCCTCCATACATCATATCGCAGCACACACAAGTAAACGGGCTGCGCCGGCTCGAGTCATTTGGGCGCAGCGGTCGGGGTTTCGGGAACGACAAGACCAGTGGTGATGGCTATCTTCCCCTGCGCGATCATCAGAGACCGCATTGTCTCTATGATTGATTCTATCGCAGTGGGATCCATAGCCGCACCAACTCTTTCTGCTGGGGCAGGAGCTATGGCTTGGGTTTGGGCTGGTGCTGGGGCGGCGGTCTGGGCTTGGGCTTGGGCTGCGGGAAATTTTCCCTTATTATCCTTCCACGGATTTCTACAGTCCTTGCGCCAATGTCCATCCTTCCCACACCCGTAGCAATTGAGCTTGGCTTGGGCAGGGCGATTCCCCTCCTGACGCCACTCCTTCTTGCTTGGTGCTGCGGGTTTTGCCTCATGCACCTTTCCCTTCTGGGGAGGTGTTTCCTGACCTCTACAATTCTTATACGCAATGTTGAGCTGGCGGAGCACTATCTCCTCCGTGACACCGGGACCTTGGGGATCAAACCAAGATCTGGCTAGGGCATGTATCTGCGGCAAGCTGTTGGTAACCAAGCAACGGAGCCAATGAACTCGCTGTTCGTCGTTCATTGCAACCCGGTCAGGCATGCCCGGACAGCTGCGTTGATACACTGGCCACAGCCTTTCTGCGAAAACCCATGGGGGTTCTCCAGATAGCTGCACAGTCCCTTCCACACGGTCGAACGGACTACTGTCATCCACTCCCGTTACTTCTAAAACTTCCTCCCTGAGATCCACATACCCTTTCCGTCCCCTCTTACTCTCATCCGAGAGGCACTGAAGGATTGTGCAATCCAGGGAGAAAAGCAACATTTTCGCCTGTTCCTGATCATCACAGTCATTAATGGCTGCTGTCTCCTCTATCTCCCTGAAATGAATCGAGGGATCTCCCTTTACTGTGAGTCTTGCGAGGTGGCTCACCATGGACCTTAATTGCTGGGCAGCGTAGGGCACCACGAGCTGGTTCTGGTGGGGTCCGGCATCGCCATTTGCGGCATTGGGACCGAACCTCTGGTGCCGAGCAGGACACATCGGTGCCGGTCCCGGCTTTGCTACCAGTGGCTGTTCTTCCTCACATTCCACCTCGGCTACCTCCTCTTTTACCACCCCCTGTTTTTCCAGCCAAGCCTCACTGTAGCTCGGCGGTGCTGAGGGCTCGGTGGCTGGTGTCACAACTACTTCAGCTGGAATCGGCTGTTTTGATTCCTTTAAAAAGTCCATGTGACTGGCTTTCAGGCTGACGAGACACACCATGCCTTTTGCCTTAACCAGGGCCATTCTCAGGTCCTCTATGGTCTTTTGGCAGGGGCCGTGGTCTGTGGTCTCAAACCCGTGCTCGAGGGCTAGCTTGTAAGCTGCCTTAACCTCCACTACTCTCTCCTCCTGCACTCTTAGCTGTTGTGCGAGGCGGGCATTTTTCTCCCGTATCCTCATTTCATTGATCTTTGCCTCCGTAACCTGGCACTCCAGGTACTCTATCCTAGCCTGATGTTGACTAGCTACCACTTGGCGTTCCTGATTCAGCGCGTGAAGCGCTGTGATGAGTTTTTCCCCACCCATGGCCTTTTCCTCTATCTCTGCTGCCTGGGTTGTGATCCTGGCTGCCTGTGCTGCAACGGCTCGGTCCAAGATCTGGACTTGCTTCTTGTAACACATCAGCCACACTGCCTTCTCCACTAACTTCTTATGCTCTTTGCTCTCTGTCCACCTGATGGCTGCGTCCACCGGACACCCATCCAGTAAGAGATCGGAAATCCACTGCTTAGTGAGATTTACCTTGCCAAAGACATAATCTGCTATCCTCTCATCCATTGCATTTCGGCCATTCAAACTTGGATCTAGTACATTGCAATCCTGCTGCCAGAGTCCTGCTGCGGTCGCCATTTTCTGTAAGGGGTTTTAGATCACAGAGGTTTCTCTCTCTAGAGGCCTCTCTCTCTTGCACAGTAAAACCGTGAGTGGTTCGACCCACTCACCCCTTAGATTCTGTACTCTGGTCTTTGGGGCAGGAACTACAATGTAGAGAAAACTCTTATAGACCAAGTTTGATGAAACGAAATTGAATTTTATTGCATAATGTAAAACAAATCAAATGCAAGCAAATAAGAGGGTACATGGGAGGGGAAAAACACAAACAAATCATAACGACACAATACTAACTAAGGCAAATACGAGCATATTATACTCTGCAAAGATCATTATGAAATAGGGAAAACACACGGAACATCGAGGGACAACAACTCATGTTAATTATACCCTTAAATGTCCATCCCCTTAAACCTATCTAGATCTAATTATGAAGGGCCAGAAACATGCTCACCAATCCAACTAGGAAGTGTAAGGTTTTGAAACATGTCTGCGTTTGATCCTTTCAGGCGCCTTGTCTCCACGTGGTTGGTGGAGCCCCAGCGAGCTGCGCCACACCTCTCTCCTGAGGTGGGGGTCGGGGACGGCTGGACACCGGCTGATCTGGATGCTGGCGGGGTCAGGGATTGTCTGCTCGACCCCAGTCAGAGGAGCCTCGGGCTGGCCCCCATCGTTTCTTCTGTCGTTTTTTATTGTCTCTTCTCCCGAGCCGCAGTGGGTCGATGGCCTCCCGTTTCGTCAACGGCCTGGGGTTGGTCGATGATCTCCCGATGTTTTACCCCGGGGCGGGACGCCGGCTCGAACTGTCTTCTTCTCCTTCTTCTAGCGATGACGCCACCGATACAATGGTAGCACCACGATGACCGCTTTTCTTTCTACCCCTGGGTTCCCAGATATACTTCTCATCAGAAGCCCTTATCTCGTGCCAAATCAGGTTAGTCTTTTGTTTTAATTTTGGCGGGCTGGGAGCACAACGGGGTAGTTATTATATTTTAAACTGTTCTTGGATGGCCGGTAACGGGCCATCTCTGGTCTGGAATAACCTTCATTGTTTTTAATGTCCTGGTGATGTCCTTAACGGGTCCTTGATGCTCTTCTCATAAATATGAAACTGTTCCCTTTTGTCTGGGTAAACATTTAGATGGCCTTTATCTACAGGCCAATCTTGACTGGATCTGCATCCAATCTATATGTATATGTGGGTGTCTGGTTTCGTTCTCTCAGAAACGGCTTCCAGAACTTACTGTGGGCTGAATCCACAAAGCTGTCTGAGGACTGCAGGAACCATTTTAAAGTGTCCCAATAAGTTGGTCACGGGGTCTGGCGGGCATTTTGAATGACCCTTTTTCCTAGGCTTCTTTTAAAACAGTCTTTAAAATCATGGCCTCTTCTGCCATTCGACCCTTTATAATATAAAGTTCAATTTTGCAAATCCTACAGTGTATTCTTGGTGCATGCAGCAAATGACAATTTAGGATAACAGAAAACGCTGGAAAAACTCAGCAGGCCAGGCAACTTCCGTGGAGAGAGAAACAGAGTTAACGTTTCAGGTCGAAACCCTTCTTCAGAACTGAGTCAATTCTGAAGAAGGGTTTCAACCTGAAACGTTAACTCTGTTTCCCTCTCCACAGATGTTGCCTGGCCTGCTGAGTTTTTCCAGCATTTTCTGTTGTTATTTCGGATTTCCTGCATCCACAGTATTTTGCTATCGACAATTTAGGACAACCTGGCTGGACTATATTGGAGAACTCCTCCAGATTAATGAGGCATGCTTTTAGAATACCAATGGTGAACTCTATTAAAATCCTCATAGAACCAATAGTGGTTGCATGATGGACTGCCTTAAAATAAATGAACAAGGCAGGTCTCTGGATAATGAGCGTAAGCATGCATTATCAAATGGTTATCAGCTGTACATTCATAGAGCAAAAACGTTGAGAAAGTAGATAGCATTCTGGAAAGCCAGATGTATGGCCAATGTGGGTACAGTTGATTACACCTTGCAGTTGGGGAAATCCAACTATGAAAGATGAGAATGTTCTCACGGATGCGTAATATTCATTGAGAAGGTTACGAACTGCGCAGCTTTAGCAAACAACGCGGCGGTGAGTTTGATGCATTGGTTGCACCAGCTGATTGGCTGATGTTACAACTGTCCCTTGATGCAGTCTAAAAGTCATGTAGAAGTTTAAGGCTGTGGTACTTTCACTGATCTTAAGAGGTAGGCTTCATTTCCAGGACAAATATGTGGCATAATTCTGGTATAGCCATAAGATGGAAGCACAGCATTCTTAACCATTGCTCATTACTGAGATCAAGATAGGTGCACCTTGGTCTGTAAATACAGGTTATGGGGTACCTGTGGGTAAGTGTTAGATGCTTCCTATGTTGTCTCATCACCCTGTCCCTGCATTCCTCTTCTTTCTCTTCATAGTACAGATAGAGTGGAATCTCTAAGGGAAACAGCATTGTCTCTTTTAGCAAATGCCTAAAAGTGCAATAAAGGAAGTCCCACAAGACAAAGAGCAGTGCTGAACCTATCATAGGAACATAGAAATATAGAAGATAGGAGAAGGAGTAGGCCATTCGGCCCCTCGAGCCTGCTCCGCCATTCAATTTGATCATGGCTGATCATCCAAATTCCGTACCCTGTCCCTGCTTTCTCCCCATACCCCTTGATCCCTTTAGCCTTAAGAAATATATCCAACTCCTTCTTGAATATTTTTAATGAATTGGCCTCTACTGCCTTCTGTGGTAGAGAATTCCACAGGTTCACCTCTCTCTGGGTGAAGAAAATCCTACTCATTTCTGTCCTAAATGGCTTACCCCTTATCCTTAGACTGTGATGGACTCCCTGACCATTGGGAACATCCTTCCTGCATCTAGTCTGTCTAGTCCTGTTAGAATTTTATAAGTTTCAATGAGATCCCCTCTCATTCTTCTAAATTCCAGCGAGTATAAGCCCAATCGACCCAATCTCTCCGACTTAAGCTGTTACAGTATAACTAAAACATTGGCACCTACCCAACAATGTGGAAAATTGCCCAATGTTGTCCTGCCCACAAAAATTAGGACAATCCAACCCAGTCAATTACTGCCATATTAGCCTACTCCCAATCATCAGCAAAGTGATAGAAAGAGTCATCAACAGCATGCTCACCTGAACCACTTGGCTCCAGACCGCATTACAGCCTTGATGTAAACATGGACACAAGAGCTGAATTCCAGAGGTGAGGTAAAGGTGACTGCCCTTAACATCAAGGCAGCATTTGATCAAGTGTGGCATCAAGGAACCTGTGGTATCAAGGAGCCCTAGTAGAATTGAAGTCAGTGGGAATCAGGGGTGAAAATCTCCACTGGCTAGAGTCATACCTAGCACAAAGGAAGATGATTGTTCCTCAGGGCAGTGTCCTCAGCCCAACTATCTTCAGCTGCTCCATCAATGAACTTCCCTCCATCATAAGGTCAGAAGTTGAGCTGTTTTCTGATGATTGCACAGTGTTCAGTTCCATTGATAATTCTTCAGATAATGAAGCAGTCCATGCCTGCATGCAGCAAGACCTGGACAACACCCAGCCTTAGGTTGATAAGTGGCAAGTAACATTAGTGCCACAAAAGGACCATCTCCAACAAGAGAGATCATAACTACCTCCCCCTGACATCCAATGGCATCACCATTACAGAGTCCTCCACCATCAACATCCTGGGGGTCACCATTGACCAGAAACACAACTGAACCAACCACATAAATGCTATGGTTACTACAGCTGGTCATAGGTTGGGTATTCTGTGATGAGTCGCTCATCTCCTGACTCTCCAAAGCCTCTCTACCATCTACAAGGCATATATCAGGAGTGTGATGGAATACTTTCCACTTTCTAGGATGGGTGCAGCTGCAACAACACACAAGAAGCTCGATACCAAACCAAACAAAGCAATGCCTTTGATCAGCACCTCATCCACTAGTCTAAAAGTCCACCTCCTCCACCACTGATTTACCGTGGCTGCAGATTGTATTTTCTACAGGATGCACTGCAGCAACTCACCAATGCTTCTACGGCAGCACCTCCCAAACCCGTGACCTCCACCACCTAGAAGGACAAGGGCAGCAGGTGCATGAAAACACCGTGAACTCCAAGTTTCCGTCCAAGTCATACACCATCCCAACTTGGACATACATCGCCACTCTTTCATCATCGCTAGGCTAGAATCCTAGAACTCCCAGCCGAATGGCATTGAGGGAGCACCTTCACCACATGTATTGCAGCAGTTCAAGAAGGTGACCCACCAACTTCTCAGGGCAACTAGGGATGGGCAATAGATGTCTTGCCATTGACACCCAAATCCTGAGAATAAATAATTTTAAAAAATCAGCATCTCACTGACACAATTTCCTCACCCTGTTGCCACAATCTACCCCAAACAGGCAGTAAAATTAAGAAAAACTAAGCTAGTATCGCACCCCCTCCCCAGTATCCCTGGAATTATTACATCCCATGGAGTATTTGATCACCATCTCAGCCACTGCTGGTTCCTATAATCACCAGTTCTTCCCCAAACAAATATTCATCCAGTTGTCATTGGAAAGAGTTAATCAGCTGCAGCATGTGTTTTTCCTGGGAGTCTGTTCTATATCATCTACACGATGGCAAAGAAATATTTCTTTTAATGTGGTTGAAGCTTGTTATTTTTAAATCTGTGGGGAATATAGTGGAAGAGGAGATGTTGCATGTATATTTGCTTTGCTGTTCCACGCGAACATTAAGTTCTTTTCTGCAGTAAAATCAATATTCATCTAGTCGTTACAGTTTCAGAACACTATAAAAACAATACTCCAAAGCTTTATTTAGTCCATGGAAAATGCAGAGACCATCAATAATCGCAACTTTATCAGAGGTGCTAGCCTGCTGATTGAATATATAGACCTCAAATGAATGAATGAATCGAACAGGAAATTCATAGAATCAAGTGTTGAGTTACGGCTGGAGAGAAGATGAAGACTGTTCCCCACATGTAGCATATTAACTACTAGACCCACCTGTGGTTGGAAGGAAGTTTTGTTCTTAAAGGTTAGAGAGATGAGAGTCTGGCTGGCATAGATTACAGCTACAATAGTGCCCAGGGAACTAAACCTCTGTAATTTTCCACTATGTACTGAACAGGCTAGTGGATCTGGAAGAAGGTTAGTATCCACCTTTTGCAAAGCAGAGTCTATCCTGCTGAGGTAAAATTGGATTTTCTGCAGCACCAGATGTCAGCCTTGGCTAAATGTAGCACTGACTCTGAGGCAGAAGGTTGTGGGTTCAAGGCCCATACAGAGACTTGAGCACATAATCTAGGTTGACATTTTAGTACAGTACTGAGGAAGTGCCGTCTTTTGAATGAGACATTAAACCGAAGTCTTATCTGCCCCCTCATGTGGATGTTAAAGATCCCATGGCACTATACAAAGAAGAGCAGGGGAGTTCTCCTGGCGTCCTAGCCAGCGTTTATCCCTCAACCAACATCATTAAAAACAGAACATCTGATGATTTATCTCACTGCGATTTGTAGAACCTTGCTGTGTGCAAATTGGCTGCAGCATTTGCCTATATTGGAACAGTGATTACACTTCAAAAAGTATTTCATTGGCTGTGAACACTTTGCGACATCCTGAGGACAATGAAAGATTGAAAGATGTGGTATAAATGCAAGTTCTTTCTTTCATCTTAATGGATACTTTGAAACACCCAGATCACCATACAGTTGGGAAATCTCTCCTCTATCAAGAAATATGTGGAAAATACAGAATCTATTTCAGGCTAAAGGATCTTCTTTCTCTCCGGGTTCTAAAAGTCTTTTCCAATAAGATAATGTCATCTCCTCAGCTGATATTTTCTCTTCTTCTGGAGTGGAATTCCCTACTGAACAGTATCATTAGGAGCATCTGAATATTCCACCACACTGTTGGTTTCCACTGTATATGGAAGAGATAATAATGAGTGAAGGCTATGTTACCTACATTGGGGGTACTGGTGGAGGCAGTGATTCCTCTTTCTTTCATATTGGATAGATCTTTACCTGAGAAACTGCATTTATTTCTTCCATTGGGTGGTGGGAGGAAAGGAAAGACATTCTGCCTTAAGCTCCAAATATCTTAATGGCTCAGAACTCACACGTTGCTTTCGCAGAGGCAGTATTATCATTGAATTAAAAGCAGAAAATGCTGGAGATACTCAGCAGGTCAGGCAGCATCTGTGAAGAGAGAAACAGAGTTAACGTTTCAGGTCGATGACCTTTCATCAGAACTGGAAAAAAGCAGGAAATGGAACAGATTTTTAAGCAAGTGTAGGGGCTGGAAAAGGGGGGAGGGGATGAAAGAACAAAAGGGAAGGTCTGTGATAGGATAGAAGGCAGGAGAGGTTAAGAGACATTAAGAGATATTCAAGGCAAAAGGAGATGGTAATGGGATGTTCTTTCATCCCCTACCCCCTTTCCCAGCCCCTACCCTTGCTTAAAAATCTGTTCCATTTTCTGCTTTTTTCCAGTTCTGACGAAAGGTCATCGACCTGAAATATTAACTCTGTTTCTCTCTTCACAGATGCTGCCTGACCTGTTGAGTAACTCCAGCATTTTCTGTTTTTATTTCAGATTTCCAGCATCTGCAGTATTTTCTTTTTGTATTAGTATTCTCATTGCTTTGGTTTCTGCTGAAACAAGGGTTCCCATGTTCCTTTTCTATTCCTAAGTATTTCTGTAACCCTGTTTATATAGGTCAGTTGGATCATTGCTTAGTGAGGCTGGTTAAGAAGACTGCTTGTAGTTTCATTTTCTCTGGCTGGTGATAAGCAACCAACGGTGACTTGTAAACTGCACAGTGCAAAGAAAAATAGAGCTTGTTGGGAATGGCAGCGACTCTCTGAATTTATTGCTGAACTACTGACAGAAATAGTTCTAATGCTCACCTATAAAAAGACCCATCGCCACAAATTATCTTCTTGGCCATAGAATTCATGGCCAAATAAATCATTGCAAGAATGTTTTGCAGGCTATAATGTCACACAGATGTAACCACTGAGCTGAAATAAATGTTACAGTACTAAATCCAGTGAAACCTGATTTTTGTCTACTGGTATAAATTTGATCTAAATGATTAAAATCTGGTGCTACCGAACAGAGTAGCAAAGTACTGATAGCATCAGCCCATTTGTATAATTACACAGATCCAGGTACAGATTTGAACAGGTGTAGGGAGTACACTAGTGGTGAGAATTAAAAATTGTGTGTAAGTGAAATCTAATGGGATGGGAACAAGAGCTGACAGAAAATGGTCCTGATTACCATTCATTTCTCCCCCTTCCCTCTCCTCTTCATTGCCACCCATTTCCCTGCCTTTTTTCTTCCATCAGCACCACTCTTATCTGAGTCCTGCTACTAATGGAACTGATTCTCACCGCTCCATACTGTAGGTAAGAATTGCTATTCTTGTGAGAATTCACATCTACTGCATTCTGTGAGTGTGATCCCTTCCATTAGCAACAGGAGTAGGACTGAGGGAAGAGGGGACATGCCTGCACTGATTCTTGTCAGTAGATACAGACATGGGGATTGGGCTGCCAACACGCTGACTGTGTGAAACGCTGATGGTTGGGTTGTATAAACATAGCTCATGGAATTAGGCCGCTGTAACCAATCAGGCTTTGCTGAATGCAAGTCAAGTCCTTTCATGCCTTCTTCATGCACTATGCCATAAATCATACTGTGATCAGTGTGCTTCTGAAGAACCATGGAGCAAAATGGTTAGTCAGACTTTCACCCACATCTATGCCATCAGACCTGTTATTAGAACCTACTTTCAAAGCTGGAGCTTCTGCATGCACATTCATTTTCCAAAGCGAGCTATGTTCACTTCTGTCTGCAGCACCTCTCATGCAGCCCCTGATTTGGCTGGTATCACTTTGTTAGTCCTCTTCTTTTCAAATACCTTAGATTGGGGGGGGGGGATGTCGTGGGAGGGAGTTCCCACTGCCAATCCATTCATGTCAGCAAGGGTGCTGAGTACAAAAAAGTATTTTTAAACAATTGGCACAAAAACCAGTCGATGGGTTGTAATTAAAAGTGGCATACACCCAGCATATAGGCCAGAAAATGATATGGGAGCCATAATTGCATCACTTCTGCATCATTATCATACCATTTACAGTTTACGTTTTTCAGCTGGAGAATTTTTATGCCTGTGATACACCCCATGAATTGACAAGAAAATTGGCCTCAGAATATTTCACAGTTTGCAATATATAGGGCACAATTTAAACAGGAAAAACAGCTTGCATTAGTATAATGCCTTGAGTATAATAACAAAAAATTCTGGTGTGGACAGCGCACCATTTTGCAAACATTCTGCATTTGTAGAGCAAAAAGCACATATAATATTTGTGCAATATCTTCATTCAGGCTTTAATGGTGGAGCCATTTCCTCTGTTCAATACTGGGAATGTGATGATGTCATTGAGCACTTGTTTAAAATGGGTGCCGTATTAAAGGACCCTTCAGGCATTTTGGAGCTTGCACTCTTAAAGTGGAATGCCAAATTTAGCTGGATAACTTTTTTATTCTACAGTTCTCATTGATGATTCAGTTTTGTTTTGTAATATTCTTAGTGCATTTTTTGCTGGTTTCAGTCATTGCTTAGTATTCAATTTTTGGATTTAGCTCCTTATTTCCATCTGTAACTAGTTCCCAGCCTCAATTGAAGTTGCACAAACCACAGTTCTGCAATTGAGCATCCTATTGGATGTGCCTTTCTTTTTGTTGGTTTTGTAGGAGGAAAAGGAGGATCTGAAGATGCGTGAGAGGGAGTTTGCTTACATCTGAGGCACTCTTGCTGTAATTTTGCTTACTCAGCCGACAACGTTTACAGACCAGTGCACCTACCTAGACGTGTATGAGGTGATCTGTCTTCACCACTAATATTTAAATGGACACTCCATCAGCATGTCCAGTGATATGTGTGGGAGCAGATGTTTGGGCAGCAATGAAGTCACTCTTGCCCTGTGTTAGAGCTTTTTCAATCCCCAGCATGTTCAAACTGGTCATGGGAGATTGTTGTATATTAGAGTTTTGTGGGTTTTATGCAGATATTTACTTTATATTAGTCATGAAAGATCACTCACATAAGTGAGGTTTTGCTCCCCATGAACATGAGTGTACCATTTATATGCCTAATATATGATACTGTAATGAGCCCAGAAGTCAAATAGATAGGGCTTTAAACTAAATAGTGGCGGGAAGGGATCAGGTGAGGGGGAACTTAGAAAATTAAAGAAAAAGGACAAGGCAATAGTGCAGGGTAGCGATAGGGGTAATGATAACCAGAGTGTGACAGGAAGAGACAGAGCGTACAAACATAAGAGTGCACCAGCAAATAGAGTCAGAGTAGGGAAAAATGGTAAAAAGACACAATTAAAGGCTCTTTATCTAAATGCATGCAGTATTCATAACAAGATAGATGAATTGACAGCACAAATAGAAATAAATGGGTATGATTTGATAGCCACTACAGAGACGTGGTTGCAAGGTGACCAAGGCTGGGAACTGAATATTCAGGGGTATTTGACATTTCAGAAGGATAGGCAGAAAGGAAAAAGCAGTGGGGTAGCTCTGTTAATAAAGGATGAGATCAGTACAACAGTGAGAAATGATCTTGGCTCAGAAGGTCAAGATGGAGAATCAGTTTGGGTGGAGATAAGAAATAATAAGGGAAAGAAGTCACTGGTGGGTGTAGTCTATAGGTTCCCTAACAATAGCTACTAGGGTTGCGAAGGGTTCAGTAAATTTCTGGTAAATTTCTGGAAATTTTCCACAGGAAGTTTAGCTTGGGAATTTTGGGAATTTTGCCCAAAAAAGCACATGCTAGCATAATATTTTTTTTTTGTATTTCTTTCATTTTATTTCACAGGTCCTTTCTTAAAATTACTAACAGAGATGGAATATTAATTATGAAGGAATTTCTTAATCAATATATGTTTATCTTCTTACTTGGCTTGTTTTATTAATTACAAGTTTTGTGTGTGACTGTGAACAAATGTGTCCTGATTGGTTGGATGAGTGGATGAGTGATTAGCTCCCTCTATTGGTGATGTAGCATCGTGCATGCACAGGTCATGCTTCCATCACATGGCGCATCAGGAAAAATTTACTCACCCTGTTGCAATCGTGCTGATCGACTGCAGTTCAACACAGAGACGAATGCCCTTTATTTCTCTGCATAGAACAATGCCACATTTACCGTCGGATGTGTGGAAGCATTTTACCCCAGGCATTAAAGATGGAAAGACTGTGTACATGTGCAAACACTGTATAAAGCCATATGTAAAGAATGCCACAAAGATGCAGCAGCATTTATCCAAATGCAACAACTTCACTCAAAGCTCACAGCAGTCGGCCCAGAGTTCCTCTGCTTCCATTCAAGAAGATGATGGTTCACATTCAACATCAGGCTCCTTATCACCAGCAACTGCTGGCCCACTTGGAAGGTTCTTTGATACAATGGATAACCATAACCAGAAGAATGCAGATGAGTGCCTTGCTTGAGCTGTGTATTTGACAGGCTCACCCCTCATGCTCGCAGCCAATGTGTACTGGAAGAGATTTTTCAATGTTATTCGCCCTGCATACTGTCCTCCCACCAGACATGCTTTGTCTACTTATTTGCTGGAGGCTGAGTATAACAGAGTCCAAGGAAAGCTCAAAGAAATGATAGAGATGGCAGACTGTGTTGCAGTTATCTCAGATGGGTGGTCAAATGTACGAGGGGAGGGCATCATAAACTACATCGTCTCCACTCCTCTCTTTGCAGTAGTTACTGACAGTGCTGCGAATATGAAGGCTGCTTGGGCTCAAGTGGAGGAGGCCTACCCTCATATTATGTCTATTGGGTGCACAGCTCATGGGCTCAACCTGCTCCTCAAGGACATCATGTGTTTGAGAACCATGGAAACACTGTACAAAAGAGCCAAGCAAGTTGTTAAGTATGATAGCAAAATACTGCAGATGTTGGAAATCCGAAATAACAACAGAAAATGCTGGAAAAACTCAGCAGGTCAGGCAACATCCATGGAGAGAAATTTGAGTTGACGTTTCGGGTCGAACCCTTCTTCAAAACTGGAAAGAAAAGAAACTAGATCGAAGGCAGGGCTGCGATCGGACAAAAGAATAAAAGAAACAAAAGAAGTAAAAGAGATTAGAAGCTAGACGAGATGGTAATAGGCTGAGATTAGGTGTAAAGTGTACTGGCAGGGCAAAAGATAGCTGCCAGGTGTGAGAGAGAAACAAAAGGAAAGGGTGGGGGGGGAGGGGGGAAAGGAGTGGAACAATTACAAGAGAAAATGAAATGGGGGCCGAGCTTATGATCTGAAATTGTTGAACTCGATATTGAGTCCGGAAGGCTGCAGAGTGCCTAATCGGAAGATGAGGTGCTGTTCCTCGAGTTTACGTTGAGCTTCCGTGGAACAATACAAGAGGCCAAGGAGGGTTAAGTATGTCAGGGGAAAACAGGTAGTTGTAGCAACCTACAACTCCAAGCAAACGACAAAGAACAAGAACACCACACTGTAGCTGCCCAGCAACACTAGATGGAGTGGCGTTGTTATAATGTACAACAGCCTTCTGGAGGGTAAGGAGTTGCTGCAAGAAATGGCAATATCCCAGTCTGAGGATATGGAAACCACCATCAAGAAAATACTACTGGATGATGTGTTTTGGGAGAGAGTGGTTAGCAGCCTTAAACTACTCTCACCAGTAGCATCTGCAATTGCTCAGATTGAAGGAGATGACGCTGTCTTGTCAGATGTTCTCAGGCTTTTGGCTGATTTAATAGAACAAACCAGCATTGCCCACATCCCTGCTGCTCAAAGCAGAGGAGAAAACAATTGTTCAATTCATACAGATGTGTCAAGAATTTTGTGTCAAGCCAATTCATGCTGCAGCATACATGCTGGACCCAAAGCATGTTGGGAGACCAATACTTTCTGGAGAACAGATCAACAGCGCTTACAGAGTGATTTCTACCCTCTCACGCCACCTCAATCTGGACGTGGGCAAAGTTCTGGGAAGTCTGGCAAAGTTCTCTATCAAGCAAAGTCTTTGGAATGGGAACGGGATATGGGAATCATGCAAGCATATCAGTGCACATACTTGGTGGAAGGGACTTTGTGCATCTGAGGCCCTGTCACCCTTTGCATCGGTGATACACCAAATCCCACCTTCATCAGTGGCCTCTGAACGAAACTGGTCACTTTTTGGGAATACGCATACAAAGGTGCGCAACAGGCTGACTAACAAGAGAGTGGAGAAACTGGTGGCTCTCCGGGTGAACCTACAACTTTTTGAGCCAGATACAGAAGTGTCCAGCACACAGCTAGACAGTGACACAGAGGAGGAATTGGACACGTCAGAGCCAGAGTCAGAGGCCCCGATTTTTGGCTTGTGTGGGAAATGGTCGGGTTTCCCCGAATGTGGGGTTTCTGACACACATAAAAAAGTGTCAGCCAGCTTCACGCAATTTGCCCTCAATTGGCCAATTAATTCCCAGCATGTGGGAAGCCTTGCTAATTGTTCAATTCGAGTCAGAAATCCCCACAGTATGATGTCATCATTCGTGGTGCTTTCAAGGTCCATAGGAAGCACTGCATCCTCTGAAGGCTTCCAAATGAACCATACAGGATGGCAGTGGAGCCTGCAGCAGCTGTGGCCAGTGCCAGATCCTGAGCTGCCTTCAAATTCGACGAGGCTTCACTGCAGGCATTATTAGATGGGGTTAGGGCCCACAGGGAGGTCCTCTTCCCTAGGTCAGGGAGGAAGAGGCCTCCCACTGAGACCAATGCTGCATGGATGCAGGTGTCAGCAGATGCCAACTCGCTGGGAGTCACCAGAAGAACCTTGGCATTACATCTCTAACTCCTTCCTTCACTCCCACACAGTACCATCCAGAGCCCCCGTCCTCACTGTGGAGGAGGAAGAGGCTGTGCAGCCAGACTCCTCAGAGGAAGCTCCAACCTCTGAGGGCACAGCGTCAGCAGAAGTAAGCGCACCCAGCACCAGCGCAGACACCCACACCTCGGGGGGACCTTCGGGACATAGAGTAGTGTTGTCACCTGGTGTTTCACAGCTCACAGGTGAGCCTCAGCAGATTCTGGCGACAGGGACAGCAGTGGAAAGTCCTCGTCGGAGGGTGCAGGACTCTGCCAGCTCAGCTCAGCTGCGTTGCATGTCGACCCTCTGCCTCTGGGTCCATCTGCAAGAGAAGAGGTGATGGATCTCCATGCACAGATGCAGGAGTCTCTGGCAGGTTTTGTCTCCAGGGTCGCTGCGAGTGTGGAGCGAATGGAGGAGTCCATAGCGACCATGAGCAGAGCCTTTGTGGAGTCATTGGCGCATGAACGCATCACCATGGAAAGGTTGGCAACCTCCATGGAGGAGATAACTCGCCAGGGTATGGAAAACATGGTGAGTGCTCATAAGAGAATGACATCTCTTGAGGAGCGTTGGCCATCTGTTGAACAGAGAAACCAGATCTTCATGGAAATCCTTCTGAGTAGGACTGCCAGTGCAGAAATGGATCCCCATGGCCCCCTAAAGTGCAGCAAAGTGCTCTCAAGCCACTTCCAAGCGCTGGCCCCTTCTGGCCTGTGCCGCTTCAGGTGAGTGAGCAGCAGCCTGGTGCTCCTGGTGCTCATCCTGCTGTTCCTGGTTCTGCTGCTGCCGCCTCTGCTGCTGGAGATCCTGTAATGGCAAGAAGGGAAGGAAAAAAAGGCATCCCATGCTTCTCGCAGATGCCTCCACTGAGGAAGCGCTGAGTGAGGGTGGCGAGAGGGGCTTCCCAGGAGATTGCATTGGAGAAGTGTGTGAGGCTCCAACCTTCCACAGCTGTGCCTAAGCCTTGAAGAAGTAGCCCCAAACCTGCAACAACAAGGTCCTTCAACATACAAGTGCTGTCCCTTTAAATCGCAGCTTTCCCTGACCTGCAGCTGACAGCAAGCAAGCCGGCAAGCTTCACGCCAGGTCTCAACAGCGGGGTTCCCCGCAGGCGTGTTTGATGTGGGGAAAGCCCCAAAGTCGCAATGGCCCCGGAAAATCTTCTTCAACAAGGTAATTATTGGTCATTAGTGTGCCGACGACCAGTCCCGCCAGTGGCGGCCGGGACTGAAGCGGGTCACGGGGAAACGACGGACCGAAAGTCGGACGGGGCGGGGAATCAGGCGGGCGGGGGAGGGGGGGCGGGGAATCAGGCAGGGGGGGCGGTCCCGACCCGCTTTTTCAGCAATTTTCGGCCCCCGGTCGCCTGAAAATCCGCCCGACGGCGGCCAGAAAATTGACCCCAGAGAATCAGGAGGAGCAATGATGAATACAAGACTCAGAAGACTCATGAATAGAAGACTCAAAGGGACAAAATAAGGACAAATTACAGGCTAAATAAGCTGACGTCTTTTTATTTTATTTTAGATGGGTCTTTTTTGTGGCGGTTCAATAAAGTTCAAAATTATAACCTAAATAAAGTTTTGAAAGCCTGTTTTTATTTGTATGGAACAGTATGTCTATTTTGATGACAAAGATAATATAAGGGTCAGAGTCAAAAACCATCAGTGTGCAAAAAAACTCTAAATTCCCAGTTCAGGGGAGAGCAGCAGCGGAGGAGGAGCCCGGCTTAAAAACCGGCGCCAAGGCAGAGGCCCGACCAGTTCGGGGGAGAGCAGCAGCGGACGAGGAGCCCAGCTTAAAAACCGGCGCGAAGGCAGAGGCTCGACCAGTTCGGGGAAGAGCAGCAGCGGAGGAGGAGCCCGGCTTAAAAACCGGCGCGAAGGCAGAGGCCCGACCAGTTCGGGGGAGAGCAGCAGCGGACGAGGAGCCCGGCTTAAAAACCGGCGCGAAGGCAGAGGCCCGACCAGTTCGTGGAAGAGCAGCAGCGGAGGAGGAGCCCGGCTTAAAAACCGGTGCGAAGGCAGAGGCCCGACCAGTTCGGGGGAGAGCAGCAGCGGAGGAGGAGCCCGGCTTAAAAACCGGTGCGAAGGCAGAGGCCCGACCAGTTCGGGGGAGAGCAGCAGAGAGGAGGAGCCCGGCTTAAAAACCGGCGCGAAGGCAGAGGCCCGACCAGTTCGGGGGAGAGCAGCAGCGGAGGAGGAGCCCGGCTTAAAAACCGGCGCGAAGGCAGAGGCACGACCAGTTCGGGGGAGAGCAGCAGAGAGGAGGAGCCCGGCTTAAAAACCGGCGCGAAGGCAGAGGCCCGACCAGTTCGGGGGAGAGCAGCAGCGGAGGAGGAGCCCGGCTTAAAAACCGGTGCGAAGGCAGAGGCCCACCAAATCAACAGCAGAGGAGAGAGGTAAAAAGTAATCAGTGTGTGACGTCACCAGGGAGCAGGTAAGTGATTGGTTGGTGAGTATTTCTCTCTTTTCAATACAAGCTTGACTTCTGTGGTGTTAAATTTCTAGGGTCTCTGGTGTAGTGGGGACAGTTGGTAAATAAAGCGCCCTAGAGTATACCTGTAACTGGGGTATTGAATAAATTTTTTAATTAATTAAAGGAGTAAGTCATGGCAGGAGAGCTCAGACCCGTGTTCTGCTCCTCTTGCTCCATGTGGGAAATCAGGGATGCTGCCAGTGTCCCTGGCGACCATGTGTGCGGGAAATGCATCCAGCTGCAGCTACTTGCAGACCGCATTGCGGCGCTCGAGCTGCGGGTGGATGAATTTTGGAGCATGCGCGATGCTGAGAGGCTCGTGGATAGCACGTTTAGCGAGTTGTTCACGCCTCAGGGTAGGGCAGCACAGGGGGTGACCATCAGGCGGAGCAACAAAGGCAGGCAGGTAGTGCAGGGAACCCCTGCGGACATCCCCCTTTCAAACAAGTATACCGCTTTGGATACTGTTGAGGGGGATGACTCACCAGGGGAAGGCAGCAGCAGCCAACTTCCTGGCACTGGGGGTGCTCCTGCTGCCCAGGAAGGGGGGAAAAAGAGTGGGAGAGCAATAGTGGTAGGGGATTCTATAGTAAGGGGAACAGATAGGCGTTTCTGTGGCCGTAGACGTGAATCCAGGATGGTTTGTTGCCTCCCTGGTGCCAGGGTCAAGGATGTCACTGAGCGGCTGCAGGGCATTCTGGAGGGGGAGGGTGAACAGCCAGTGGTCGTGGTCCACATTGGTACCAACGACATAGGTAAAAAGAGGGATGAGGTCCTGCATCAAGAATTTAGGGAGCTAGGTAACAGATTAAAGAGCAGGACCTCAAAGGTTGTAATCTCTGGATTACTCCCAGTGCCACGTTCTAGTAAGTATAGGAATGGGAGGATAGAGCAGATGAATGCGTGGCTAAAGAGTTGGTGTAGGGGGGAGGGTTTTACTTTCCTGGATCACTGGGCCTGCTTCTGGGAAAGGTGGGACTTGTACAAGTCGGACGGGTTGCACCTGAACCAGAGCGGGACAAATATCCTTGCGGGGAGGTTTGCTAGCACTGTTGGGGGGGGTTTAAACTAACTTGGCAGGGGGGTGGGATACAGAGGGGAGCTGAAATAGGGGGGGATGTGTTGCCAATTATAGAGAAAAAAACAAGTCAGCTTGGTAGACAGGGCAAATATATAAGGGCAAGGCTGGATGGCATCTATTTTAATGCAAGGAGTCTTGCAAATAAGGTGGATGAACTGAAGGTGTTGATAAACACATGGGAGTATGATATTGTTGCTATCACGGAGACATGGTTGAGGGAAGGGCAAGATTGGCAGCTCAATATTCCGGGGTACAGAATCTTCAGGCGAGACAGAGGGGGAGGTATAAGAGGAGGGGGTGTCGCAATATTAATTAAGGAGTCAATTACTGCAGTAAGGAGGGATGATATATTAGCAGGGTCCTCTAATGAGGCCATATGGGTGGAGCTTAAAAACAAAAAGGGGGCAAGCACTTTGCTGGGAGTGTACTATAGGCCTCCAAACAGTCAGGGGGAGATAGAGGAACAGATATGTAGGCAAATCTCAGAGAAATGTGCAAATAATAGGGTAATAATAATGGGGGATTTCAACTTCCCCAATATTAACTGGGATAGTCAGAGTGTGAAAGGCTCAGAGGGTGTAGAATTCTTAAAATGCATCCAGGAGAGCTTTTTGAGCCAGCATGTAGAAAGTCCTACAAGAGAGGGGGCGGTACTGGACCTAATTCTAGGGAATGTGGCCGGCCAAGTGGAAAAAGTGCTAGTAGGTGAGCACTTTGGTGATAGTGACCATAATATGGTAAGATTTAAGGTGGTCATGAAAAAGGGCAGGGATGGGCCGGAAATAAAGGTTCTAAATTGGGGGAAGGCCGATTTTAATAGGATAAGGCAGGATCTGGCCAAAATGGACTGGGATCAGCTACTTGTAGGAAAATCCGCATCGGAGTAATGGGAGGCTTTCAGAAGGGAGATTGAGATCATACAATGGCAACATGTTCCCGTAAAGGTCAAGGGTGGTTCCAAAAACCACAGGGAACCTTGGATGTCAGGGGATATATGAGAATGGATTAGGAAAAAAAGGAGGGCTTTTGGTAGATACAAAAGGCTAAAGACGGAGGAAGCCCTAGAGGAGTACAAAAAGTGCAGGGGGATACTTAAAAAAGAAATTAGGAGATCAAGGAGGGGCCATGAAATAACACTGGCGAGCAAAATAAAGGAAAATCCGAAGATGTTTTATAAGTATATTAAGGGTAAGAGGATAACTAGGGAAAAAATAGGGCCCATTAGGGACAAAAGTGGCAATCTGTGTGTGGAGCCGGAAGATGTAGGAGGGGTTCTAAATGAATTTTTTGCATCTGTTTTCACTATGGAGAAGGACGATGTAGACATAGAAATAGGGCGGGGGGACTGTGATATGCTCGAACATATTAACATCGAGAGGGAGGAGGTATTGGCGGTTTTAGCTGGCCTAAAAATGGATAAATCCCCAGGCCCGGATGAAATGTATCCCAGGCTGCTGTGTGAGGCAAAGGAGGAGATTGCGGGGGCTCTAACACATATATTCAGGACCTCTCTGGCCACAGGGGATGTGCCAGAGGACTGGAGAACCGCTAATGTAGTACCATTATTCAAGAAGGGTAGTAGGGAAAAACCGGGGAACTACAGGCCAGTGAGCCTAACATCAGTGGTAGGAAAATTATTGGAAAAAATCCTGAGGGACAAAATTTGTCTCCACTTGGAGAGGCAAGGATTAATCAGGGATAGTCAACATGGCTTTGTCAAGGGAAGATCATGTCTGACTAATTTGATTGAATTTTTTGAGGGTGTGACTAGGTGTGTGGATGAGGGTAACGCAGTGGATGTGGTATACATGGATTTCAGTAAGGCCTTCGATAAAGCCCCGCACAGGAGACTGGTCAAGAAGGTAAGAGCCCATGGAATCCAGGGTGCCTTGGCACATTGGATACAAAACTGGCTTAGTGGCAGAAGGCAGAGGGTGATGGTCGAAGGTTGTTTTTGTGACTGGAAGCCTGTGGCCAGTGGGGTACCACAGGGATCGGTGCTGGGTCCCTTGCTGTTTGTGGTCTACATTAATGACTTGGATATGAATGTAAAGGGTATGATCAGTAAGTTCGCGGATGATACAAAAATTGGTAGGGTGGTAAATAGCGAGGAGGGTAGCCTCAGTCTGCAGGACGATATAGATGGGTTGGTCAGATGGGCGGAACAGTGGCAAATGGAATTTAACCCGGAAAAGTGCAAGGTGATGCACTTTGGGGGGACTAACAAGGCAAAGGAATACACAATGAATGGAAAGACCCTAGGCAAGACGGAGGGTCAGAGGGATCTGGGTGTGCAAGTACACAGATCCCTGAAGGCGGTGGAACAGGTGGATAAGGTGGTAAAAAAGGCATATGGGATACTTGCCTTCATTAGCCGAGGCATTGAATATAAGAGCAAGGAGGTTATGATGGAGCTGTATAAAACACTGGTTAGGCCACAGCTGGAATACTGTGTGCAGTTCTGGTCGCCACACTACAGGAAGGATGTGATTGCGTTAGAGA
This sequence comes from Somniosus microcephalus, assembly GCF_052327205.1. Classification (NCBI taxonomy): domain Eukaryota; kingdom Metazoa; phylum Chordata; class Chondrichthyes; order Squaliformes; family Somniosidae; genus Somniosus; species Somniosus microcephalus. The sequence goes on along the minus strand of NC_140996.1, from coordinate 162,933,958 downwards.
GGGTGCAGAGGAGGTTCACCAGGATGTTACCAGGGCTGGAGCGCTTTGGCTATGAAGAGAGACTGGGCAGATTGGGTTTGTTTTCCTTGGAGCAGAGGAGGCTGAGGGGGGACATGATTGAGGTGTACAAAATTATGAGGGGCATAGATAGGATGGATGCTGAGGAGCTTTTTCCCTTAGTAGAGGGGTCAATAACTAGGGGGCATAGATTCAAGGTAAAGGGCGGGAGGTTTAGAGGGGATTTGAGAAAGAACTTTTTCACCCAGAGGGTGGTTGGAGTCTGGAACTCACTGCCTGAAAGGGTTGTGGAGGCAGAAACCCTCACAACATTTAAGAAGCATTTGGATGTGCACTTGAAATGCCATAGCATACAAGGCTATGGGCCAAATGCTGGAATATGGGATTAGATTAGGCAGGGCTTGATGGCCGGCGCGGACACGATGGGCCGAAGGGCCTCTATCTGTGCTGTATTACTCTATGACTCTATGACTCTATGACTCTAAATTTCTGAAATTCCCATAAATTCCCAAAAATTCCCATGGAAAGTTTCCTCTTTTAAAAATTCCTGGAATTTTGCAACCCTAGTAGCTACACTATAGGACAGAGTATAAAGCAAGAAATAATGGGGGCTTGTAAGAAAGGTACAGCAATAATCGTGGGCGATTCATATAGATTGGACAAATCAAATTAGCAAAGCTATCCTTGAGGACGAGTTCATAGAGTGTATTTAGGACAGTTGCTTAGAACAATATGTTGTGGAACCAACCAGGGAACAGACTATTTTAGATCTGGTAATGTGTAATGAGACAGGATTAATTAATGATCTCATTGTAAAGGATCCTCTAGGGAAGAGTGATCATAATATGATAGAATTTCACATTCAGTTTGAGGGTGAGAAACTTGGGTCTGAAACTAGTGTCTTAAACTTAAATAAAGGCAATTACAAGGTATGAAGACAGAGTTGGCTAAAGTGGACTGGGAAAATAGATGAAAAAGGTAAGATGGTAGATAAGCAGTGGCAGACTTTTAAGGAGATATTTCATAACTCTCAACAAAGATATATTCCAGTGAGAAAGAAAGACTATGAGAAGGATGAACCATCCATGGCTAACTAAGGAAGTTAAGGAAGGTATCAAATTGAAAGAAAAGGCATACAGTGTTGCAACGAGTAGTGGTAGGCCATAAGATTGGGACATTTTTAGAAACTTGCAAAGAATGACTAAAAAAAAATAAAGAGGGAGAAAATAGATTATGAGAGTAAACTAGCAAGGAATATAAAAACAGACAGTAAGAGCTTCTACAAAGAGAGTAGCTAAAGTCCCTTAGAGGATGAGACTGAGGAATTAATAATGGGAAACAAGGAAATGGCAGAGACTTTGAACATATATTTGGGGGGGAATTGGTTTGCACCCCCTTTGGGGTGATAACTTCACTGGGTGCTACTTTTAGCTGAATTTTGCAGGAGGCGTTAGTGGCACCGTGCCCTGATGCTAGTTACTTTGCGCCCCCGGGAGGCACAAAGCAACCAAATTTTTACCCCCTTTGTATCTGTTTTCATGGTAGGACACAGTAAAAGCATCCCAATAATAGTGGGAAATCAAGGAGAAAAACTGAGGAAGGAACTTAAACAATCACTATCACTAGAGAAAAAGTACTAGGCAAACTAATGGGACTAAAGGCTGACAAGTCCCCTGGACCTGATGGCCTGCATCCTAGGGTCTTAAACGAAGTGGCTGCAGAGGTAGTGTAATTTTCCAAAATTCCCATGATTCTGGAAAGGTCCCAGCGGATTGGAAACCCGCAAATGTAACACCCCTATTCAAGAAAGGAGGGAGACAGAAAGCAGAAAACTATAGGCCAGTTAGCCTAACATCTGTCATTGGGAAAATGCTGGAATCCATAAGGAAGTAATAGCAGGACATTTAGAAAATTATAATACAATCAAGCTGAGTCAACATGGTTTCATGAAAGGGAAATCATGTTTGACAAATTTTTTAGAGTTCTTTGAGGAAATAGCGAGCAAGGTGGATAAAGGGGAACCAGTAGATTTAGTGCATTTGGATATCCAAAAGGCATTTGATAAGGTGCCATATAAAAGGTTACTGCACAGGATAAGAGCTCATGGTGTTGGGGGTAATATATTAGCATGGATAGAGGATTGACTAACTAACAGATAACAGAGAATCAGGATAAATGGGTCATTTTCAGGTTGGCAAACTGTAACTAGTGGGGTGCCACAGGGATCAGTGCTGGGGCCTCAAATATTTACAATCTATTTTAATGACTTGGATGAAGGGCCCGAGTGTACTGTAGCTCAATTTGCTGATGATACAAAGATAGGTGGGAAAGCAAGTTGTGAGGAGGACACAAGGGGCTGGATTTTGTCAGCCACAAGGAGGCGGGTATGGAGGCGGGACTGCCAGTAAAGTTGCAGGATTTGGGGGTGGTTGGCAAACCCACCCCCAACCTGCCTCCATGCCCTTTTGCCAGGAGGCGGGAAGCCGTCCTGCCCCGGGTCCCATCTCCTCGAGGCGGGAAAGGGATTAAATCCTATTAACTGCCTGTTAACAGGTAGTTAACAGGCAGAAAAAAGGATTATCCCTATTTTTAGTTCTGAAGTGCAGGCTTCCCGACCTTGTAGAACCCTGCCAGGGTGCAGAAGACGAGAAGGAGGTCTGTGGGGGACAGAGGGGTCTGAAAGTGAAATGTAGAGGTGAGTGATGGGTGCTAGTGTGGAGTGGTATGTATGTAAGGTGAGTGTTAAGTGTTATAAAATGTTCACTTACCTTTGCTTCTGCCTACAGCCTTCAGCCGCTGTGGATTTGGAGTTCCAACATCTTCATTGTAGATTTCACAGACTGGCTGTTGGATCCTCTGAACCAACAGCCAGGTGATTTCTGTAAAGTTGAAATGTTTGTGATGAGTCCTGAACACAAGGACTCATCAAACTGTACAGAATGTCAGTGTTTGACAGCTTCACAGAGCTGTCAAATGCTGACATTTCTTCTTTCAAAAAATCTTGACAGATGGCACATCAGACGTTGATGTGCTCTGTCAGTGACTTCTGTAAGGGGAGGGGTTTTGGGGTTTGTGTCTGGCCAGTCAGGCGTATCTGAGCTGCTCCAGCCCCGTGCGGTTCGAATCGCTTCCCCTTTGGTTCTGACCGCCGGACTTATTTCAGTAGCGATATAGACAAAACGAGACCAGTGGTTTGGTGCAAAGAAAAACCAATGTTTCATTGAAATGAAGAATAAATTGCTATACAGTGAAAATAATTATGAATACAGCACACTTTTACTTAACGGGGAGGAGAAAAGACGGACACATTGAGGGAAAATTGACTAAAATTACAATTTTAACAAAATTCCCCTTTAGTTCCCACCCCTTATATCTATCTAGGTTGCCTTGTAATGGGCCAGAAAGTTTATGCTCACCAGTCTACGATGTTGAAATGTCTGCTCCATGCCCTGCAGTCTGCCTTGGATTTTTTTCACCGCCCGAAGTAGAGATACCCCAGTGATTCAAAAATAACTGCTGGTATTCCACTTCTTTGGGTGGGCTGTGATGACCCTCTTGAAGGCAGGGCACCAGAGGTGAGGCGGTACAGAGAGAGAGAATGGCTTCCTGAGGAGCTACCTTTATACCCCATTGGGAGCCCTTATCTTCACGCCCAAACCTGGACGTATCTGGGTTACACAAAAGGGACCAATCTGTCCCCATTGACTGTAATGGGTTTGAATGCATTTCCCATTCATTTAACTGGTTTGTGAATGGAGCTGTCCCAGTTTGAAAAATGTCCCACTGGATTCTTAAGTGCTTGGTAAACAGCACTTGAATTTTTATTTATTTATTATTTTTTAATTTTTATTCATTGATGGGATGTGAGCGTCGCTGGCTGGCTAGGCCTGCATTTAGTGCCCATCCCTAATTGCCCTTGAGAAGGTGGTGGTGAGCCACCTTCTTGAACCGCTGCAGTCCATATGGTATAGGTACACCCACAATGCTGTTAGGAAGGGAGTTCCAGGATTTTGGCCCAGCGACAGTGAAGGTGCCGAGGTCGATGCCGGGTGGTCCGTCCGGTTTTATTCTTATTGTTTTTCGTAGCGGTTGTTTACAACTGAGTGGCTTGCTAGGCCATTTCAGAGGGCATTAAGAGTCAACTTGAATGTTAGTGTAAACAATCCTTTGTCCTGTGAGTGCTCGGTAAACAGTACTTGAGTGCTCGTGTAAACAATCCTTTGTTCTGTGGTTACAGCCTAACCGCAACTAGATTGACAGCAATCACTTAAGCCCTTGAGTCAACACTGCTGAGGGCTTGTGCAAACAGAGTCCTTTGTTCCATGTTGAAACTTCCTAACCGCAGTTGATTGACAGCTTCGAGTACCTTGCGTCAGCCAGTGCTGGGAGATCCTGCTTTTATATTCATACAGGCTGTCTTTCTCTTTTGCCACGAGGCCGGCTACAGCCATCTTTAATGTCCTGGGTTTTTAAAGTACATTCCAACCAGGTTTTCTTTAATAAAGTAATCTTTGGGTGCTGCCAAAATTTTGTGAACCTTACAGTCCCCCCTTGGATACTAAAGCTTGCTTGCAGTATCCTTTTAAAGGTGAGCAAAAATTTCTGACCCCCCACAAACAACCTTCCTTTATACTTATCTATATCTATCTCTGATCCCTCGACACCTCCATCCCCCTTATTCAGAGAGAATCGCAGTGCACGGTAGGCATCTATCGATAGAAAAACATGATTATTTACAATAATTCAAGCACGGAGGGGTCCAATACCCCTGCACCACTTGTGACATCAGAGAGCTTTATCACGATACAACACCTTTAATGAGATTAACAACAAGCCAAAACATATTTGTTAAAAATACAAATGGAAGAAAACGAGCTTCCCCCCTTTTTTATTAAAGAGCCATTACTCATGATTAGTTACAATTCGGTCTTATTGACCTCCGAATAGTCAAATTTACAAAATTTCCAAAACATGTTTTCCTTGGGGTGACAATTCGTATCCTCGGGCACTGGAGGGAGGCCTCCCCATACGTGAAGCCGGTCTCACTAGAATACTGGGTTGAATTGGATCCCAGTCATCCTGGCCAGCTCCCCTCATGGGCATCTGCCTCCCGCAGACCCCTCCCGTCATGGGCTAGGGGTGCTCCCTTCCCCGAGCATCCAAATACACGATGGTCCTCCGCACCTTTCGAAACTTTGAAAAAGACTTAAAAAAACATCTGGCCAGGTTCCCTGGCTCGGGGCAATGTGATCGGGTCCCGTGACCTCGGCTCACATAGACAACACTCTGGAACGGTTCCATACTTAAAACTTATACTTTAATACTTAAAACTACCGATTGCAATATAAAATTAAAATTAACACACTCTAACTTACTTGTACACATTATTAAACTTAAACAAAGCTATATACAAGCACCGCCCATCTCCGGGCGGCTAGCCTAATCTCTGTTAGGACTGTTGCAGGCTACTGCCTGCAGCAAAGCTGGACTGATCCAAACTTCTAGTCCCTTGCAGCTTATGGCTGCTGGTTGGGGACCTCTGTCTTTGGCTTGTCCCTGACTCGGGAGACCGCCCTTTTTAACAGGAAAGCTGGTGACCATACTTTCCTGGGCTGGGGTACCCGAAGAGACCTCCTAGGGAGTGTCGCTGGTGGGGCTACCCTGGCGAGCAGACCCTTAGCTCGGGTCACAGTCCTTGCTGGCTGGGGACCTTCTCCCTCGGGTCCCTCCCTTCCCAAACCTGGGCTGGGGACGGGCAATCCATCGCCACTGGCTGCCGATGGCTGAGAGTCTTCCCCTGCAGGTTTTAAACATGGTTCAGGCTCCTCCCCGGAGTCACATAAGAGAGGGGGAATCGCTCGGGCCAAGTGCTGGGGAATTTCTCCTTTCACGCACGCGACTGCACCTGCGTGTGCAGTCTGTGTGAGTGTACCCGCTGCAGGCTGAGGATTTCTAACCTCAGACCTTGTCCCAACTGGCTACTCTTTCTTTTCGGGTTTAAACAACTTACATCATTTAATATAACTAGCAGCCTGCCAGTGACCCTGTTCTAAATTATTTCTCCTTACCAGGGCGGCCTTAAAGGCGGAATCTTGGGCTTGGACCTGCTTTTGGTCCGGGGCCAAAGCTATCCCCTGTGTGCCTCCCTTGTCCCGGATTGCTGCTACCGGGCCTGCTCTACAGGGGTCCCAGAACTCTCCTTCCCTGTCCCCCTGCTTGGCCACCTCGTCGGTCTTGTGGTTACCCTCCCACATGGTATGGAGGGATCCTAAACCTATGGCCAAAGGTTTTGACCTTTCCCCAGCCTGCTCGTTCCCTGTGGATCCCATTAAGCTAAATGGGACGTTGTTAGACCGGGGTGAATTGGTCAGGTCTTCCTAATGGACCACCGTGCTGGAAGCCCCAGTGTCCACCGAATATCTCCCCTGCACCGTCTTCACCCCCATCTTAACATGGGGCCTGCTCCCCTCAGTATTTTTGCGGGGACACAGGTCGACAGGCTGAGCTGGCTCTAGTCACTGCTGGGAGTGGGATGGGGCAGACGAGGTCAAAGCACCGGTGGTGGCTGCTACTCTCCCCTGGCCAGTCAGAAGAGACCGCATTGCCTCCAATAGTGACTCGACTGAGGCAGGAAGAATTCCTGTCTCTACCCTTTGGACTGGGGCTGTGGGATTCTTTCCCTTGTTATCTTTCCAGGGATTCTTACAGTCTTTTCTCCAGTGACTGTCTTTCCCGCACCCATAGCAGTTTAACTTAGTCTGGGAGGGACGGTTCCCGTCCTGGTGCCACTCTTTCTTATTCGGGCCCCCAGGTTTAACCTCATGGACTTTTCCCTTGGGTTAGTGCATCTCGGTACCCCTCATGTTTCTAAATGCTACTGTGAGCCAACGGATCACCGCTTCTTTGGTGGTCTGGGGGTTTCGGGGGTCAAACCAAGCCGCAACCTGGGCTTGGATCTGGGGTAGGCTGTTTGTCATAAGACAACGGAGCCAGTGAGTCAATTGGGCTGGGTTCAGTGCTGCCCGCCCTGGCATTCCCGGGCATGCGCTCCGGTAGACTGGCCACAGCCTGTCTGCGAACGCCTGCGGGGACTCCCCTGGGAGCTGTACCGTTCTTTCTACCCGGGCAAACGGACTACCATCATTGAGTCCCATGGCCTCCAATATCTGGTTCCTCAAATCCTCATATTCTTTCTGCCCCCTTTTGCATTCACCAGATAGGGTCTGGAGGAGATAACCTCCCAGGGAAAACAGCAGCATTTTAGCTTGCTCTGCGTCAACACAGTCATTAACACAAGCTGCTTGTTCTATCTCCCTGAAATGCAGAGAGGGGTCTCCCTTTTTAGTGAGCTTGGGGATGTGGCTAACCATGGCCCTGAGCTGTTGGGTGCCATACGGCACCACAAACTGATTCTGGATAGCCCCTGGGTCATCGTCATCAACGGGTGGACTGTACTTCCGTTGTCGGAGGGGGTACACTGGTCCTGGTCCCGGCCTATTTGCGGGGCATGCTGTGCTTCCTCTACCACCTCATCTTCCACCCCCCTTTGCTGCCAGAGCTCTTGAAAGCTCGGATCTATGGGTGGCGGTCGTGGGACCTCTGATTCCCTAACCAACTTTGTTCTGGGTGTTGCCTGTGGGACGGTTCTATTTGGGTTGCCGGTAAAGTCCGATTGGCCTATCTTCGGGCTGATAAGACATATCATCCCCTTTGCCCTCTTTAAAGCCATATTCAAGCTTTTTATCTCTTCCCTACAGGGGCCATGATCTGCTTCCTCGAACCCTTGGTCGCAGGCCAGCTTATACACTGCCTTTACCTCCCTAACCTTTTCCTCCTGCTCTCTTACTTCTTGTATGAGGTGGGCGTTCTCCTCCTGCACCCTCATCTCATTACTCTTGGCCTCTGTAACTAGGCACTTCAGGTACTCTAACTCATGCCTCATGTGGCTTTTGTCCTCACTAAACTGGTCCACCAGGCACTCTATCTTGGCCTGGTATTCTTCAATCTCCATTTCCTTATCCCAACTCTCTGTTTTAACTTCCCTAAGCTTGCGGGTACCTAACCACAAACAGATCAGTGGTGTAATAAAAAGAAAACCAATAACTGCTGCTCTCTCCAGACCCAGACCACCGTCTGCTACTTTGCATACTGTCGCCGACGGTCCTGCCGCGGTCGCCATTTTGTAAGGGGAGGGGTTTTGGTGTTTGTGTCTGGCCAGTCAGGCGTATCTGAGCTGCTCCAGCCCCGTGCGGTTGGAATCGCTTCCCCTTTGGTTCTGACCACCAGACTTATTTCAGTAGCGATATAGACAAAACGAGACTAGTGGTTTGGTGCAAAGAAAAACCAATGTTTTATTGAAATGACGAAGAATAAATTGCTATACAGTGAAAATAATTATGAATACAGCACACTTTTACTTAACGGGGAGGAGAAAAGATGGACACATCGAGGGAAAATTGACTAAAATTACAATTTTAACAAAATTCTCCTTTAGTTCCCACCCCTTATACCTATCTAGGTTGCCTTGTAATGGGCCAGAAAGTTTATGCTCACCAGTCTACGATGTTGAAACGCCTGCTCCGTGCCCTGCAGTCTGCCTTGGATTTTTTTCACCGCCCGAAGTAGAGATACCCCAGTGATTCAAAAGTAACTGCGGGTATTCCACTTCTTTGGGCGGGCTGTGACGACCCTCTTGAAGGCAGGGCACCGGAGGCGAGGCGGTAGGGAGAGAGAGAATGGCTTCCTGAGGGGTTACCTTTATACCCCATTGGGAGCCCTTATCTTCGCGCCCAAACCTGGACGTATCTGGGTTACACAAAAGGGACGAACCTGTCCCCATTGACCGTAATGGGTTTGAATGCGTTTCCCATTCGTTTAACTGGTTTGTGAATAGAGCTGTCCCAGTTTGAAAAATGTCCCGCTGGTTTCTTGAGTGCTTGGTAAGCAGTACTTGAATGTTAGTGTAAACAATCCTTTGTCCTGTGAGTGCTCGGTAAACAGTACTAGAGTGCTCGTGTAAACAATCCTTTGTTCTGTGGTTATAGCCTAACTGCAACTAGATTGACAGCAATCACTTAAGCCCTTGAGTCAACACTGCTGAGGGCTTGTGCAAACAGAGTCCTTTGTTCCATGTTGAAACTTCCTAACCGCAGTTGATTGACAGCTTCAAGTACCTTGCGTCAGCCAGTGCTGGGAGATCCTGCTTTTATATTCATACAGTCTGTCTTTCTCTTTTGCCATGAGGCCGGCGACAGCCTTCTTTAATGGCCTGGGCTTTTAAAGTACATTCCAACCAGGTTTTCTTTAATAAAATAATCTTCGGGGGCTGCCGAAATTTTGTGAATCTTACACTTCCCCCTTATTGGCCTGCTGAGCCCGCTGGGTGGGCTTTACAAGGTCAATCCGGGGAAAATCCCACTGGTTGGCCAGAAGCTGATGGAGGTGGGATTGAAAGCTGGCAAGCAGCAGTCTCGCCTCCAAAAGCTTCCCATTGACAAAATCCAGCCCAAAGTGTCTGCAAAGGGAAAAAGATAGGCTAAGTGGATGCGCAAAAATTTGGCAGATGGAGTATAATGTGGGAAAATGTGAAGTTATCCACCTTGGTAGGAAGAATAGAAAAGCAAAATATTATTTAAATGGAGCCAGACTACAGAATGCTGTGGTAAAGGAGGATTGGGGTGTCCTCATACATGAAACACAAAAAGTTAGCATGTAGGTACAGCAAGTAATTAGGCAAATGGAATGTTGGCCTTTATTACAAAGGGGATGGAGTATAAAAGTAGGGAAGTCTTGCTACAACTGTACAGGGTGATGGTGAGACCACACCTAGAGTACTGCATAAAGTTTTGGTCTCCTTATTTAAGGTGGGATACACTTGCATTGGAGGCAGTTCAGAGAAGGTTCACGAGGTTGATTTCTAGGATGAAGGGGTTGTCTTACGAGGAAAGGTTGAGCAGGTTGGACCTATGCTCATTGGCGTTTAAAAGAATGAGAGGTGATCTTATTGAAACATATAAGATTCTGAAGGGCCTTTACAGGGTAGATGCCGAGGGGATGTTTCTCCTCATGGGGGAATCTAGAACTAGGGGTCACAGTTTCAGAATAAGGGGTCGCCCATTTAAGACAGAGATGAAGAGGAATTTCTTTTTTCAGAGTGTCGTGAATCTTTGGAATTCTCTACCCCAGAGAGCTGTGGAGGCTGAGTCATTGAATATATTCAAGGCCGAGATAGACAGACTTTTGAAGTACAGTGGAGTCAAGGGTTATGGGGAACAGGCAGAAATGTGGAGTTGAGGCGAAGATCAGTTCAGCCATGATCTTATTAAATGGCGGAGCAGGCTCGAGGGGCTGAATGTCCTACTCCTGCTCCTATTTCTTATGTTCTTATTTTTTATGTTCTTAGATGCCATTGCTAGGCATCAATGCCTCTATCAACATTTGGGAAATGTCACTGTTTCAGGGTTATTCACCCTTTTCTTCTATTTCTATTTGAACTATTTCTCAATATTTACTTGTTTCGTTGGCTAACTTTCAACCTGCCGTAGGAGGGTTGAGTCAATTATTGGTAGTAGCAACAGGAGTACTGCCATTACTAATAGTGATCTGGAGCCATGTTGAAAGACACACTGAAGTTGAATTTGGTTTCGGGCACGAGATTGACGATGCATTTGATATGTGTGCCAAAAGCTAGAGGCCTGAGACTTGTCCCAAATTGAGCTTTGGGCCTTATCACTATAATTCCAACAAGGTGTGGACATCAATTGGGTGTCCAGAGGCAGCTCGCCAGTGTGCTCCAGACCAACTTGGGCCAGGTGCAATGCTGGCAGCAGCTTTCAGCTGGGTGCTGGGGGGCTAGGCGAACAAGAAGGAGGCAACACGGGCCGATAGCAGCCTGCTGTGTTTCTGTGGAGCCAGGAGGAGCACTCCTACTCCTTCTGGCTTCACATTAAGGACCACTGATTAGGCTGCTCCACTCAATGCTACTGATTTCTGGAGTGGGGTCATGAAATAGGCAGTAGGCCTTTCATTAGAATACACAAGCAGCCTAATGCCTGTTTGAGCCAGCCACCAGGAATGCCTAAATATTGCCCAATCCATGATGTTGGACGTACTTCCAGCACCCCATGAAATTGGTGCATTTTGCCCCGTTTTGCACCCAAAAAGCAAGCACAATGGGATCCAATTTCACCCCCAATACGATCAATGATGCAATGTGGTAATGTGCACCACTGCACTAGAATAGAGATTTGAATTTACAAATGCTTCTTATTTCTGACATGTAAATGTATCATTCCCTCTCAGGAAGGATCCCAGGAGAGGTATTGATCAAATTGTTCTAATAAGTTAAGCTGTTTTCACCCTATTTGGCATTGGAAAAATTGTTTTATATGACTGGAAAAAGCGCTCACCAGAAATGTAATTCTGGGCTGCTTTGCATCAAGGACAGGATTCCTTTCATGATATTACTTATTTTGTTATGACACACTAAAAATAATGATGACTAATTTTCTCAGCAACAAGTAAGAACTCCATTAAAGCTACTCGCACACTGGCCCTTTCATTTGCCAAGGCCTATGCAACACTGATGTGTCCACTGAACTCAGTTGATGGTGAACTCATTGCGGTACTAACTATATTTAACACTGGTGCAAAAGGGATAGAATTCTACCTACATGAAGGCTTGTCAATGTTTTAACTTTCAAAAAGAGCTTGGGTAATCTGACATTGCTTAAAGTAAAAATGTGGTTGATATTGATGAAATTACAACAACTTGCAAAGAATTATGAGCAGGAGTAGATCATACAGCCCCTCGAGCCTGCTCCACCATTCAATAAAAGATCATGGCTAATCATCAAGAAGCCACAAACATTCCCTCAGTTTTGCCTACATTGATTTAGAGGATATTTTCTTTTTTTTTATTCATTCATGGGATGTGGGTGTCGCTGGCAATGCCAGCATTTATTGCACATCCCTAATTGCCCTTGAGAAGGGGTTGGTGAGCCGCCGCCTTGAACCACTGCAGCCCGTGTGGTGAAGGCACTCTCACAGTGCTGTTCGAGAGGGAGTTCTAGGATTTTGACCCAGCGACGATGAAGGAATGGCGATGTCCTTCCAAGTCAGGATGGTGTGTGACTTGGAAGGGAACTTTGAGGTAGTGGTGTTGCCATGTGCCTGCTGCTCTTGTCCTTCTAGGTGGTAGAGATCGCGGGTTTGGGAGGTGCTGCCGAAGAAGCCTTGGCGAGTTGCTGCAGTGCATCTTGTAGATGGTATACACTGCAGCCATGGTATGCCAGTGGTGGAGGGAGTGAATGTTTAAAGAAAGAGAGACTCTGCTCTTCTTCGAAATAGTGCCATGGGATCTTTTACGTCCACCTGAGAGCAGACGGGGCCTCAGTTTAACGTCTCATCTGAAAGACAGCACCTCCGACAGTGCAGCACTTCCTCAGCACTACCACAACTGACACTAAGGTGGTGGATGGGTTGCCAATCAAGCGGGCTGCTTTGTCTTGGATGGTGTCGAGCTTCTTGAGTGTTGTTGGAGCTGTACTCATCCAGGCAAGTGGAGAGTATTCCATCACGCTCCTGACTTGTGCCTTGTAGATGGTGGAAAGGCTTTGGGGAGTCAGGAGGTGAGACACTCGCTGCAGATTACCCAGCCTCTGACCTGCCCTTGTTGCCACAGTATTTATGTGGCTGGTCCATTTAAGTTTCTGGTCAATGGTGACTCCCAGGATATTGATGGTGGGGGATTCAGCAATGGTAATGCTGTTGAATGTCAAGGGGTGGTGATTAGATGCTTGCTTGTTGGAGATAGTGATTGCCTGGCACTTGTGTGGCGCGAATGTTACCTGCCACTTATCAGCCCAAGTCGTCCAGGTCTTGCTGCATACGGGCATGGACTGCTTCATTGTCTGAGGAGTTGCGAATGGCACTGAACACTGTAGAGTTATCAGTGAACATCCCCACTTCTGACCTTATGATGGAGGGAAGGTCATTGATGAAGTAGCTGAAGATGTTTGGGCCTAGGACACTTCCCTGAGGAACTCCTGCAGCAATGTCCTGGGGCTGTGATGATTGACCTCCAGTAACCACAACCATCTTCCTTTGTGCCAGATATGACTCCAGTCAGTGGATCATTTTCCCCCAATTCCCATTGACTTCAGTTTTACTAGGGCTCCTTGATGCCACACTCGGTCAAATGCTGCCTTGACGTCAAGGGCAGTCACTCACACCTCACCTCTAGAATTCAGGTTACACATATACAATACATAGGATTACATTGGATATATGGCACAGAAGCAGGTGATTTGGTCCAACCAGTCCATGCCGGCGTTTATGCTCCATTCGAGCCTCCTCCTGTCTTTCCTCATCTAAATCTATCAGCATAACCCTCTATTCCCTTCTCCTTCATATGCTTGTCTAGCCTCCCCTTAAATACATCTATACTATTCGCTTCAACCACTCCCTGTGGTAGCGAGTTCCACATTCTCACCACTCTTTCGGCAAAGTCAGAGTAGAAATAGAAGAATATTTCAGATGAATACGTGGCTAGAGGAATGGTGCCAGGGGGAGGGATTCAAATTCCTGGGACATTGGAACCAGTTCTGGGCGAGGTGGGACCAGTTCAAACCAGATGGTTTGCACCTGGGCAGGGCCGGGACCGATGTCCTAGGGGAAGTGTTTGCTAGTCCTCTGGGGGAGGGTTTAAACTTAAATGGCAGGGGGTTGGGAACCTAAGCAGGGGGACAGAGGAAAGGGAAACAAGGATAAAAGCAAAAGATAGGAAGGAGAAAAACAAAAGTGGCAGTCAGAGAAATCAACGGTTTAAATCAAACATGGCCACAGTAAATAATAATTCTAATAGGTCTAAGAGCATTAAAAAAACAAGCCTGAAGGTTTTGTATCTTAATGTAAGGAGCATTCGTAAAAATGTGGATGAATTAGCTGCGCAAATAGAGGTAAACGAATATGATTTGATTGGGATTACGGAAACATGGCTCCAGGGTGGCGACGGCTGGGAACTCAACATCCAGGGGTATTCAATATTCAGGAAAGAAAGGCAAAAAGGAAAGGGAGGTGGGGTAGCATTACTGGTTAAAGAAGGGATTAATACAATTGTAAGGAAGGATATTAGCTCTGATGATGTGAAATCTGTATGGGTAGAACTGAGAAATACCAAAGGGCAGAAAACGTTAGTGGGAGTGGTATTTCGACCTCCAAACAGTAATGTGGAGGTTGGGGATAGCATTAAAAGGGAAATTGGAGAAGCGTGCTAAAAGGGCACAGCAGTCATCATGGGTGACTTTAATCTACATATAGATTGGGCTAACCAAATTAGTAACAATACTGTGGAGGAGAAATTCCTGGAGTGTATACGGGATGGTTTCCTGGACCAATATGTCGAGGAACCAACCAGAGATCAGGCCATCTTAGACTGGGTATTATGTAACGAGAAAGGATTAATTAGCAATCTTGTTGTACAAGGCCCTTTGGGTCGGAGCGATCATAATATGATCGAATTCTTCATTAAGATGGAGAATGAAGTAGTTGACTCAGAGACTAGGGTCCTGAATTTAAATAAAGGAAACTACGATGGTCTGAGGCACGAGTTAAGTAGGATTGAGTGGGGAATGTCACTCAAAGGGTTAATGGTGGATATTAGATCATTAGTCCAGACCTCTGGATTACTAGCCCATTGACATTACCACTATGCTACCGTTCCCAAGTTTGTATTATTTTAAAACTTGCTGTCAGACAGGCAGTTGGTGAATCAAGAAATTGCCTTGGAATCAAAAGAGGCGGCAGAAAGGTAAAGTTAAGTATCATCATATATATATGGAACCTGATCCTGTTCTTTTATATTGGCCCAGAACTTGGTGTCGGGGGCTTGCCGCGCGTGCAAGCCCCCGATCTGCACTCACCCTGCACGCTGACATCTGAAGCCCGGGCCTGCTTGCATTTCCTGTCACAGGCCCGGTTCAGATGTCAGCGCGCAGTGCTTACCTGATCCAGCGGCGTAGTTAGTGCGATGTGCCGGCTGGGATCAGGTGAGCACTGTACAACCAATCAGGGGAGGGGAAGGTTCATTCATGAGTTTGAGAGTAAGAACTGTCAAACTCATGAAAACTACGGGGGCCCAAAACACTATTTAAACTTTAAATAAAAATTTAAAAAACATCCCAATCATTAAATTAAGTATAAATAAGTTTTTTTTAAAAATTTAAACAATAATTTTTTTTTTTTGAAAAAAATAAATTTTTAATAAAAAGGGTCTAAAACTAAACTTACCTTATTGTAGATTCTTTAAAATAATAAACCTGTGGGAAAAAAAATTCTAAACTGCAATAAAACACCACTTACCTGTAAAAATAAATACTTACGTGTGCTTTTTACAAGCGTAAAGACCGGATGCCTTTACACATGCGCAAATCCCCCAAAACAGAGGAAATCCAAGACGCACGTGCTGCCCCCTACAGCGCACGCGCTAGCCTCTTCACCTCTTGGGTTAGAGGAGAGGAAATGCCGGTTTTCAGCGCATGCGCTGTGCATGCTGAAAACCGGCATTTCCTCCGGCCAGACGCGTGAGTACCCCTTCCGTACTCACGCGTTTGGGGAGGAATTTCTGCCCCATTATGTGACCAAGAGGCAGCATATTAATGAAGAAGAGGAATGAACCAACCATACAATCCTAGGTTACACCAGTGGTGACCACACAGACAAAGAAAAAGAAACCATTGGAAGATATGTGGAGATACTTTTGAGTGTCAGTTTTTGGTCTGAAGCCTCACAGGCTTCAGTGTTGGAGCACTTTCTGGCTACCAGGTCTCTGCTAATGAGGTTTCATGGCAGGAGTGGACTTTGCAAAATTACCTTTGTGATATTATCTTTTTGACAGTTATGAAAGAAACTAGCTGTACCATATATGTGGACTGGCAAAGAGAGATCCGGGAGGAAGATGGAATGATCAATGCTGTCAAAAGCAGTTGGGTAATTGAGAAGGGTGAGGAGGGACAGAGAGCCACATCACAGAGGATCTCATTACTGACTTGGAGCAGATCATTTTCTGTGCTATGTGCAAGCTGGAAACCTGATTACAGTGTCTCAAACAGGGAGCAATGGGAAAGGTGCGCTCTTGTTATGAGACAACACATTTCAAAACTTTTGAAGAGGAAGGGAAGATTTGAGAGAGGGTGATAACTGGAGAAAGTGGAAAAGTTTACAATAGGTTTATTGAAGAGGATGGGGAAATGCCAAAGAATAGAGAGAGGCTGATGATGATAGCAAGCAGAGGGCTGAGGAGGGGTACTGGATAATAAGTAACTGGGAGAGGAAGGGATCGAGGAGCGAAAATGTGCACTTCATGGGCAAGATAAATTTGGTGAGGGCAAAAGGGAGATAGAAGAAAAACTATGGCATAATGGAGATAGCATTAGACCTGATGTAAACGTTCCCAGACATCGACATCTTAGTCAAATTGTCTTTGATGTGCGTTGACAAATGAACAAGTTCACTACTCTGTGCTTCAAAATATCACTACATCTGCTAAATTGTTCACAAGTGTCTTGACTAACATATCGAAGTCAGGTTTATCGATGCCTGCCAGAATCTGCCAATTCCTCTGAGCTAGTTTGATTGTATGTTAGTAAAAATTCCTACAAATTTACTATTGAAAATAACCGTGCGATATTCGAAGTTTTGTCACGTGATACAAAACATTTACAGGTTCAAAGACATTAAGTTGGCAATATAATTTACCTGATGTTGTGCAGCGACAATAACATTTATACTTTCATATAAGACAATGGCCCAAGTTGCTTTATAGTGGGAGAGCTAGACATTGAGTGGGAAGCAGGAGAGATGGTGACTAAAAGCATGGTCAGAAGTAAGTTCACAACACCAGGAATTACCACTGCATTGCACCACCATGGTAAGAAGCAAACGCCACTGCCTCATAGACAGCAACAGGTAACTTTAAATTAATTTAAGACCTTAATCCAATCTCAGGATTCTGATAGAATTCATAAACTGTTCAAGCAGTTAACGATGTCATCTAAATGTGTTGATTGGATTACTGCCTCACAATTCAAAGCAGGTATCCGTTAATCACAGTGAATAGAGTGCAATCAAACCAGGAAAAAGTCAAGGGCCTAGAAATTCAGTTGGGCGCGCCAGCCGTTAGCGCCTTAGGAGGAGTAGATCTCGAGCGCTAGGCGCTTATCGCCCGGGCGCAGCACGATCTGCGCCTCTCCCCAACTTCAGGACACATTTAGCGCCGGCGCAAAGTCTTAGCGCGCGCCCTGCTGCGCGCGCAGATCATGACGTCATTTAATAGTGCAACACCCTTTGTGCGCCCCAAACCGGAACTTCACTCGCGCCGGCCCATTG
This sequence comes from Somniosus microcephalus, assembly GCF_052327205.1. Classification (NCBI taxonomy): domain Eukaryota; kingdom Metazoa; phylum Chordata; class Chondrichthyes; order Squaliformes; family Somniosidae; genus Somniosus; species Somniosus microcephalus. The sequence goes on along the minus strand of NC_140996.1, from coordinate 162,916,555 downwards.
TGCGCCGGGCGGCCCTAACGACTGTGAAGTGGAACGGTACACAGCCGTGCCGGGCCGCGGGGAGCGCTAATTAAAGGGCACTTACCCTGCACTATAAAGGGCAGCCATTTTGCTGCATTCACTCTTGTGCCACGTTTTTTTGGACAGAGACCAAGGAGGAGAGCTTACTGGTTTGGACCAACACTAGGACAGGTATTTTTGGCTCAGGCCAGAGCTTAGCAATTATCTTTGTCTTCATTGAGAGCTCAATGTTTGCCAGCATATAATGGGGGCTGCATTGGGTGCCAACGCTGACTTTCAGCCTTATGCCAGAAAGGCTTACAGACGCCGTGAGAGAGTGGCAGCCCTGGCCAGATGCAGAGGGGGCAACAGGCGTCGCCAACTGAGGCCTTACCCACCCAGGGTATACCGCCAGCAGTCCTCCTATCTCAACATGTCTGCCGCGATGTGTGTTAGGAGGCTGCGATTCAGAAGGGAGGTGGTTGCAGACATCTGCCAGCTGCTTCACAGAGATCTGCAGCCACAGCTGATGCACAGGACATCTCTGTCGGTGGCAGTGAAGGTGACGGTGGCTCTCAACTTCTATGCCACCGGCTCCTTCCAATCCGCTGCTGGGGACATCGCTAACATCTCCCAGTTCGCCGTGCATTGCTGCATCCGCCAGGTGACAGAAGCCCTTTTCACAAGGAGACATCAATTCATCTCCTTCCCCATGACCCTGGACAAGCAGCAGCAGCGTGCAGTGGGATTTGCAAGAATAGCGGGCTTCCCCATGGTGCAGGGCGCCATTGACTGCACGCATGTGGCTTTGCGGGCACCTCTGGAGCATGCCGAGGATTACCGCAACCGGAAGGGCTACCATTCCCTCAATGTATAGCTGGTGTGTGACCACAGGCAGCGCATCCTAGCTGTCAATGCCCGCTTTCCAGGCAGCAGCCACGATGCCTTTATCCTGCGACAGACAACTGTGGCTGACATGTTCCAGGCACAGCCTCCCCCAAGAGGATGGCTTATCAGGGACAAAGGCTATCCTTTGTGTACCTGGCTCATGACCCCGCTCGCGCGCCCACGACCCCTGCTGAAGAGGCATACAACGAGAGCCATCAAGCGACTAGGAACATCATAGAACAAACAATCGGCGTCCTCAAGCAACGGTTCCGCTGTCTCGATCGCTCCGGGGGAGCCCTCCAGTATTCGCAGGATCGAGTCTCCCAATTCGTCGTCATTTGCTGCATGCTGCACAACCTGGCTATCCGCAGGACTCAGGCACTGCCACCTCACGTTGGACCACCACCTCAGGAGGAGGAGCAGGAGGAGCATGAGGAGGAGGAGGAGGAGGAGTACCAGCCCAGGAGGGAGGCACAAGGTCCAAGGGCCGCCCGTCGGCGGCTTATCGAACGTCACTTCTAGGCCCCCTGTCAGGGAATGGCATGTGCCAATGAAAGAACATGATTGCAGCCGCTCCGCAAGCCCTCAGCCGGTTAAGGCAACAAACACTTCAAAGATCAAACATGGACAATGTTAATAAATAAAATGCTTTATTGTTCAAACTCAGCTCCCTTCCCACATGAAAACCAAAAACAGACGAAACCCCGAAAAAACACTCAAACAAATTACTCGCTCCCACAACCTGGAGAGGATTAACAAAATATTGCAACTAAAATGGCCGTCATTCTCGGCCTTCGTAAAAAACAAACATCACATCATTGGCCTTCAAAAAACAAACATGCAAATCTCGGCCTCAAAAAACAAACACAACTGGCCACACATTCGACTATTTGGCCCGCTAGGGCGATGCCTTGGCCATCTTTGTGTGGCCCCTGCCCGCCCTGCTGCTCCTCCTCAAAGTAAGGCCATTGGCTGCTGCAAGGCTGGGGGCAGGCTCCTGAGGGGCACATGTCGTGACGGCAGATGCCCTTGGGGGTCGGCCTAGTCGAGGTCTGGCCGTCGAGCGGTCGGCTGTTGAATGCTGCAGCTGTGGCTGGCCAGCATCAGTCGCTGCAGTAGCTCCTGCCAGCTCCACTGGGGGAGTGGCAGTGGCGGCTGGAGGAATGCGGGCAAGCTGGCGGATGGCAGGCGCTCGCTGGTCACCTGAGACACTGGCACTCGCCCGGGCCAGCACTGCAGCATGCGCACCAATCTGCCGAGGGACAGACCGCAGTGCTGCTGCAGCGCGCCGGGTGCCCTGGCGATGCCTAGCTGACACAGCGAGTGTGGCAGCAGTGAGTGCCCGTGTTGACCTGTTCACTGACCGCATCAGAGCAGCCATTGACTGGACGGCACCACTGATCACCTGGCCAGTCGCTGCCAGAGCTGCCCCGAATTCCGCCCGACTCGCTGCCTGATCTGCCCGGAATTCCGCCCGACTGATGGCCTCTGAGGGCCCGAACTCGGTCACACTCCGAGAGAGGGAATCGATGGCCTCAGGCAACCGTGCCACTGCCGCCATGAGCTCCGTGTGCCAGCGCACCGAGTCCGCGGACAAGTCCTCGAGGCGTTCCATCTCCTCGGCGAAGACCATCTCCGGACTGGGGGCCGGACTCTCCCTCTGGGGAGAAGGCCGCCGAGCTGGCCGACCCTTCCTGCGTTGCTGTTCGCCGCTGGGCCCAGCAATTGGACTCCCCTCCGACGCATCCCCCCTCTGGGGAGAAGGCCGCCGAGCTTCGACCCCCCTCCCGCGTTTCTGCAGGCCGCAGGTCCCATGAGCTCCCCTCCCCTTCGAAACTTCCGCCACGCTCCCCTCCAGGGAAGACGTGTCCCCTACATTGGCCTGGGTGGCCGCGGCTGAGGGTTCCCCTGATGGGCCGCCTTGCTCTTGCTCCTCCTCCTGCTCCTCTTCTGAGGGGCTGTCACTGGCAAGTTCAGGGACCTCCTCCTCACCATCTGAAAGCAGGAAGGCACAAGAGTAGCTTTAGACTGAGGAGAGGGTGTCAGCAAGGGATGCATGAGTGGTGGCATTCAGCGCATTGGTCGGACAGTGGCAAAGGATGTAGATCTGATGCGCAAGTGGGACGAGAGAGGTCCAAACTTGGATGTCCTTACCATTGGTGGCCAGAACAGGGTCGGCATCTCCACATGCAAGAGGGCCAATCACCCGGGCACCCATGATGCGCTCCACGCGATGTTGAAGCTCGGAGAGCGGCTGGATCTGGGGTCGGCCTCCCCCGGTCGCAGTCCGGCTCTTCCGATTATTTGCCAGCTTGGCCTGCAAGAGAAAGGACGGCCTCTAAGTACAGTGTGTCGCCCTGATCTTGTGTGCACTGCCTCCCATGGTGGAATAGCCTGGCCAGTGTGTTAAGTGCAGATTGTGCAATTGATGTTCATGCCTGTCCCATCGCTGCTGGATGAGGGCTGGCCATTAGGGCTTTCAGGTCCCTTTGCCCATAATGTGAGGTGCACATGCAAGGATGAGGAGGTCACTGGAAAGGGTACTCACCCTGACAATCCGCGTGAGGTCATTAAACTTTTTGCGGCATTGGACACCGCTCCTGGGGACCTCGCTGTTGGCTGACAGCTTGCTGGCGACATGCCTCCAGGCTCTCCTGTAGATGCGGAACGGCCCCCTCTTGCCATTGTGCGGGTACAAAACATGGCGCCTCTTCTCCACAGCACCAACCAGCACACTCAGATCACGCTCTGAGAAGCGCTGCGCACGTTCACGGGCCTTCTCCATGGCTTCAGACGCTATTTGGGTCCAGCAGCAGTGTTCAGGCCTAGCTGCAGGGCTCCACTATCCAGGGCGTGGCAGCAGACACAGTCGACCCTTCCCCCTTAAGAGCTGGCCGGCGCCAGGGTGTCTGCTGTCAATCTCGAGATGGCCGCACCTGCGCTGCGCCCGGCCTCGGCGCTATCGATCAGCACCTCCGGCTTAGCACCCAAACAGAGGCGTCCAACACCAGTTTTAGCGCTCGAGCGAACTCTTAGAGCGAAGCTAATGAATATCGGAGAAGTGGCCTCGATTTGGCGGCAGGCTCAAACTTTAGCGGCCGCCCCACTTTACCGCCCCAAAAGTGGCTACAATGAATTTCTAGGCCAAGGTTTCTACCCCAACACCCAGAACAGAACTTATATAAGACATCCCAGAAAACGAAATCAATGAAATCTGCTCCATATGCATAATTAGTGTTTTAGTTCTTTTCACCTATCTCCTCTTGATCAGTCTGCTTCGGTGGTGTTTCTTCAATATTTTCTCTGTTACCATTCATAGATTTCTAAATGTCCCAATTTGCTGCTTGTTTCTTTTCTACTTTCTTTATTGTACTGCGGTGTTTACCAAATATTATAAAAATGTAAAAAAGTTAACTAAAATATCTCCAGATGGCAAACCTAACACCTTGAAAGCGTTATACAACAGGCTCTGCATTCTTGAAAATGACTCCAATATAATAGCCCATGAAGCACTGCCAAGAATGATTTCATCTGTAGTTTAAATCTAGCAGACTATTTGTAATTATCTGGATACCTTCCTCACTCATGAGGGAGTAGCGGTTAGATTGAGTTTTGAATAACCTATCTATCACTACATCTATCTATTATATTGTAGGAGTCGCTGCACTCCTAACAAAGAATCTATAACTTACTGGAAGTTAACAAACTGAAGTTATTGTCTAAGAACTTTACAAAACAAGAAACTACAGGAGAAGCTCAAAACAGGTCTTTTCTCTTTCAAACCACATGAGGACTGGCTGGCCCCGCCCTCTACCTCTGACGTCATGACGTCATCACGTTTCCCACCGAAGGGGACGTCACGTGACCCACGTGATGACGTCATCGCATCAGATCGCGATGTTGTCGATCTAGCTCTGTTTAACCAGAGCCAACTTGAAAGGTAATAACATTGGTTACAGACAATTAATGCTAGAGGTAATAACATTGGTTACAGACAATTATGTAAGTCACTGTAAGAGTCTCTTAGTGGTTTTGCCACATACGCCCCCCCAGAATTGTCTTTAACGAAAAGAGTCAATCGCTGAGGAGGTCGGACAAGTCTGTTGGACCGACTCCGAAATTCTTGGAGGGGAAAACGCTGAGCAGGCGGCGAACTGGTAGGCAGCACGGCGTTGTCAGGTGTGGTAGCGGCTAGCGGCCGGCCGCGGCGCGGAGGCTGCGCCAGCTCGATCGGTCGTTCGAGGTCCAGGTGCGCAGGCTTGAGGCGATCGACAGAGATGTGATCCAGTTTGCCCCCGACGTCAATCACAAAACTCTTGTCCCCTGCCTGCAAAACCTTGAAGGGTCCGGCATACGGCGGTGCGAGCGGGGTACGATGGCCGTTCTGGCGCACAAACACGAACTTGGCTTTCGACAACTCCCCCGGGACGTTGGATGAAAGCAAACCATGCCGTGAGGTCAGAACTGGGCGGAAACAGCGGGCCGCATCCTGGAGGGTCTCTTTATCTGTGGCCGCGGACCATGGTCGCGTAGGTAACGGCAGGAATTCACCTGGGACTCGAAGCGGTTGCCCGTAAACCATCTCCGCCGCCGCCGACTGGAGATCTTCCTTCGGCGCCGTTCGGAGTCCTAACATCACCCACGGTAGTTTGTCGACCCAGGATGCATCCAGCAGGCTGGCCCTGAGCGATGCCTTCAAGGAGCGGTGGAACCGCTCACACAAGCCGTTCGCTTGTGGGTGATAGGCTGTAGTGCGGTGGAGTTTAACGCCCAACACGGAAATCACCTCGTTCCACAGTTCGGACGAAAATTGCGGCCCCCGATCCGACGAAATATCCGCAGGGACACCAAAACGGGCTACCCAGGATGAAACGAAAGCTCGAGCAACGTCCGCAGATGTGGTGGACGTCAGGGGAACTGCCTCCGGCCACCTCGTGGTGCGATCCACCATCGTCAAAAGGCACGTAAAGCCCCGGGAAGGTGGGAGTGGTCCCACTAAGTTGATGTGAATATGATCAAATCGCCGTTCCGGGACCTCGAAGGTGGCGAGCGGGGCTCTGACATGGCGCTGCACCTTGGACCGTTGGCAAACAACACAAGTGTTCGCCCAGTCCCTGACGTCTTTGCGTATTCCCCTCCATACGAATTTGGAGACCAGCAGTTTTTGCGATGCCCGCACTCCAGGGTGCGATAGGCCGTGTAAGGCATCGAAAATCATACGACGCCATTTAGACGGGACGATCGGACGGGGTGCACCCAGCGAAACGTCGCAGAGCAGAGTGGTACCTGCAGAATGGAAAGGCACATCCCTCGGCTGGAGGCTGTTTGGAACCGAACGAAAACCCTGGGTCTCCGGGTCGTCCGCTTGGTCAACCGCCATCTGTGCGTAGTCAATGCCCAATTGGACGGCCTGGACGGCGGCGCGGGATAGGCAATCGGCGACGATGTTGTCCTTACCGGCCACATGTCGGATGTCGGTGGTGAACTCCGATATGTACGTCAGCTGCCGTTGCTGCCGAGCCGACCATGGTTCCGCAGACTTGGCCATTGCGAACAGCAATGGCTTGTGGTCAACAAACGCGATGAAGCGTCGTCCTTCGAGGAGGAAACGGAAATGGCGGGAGGCCAAAAACAAAGCCAACAGCTCTCGATCGAAAGTACTGTACCGGCGTTCATGCCGTTGTAGCTGGCGGCTAAAAAAGGCCAGGGGTTGCCACGCGCCGTCGACCCACTGCTCCTGGACGGCCCCCACCGCGTAGTCTGACGCGTCAGTCGTGAGAGCGATGGTGGCTCCCAGCAGGGGGTGTGCTAACATGGTCGCATTGGCGAGTGCGGCTTTCATCTCCTCGAAAGCACGATCCATGTCCTGTGACCATACCACAGGGTCCTTTCCCGTCGAGCCTCTGAGGGCCTCATATAGAGAACGCATGAGCTGTGCAGCCCTGGGGATGAAATGATGATAGAAGTTAACCATCCCCAGGAACTCCTGTAAAGCTTTCACGGATTTTGGTTTCGGGAACGCCGCAATTGCTTCCACCTTGACCCGAAGTGGCGTTGCCCCCATGGGGGTTATGCGGTGGCCCAGGAAATCCAGTTGCGATAGGCCGAAACGGCATTTGTCCGAGTTAACGATGAGGCCGTGCTGCTGAAGCCGTCTGAAAAGGACCCGAAGGTGCTCAAGGTGTTCCTCCTTGGAGGTGCTGGCAACCAGAATATCGTCCAAATAAACAAACAGAAAGTCAAGATCCCGCAGGACTGAATCCATGAGGCGCTGAAATGCCTGTGCCGTGTTCTTAAGCCCAAAGGGCATTCGCAGGAATTCAAAGAGCACAAAGGGGGTAATTACCGCTGTCTTTTCGACATCCTGAGGGTGCACCAGCACCTGATGGTAACCACGGACGAGGTCGATTTTGCAGAAGATGGACGTCCCCGCCAAATGTGCTGAGAAGTCCTGTATATGGGGAATGGGGTAGCGGTCGGGCGTCATTATGTCATTGAGGCGGCGATAATCCCCACAGGGCCACCATCCCCCGCCGGGCTTGGGGACGATGTGGAGAGGGGAGGACCAGGGGCTACTGGACCGACGGATGATCCCCATTTTTTCCATCACGGCGAACTCCGCCTTTGCTGCCGCTAGCTTGCTGGGCTCTAAACATCGTGCCCTGGCGTAAACGGGCGAGCAGGTAGTCGAAATATGGTGCTCCACCCTATGCTTGACGGTCGGAGCCAAAAAGTTGGGCTTCGTCAGCTCGGGGAAATCCTCGAGGAGACGGGCGAAATCGTCGGGCTGCGGCCGCGCACATGAAATCGTGTGTGACGCAGCCGTGCTGCGCACCCCCGAAATCTCGTCGAGCGTGGCGGTGCGAATGAGGCGTCGATTTTTCACGTCCACCAACAGGCCGTTGGCGCCTAAAAAGTCAGCACCCAACAGGGCCTGTGAGATTTGAGCGGTGATGAAATTCCAGCTGAAAAACTGTCCACCGAAACATACTCGGACGAGGCGCTTCCCGCAAGTGCGGATCAAACCCCCATTGGCCGCTTGCATAGGGGGACCACGGCTGCCGGAGCGAAGGTCTATGACCAAGGCAGGCAGTATGCTGCATTGCGCCCCCGTGTCGCATAAAAAATGACGGCCGGAGATGGAATCAGTTACGTAGGTGAGATTCCCGGAAGCACCGATCGCCATCGCGGCCACGGGGGAAGTACCGGGACCGGCGTGCTTGACTCGCGGCGGTCTGTTCGACGGTCTGGTAATGAAACTGCACGGCGAGCGGCAGCAGCGGGCCTTCGGGCCGAAACGGGTGTGGTAGTAGCAGAAACCGGTCGTCGGAGGCGCCTTTGTCGGAGCCGGGGCTGGGCTCTTCGTGGCGGGGCATTGCGCGAGGGCGCAGAATTGTTGCCGGATCGCATAAATCTTATCCGCCTCTTCGGCGAGCGCGATGCAGTCTGCGGTTTCTGCTCAGCGAGGGACGCCTGTACTTGCTCAGGAAGTTGAGTAAGGAACAGTTCGTGAAACAGAAAGCACTGGGGCTCGGACCCCAGGAGAGAAACACCTAGAAATGAGCAACCCCCAATGCTATCATTACGAAGCCCTGAAATGCCAAGAGAGGACCATAAAGAAGAATACCCTCAGTCAACTAGTCCTGGGACTCAGTGAAGTAACTACTAACACTACTAACAATAACCAGCCCCAGGACAGTGACAGCGTAACACAAAGAATTCGACCCAACACAATCGTCGCTAAGCAAAAGGAAAAATATCTGTCATATTGGGCAGAAACAACAAAACCCAAAGCAAACTCAAATGCTACTTGGCCCTAAACAGACAATACAACATGGCTGATTACCTGACCAGGGTAAAGGATAGCAAACTGAGAAAAACCTTGACAATGTACAGACTTAGTGAACATAGCCTGGCGATCGAAAAAGGTAGACACAGGCAGACCCGGCTACCAAGAGAGGACAGGATATGCTCTCACTGCAGTCGGGGAGTGGTGGAGACAGAGATGCACTTCCTCACAGCTTGTAGAAAATACCAGGGCATAAGGGAGAATTTCTACCCAAAATTCACAAAAATATGTCCGGAATTCAGAAATTTGAATGACGACCAAAAACTCCCATACCTACTAGGGGAAGAGAGAAATTGTGTAACCTTAGCGGCACACTATGTTACAGCTTGCCATAAACAGAGGGACAACCACTAAATATAAGAAAAGAGTATATACAAATTATATGAATGTATATTTATACACTCAGGGATATATCTGTTTGTACACTGTATGGATAGATCTGTATTTTTGTGTACAACCATGAATGTTTTTCGATGCTTTGGCAACATAAGATGTACCTTGTCATGCCAATAAAGCGATTTGAATTGAATTGAATTGAATTGAGTCAGCATATGATTCATCATTTCCGAGGGTTTGGAGTCTCCTAACCCTGGTAGAGCCAGTAAACGGCGAGCGCGCTCCGCTTTGGTGAGACCAAATACCTGCAGCAATCGTGTCTTGATGGCAACATACTTGTCAGCAGTCGGAGGACTCTCCAGCAGGCTGATGATTCTCAACGCCGTCGAGCTCTCGAGGGCGGAGACCCCGTGGAGATATCTGGTCTGATCCTGAACGATGTTGCGGAGCTCAAATTGCGCCTCGGCTTGCACAAACCAAGAGGCTGCCTGTTGTTCCCAGAATTGGGGGAGCTTCAAGGCCACTGCATTGGCCTCCATCACTGGCCTGTGTTCGGCGTTCACCGCGAAAAACGATCGTGAGGAATCGGGGTCACCAATGTAGGAGTCGCTGCACTCCTAACAAAGAATCTATAACTTACTGGAAGTTAACAAACTGAATTTATTGTCTAAGAACTTTACAAAACAAGAAACTACAGGAGAAGCTCAAAACAGGTCTTTTCTCTTTCAAACCACATGAGGACTGGCTGGCCCCGCCCTCTACCTCTGATGTCATGACGTCATCATGTTTCCCGCCGAAGGGGACGTCACGTGACCCACGTGATGACGTCATCGCGTCAGATCGCGATGTTATCGATCTAGCTCTGTTTAACCAGAGCCAACTTGAAAGGTAATAACATTGGTTACAGCCAATTAATGCTAGAGGTAATAACATTGGTTACAGACAATTATGTAAGTCACTGTAAGAGTCTCTTAGTGGTTTTGCCACAATATATTAAATTCTGAATGTGGCACATGTGTTTCATTGAAAATTCATTGGGTCAATTTTCACTTCTATTGCCTGGCACTAATAGAGTGTTATGGGCCTCAAAGTGGTGTTGGTAGCCTTACTGCCCTGTTATCACTGATGAGGAAGCCAATGACATTTTGAAAGAGGCCTACCGCTGCCTGGCCAAAGCGCTCCGTGTCTCAGGGTGTAAGCTCCTTTTAACATGCAAATGTTGCCATTTTATGCCCAGAGGGTAATGACACCAATGTTAGTAACCTAGTTTCGGCCCAATGAAATGAAGCCACTGCCTCAGAATCACAACCGCCTCTTCACCATGGGTACGGTTGATTGGCCAGTGCGATCGAAACAGTGACACAACTCAGTGGCATGGGGCATGAAACCTGCATTGTACAAACACCAAGATGTTGTACACCAGTGCTTTCAACCCTGCACCCCTACCATCCTATAACTGGGCCCGTTCATAAAGAATGAAGCTAAAATCAGCAGGATTGACATCCCAGTGCAAATGCTGTGATGTGCCCACTGGTGACCTCCGCTCCTGTTCTCGCCAGTGTATGCGGTCAGCTGATTGCAGAGTCAGGGGAGGTCAGCTGATTATCATATTGTCGGTGTGTGCCCGTGCTACTATGGACACATCTCAGTTGCCCGGCATATCTGGGAAGGGGAAATGGTTAGATACTGCAGTGCTGGGTAACTGCTCTTATGGGTGCTGGCATCACTGAGAGATAAAGTATTCTTTCAGCACATAGAGAGTCATAGAGTCATAATGGCACAGAAAGAGGCCATTCGGCCCAGCGAATCCATGCCGGCTCTCTGTAGAGCAACCCAGTCAGTCCCATTCCCTCGCTCTATCCCCGTAGCCCTGCAGGTTTATTTCCCTCAAGTGCCTATCCAGTCTCCCCTTGAAAACATTGAGTGTCTCCGCTTCCACCACTTCCGTCGGCAGTGAATTCCAGGTCCTCCCCACTCGCTGCATAAAATAGTTTTTCCTCACATATCCCTGTATCTCTTGCCCAAAACCTTAAACCTGTGTCCCCTAGTCCTTGTACCATCAACTAGTGGGAACAGCCTTTCCCCGTCTAGCCTATCCAAACCTGTCATAATCTTGTACACCTCTATCAAATCACCCCTCAACCTCCTTTGCTCTAATGAAAACAAATCAAGCTTCTCCAACCTGTCTTTGTAGCTAAGACCCCCCATCCCCAGAATCATTCTCGTAAATACCTCTATTTATGAAGCCCAAGATCCCGTATGCTTTGCTAACAACTCTCTCAATGTGTCCTGCCACCTTCAGGGACCTATGCACATTAACTCCCAAGTCCCTCTGTCCCTGCACACTCTTTAAAACTGTGCCATTAAGTGTATATTGCCTCTCTCTGTTCCTTCTGCCAAAATGCATCACCTCACACATCACTGTATCAAATTCCATCTGCCACTTGTCTGCCCATTCTGCTAGCCTTTCTATGTCCTGTTGCAGTCAATTGATATCATCATCACTGTTTGCCACACCCCCAAGTTTGGTGTCATCGGCAAATTTAGAAATTCTACTCTGTATTCCAATATCCATGTCATTTATATATATCGAAAAAAGCAGTGGCCCCAGCACTGACCCTTAGGGAACACCACTGTCTATCATCCTCCAGTCTGAAAAACAGCCATTTACCACAACTCACTGTTTTCTGTCCTTAAGCCAATTCCTTATCCAAGCTGCTACTGATCCACCTATTCCATGAACCTCAATTTTGTTAAATAGCCTTCTATGTGGTACCTCTCTGTTAGTTCATCAAAAAATTCAATTAGATTAGTCAAACACTATCTGCCTTTTACAAATCCATGTTGGCTCTCCTTAATTAGCTTAAACCTCTCCAACTGCTCGTTAATTTTTTTCTTGATTATTGCTTCTAAAACTTTACCCACCACTGATGTTAAACTGACCAGCCTGTAGTTACTAGGATTGTCCTCACACCCTTTCTTGAACAATGGTGTCACATTTGCCACTTTCCAATTCTCAGGCACCTCCTCCGCATCTAGGGAAGATTGGAAAATTATGGGAAGCCCTTCCGCTATCTCCTCCCCCAATTCCCTTAGCAACCTGGGATGCAAGCCATCTGGACCAGGCGACTTGCCCACTCTAAGCATACCCAGCCTTTCTAGTACATCCTGTCTATCAATTTTCACCCCTTCCCTTGCTTCTACCTTTTCCACTTCTACCGATATTTTGTCAGCATCCACCTCCTTAGTAAACACCGATAGAAAGTACCCATGGAGTATTTTAGCCTTGCCCTGTGCCACTAAGCATATATCACCTTCTTTGTCTCTAATAGGCCCCACCCTGCCTCTTACTACCCGCTTTCTGTTTACATGCTGGTAGAAGATTTTTGGGTTCCCTTTTATGTTAACAGCCATTCTGCTCTCATATTCTCATTTTTCCAATCTTATTTTCATCTTCACATCTCTTGTCAACTTATTGCATTTGGTCTGGTTCTTCCTTAAATAATTCACCTGACATGCATCATACACCCTCTATTTTTATTTCATCATCTTCTCTATCTCTCATGTCATTCAAGGAGCCCTTGCTTTGGTTCCCTTACCCTTCCCTCTTGTTAGAATGTACCTAGCCTGTACTTGAAACATCTTCTCCTTAAAGATCACCCATTGTTCCATTTCAGTTTTTCCTGCCAGTCTTTGGTTCCATTTTACCTTGGCTAGATCCTTTTGCATCCCATTGAAGTTAGCCCTATTCCAGTTTAAAAGTTCCACTCTAGATTGTTCCTTGCTCCTCTCCATTGCTAATCTAAATCTTATGATATGATGATCATTCATACCCAAGCGTTCTCCCACAGACACTTGGTCGACCTGGCCCACCTCATTCCCCAGCACCAGATCCAGCAATACCTCCTTCCTAGTTGGGCCAAGAACATATTGGTCAAGGAAATTCTCCTGAACACATTTCAGAAATTCCTCCCCCTCCTTTCCCTTTACCCTAGCATTATCCCAATCGATATTTGGGTAATTAAAGTTCCCCAATATCACCACTCTATAGCTCTTGCACATCTCTGCGATTTCCCTGAAGATTTGCTCCTCTACCTCCCTCTCACTATTTGGAGGCCTATAGAATACCTCCAATAGCGTGATCATACCCTTTTTGGTCCTCAACTCTAACCAAATGGATTCTGTACTTGTCCCCTCAAGAACATCCTCCCTTTCCAAAACTACACTGTCTTCCTAAATCAGTGCTGCCACCCCACCTCTCTTTTTTCCTTCCCTATCTTTTCTGAACACCTTGTACCCTTGAATATTAAGTGCCCAGTCCTCACTGTTTTGAAGCCACTTTTCTGTTATTGCCACAGCATCATATTGCCACACGGCTAATTGTGCTTGTAGCTCACCAACCTTATTCACCACACTTTGTGCGTTTACGTACATACATTCTAAACCCATTTTTGAATTTTTCGTAGTCTTTCTTAGTCTGCTTCTATCTAATATGGTACTACTACCGTTTCTAGTACGATCTTCTCTAATACTATCCAACACTCTCACCCTTATATTCATCTAATTCCTCTTTTCTACTCCTATATGCTGGTGCCCATTCCCCTGCCAAGCTAGTTTAAGCCCTTCCCAACAGCACTAACAAACCTCCCCGTGAGAATATTGGTGTAACCCATCCAGATTGTACAGGCCCCACCTTCCCCAGAAACGGTCCCAATGCTTCAGGAATCTAAAGCCCTCCCTCCTGCACTATCTCTCCAGCCTCGCATTCATCTGTTCTATCCTTCTATTCCTGTACTCACTAGCATGTGGCACCGGGAGTAATCCAAAGATTACTACATTTGAGGTCCTGCTTTTTAATCTCTCTCCTAGCTCCCTAAACTCTGCCTGAATGACCTCATCCCTCTTTCTGCCTATGTCGTCGATACCGATATGGATAACGACCTCTGGCTGTTCACCCTCCCCCATCAGAGTGTCCTGCAGCCACTCAGTGACATCCTTGACCCTGGCACCAGGGAGGCAACATACTATCCTGGAATCATGTCTACGGCCGCAGAAACGCCTGTCTGCTCCCCGCCTGTGCAGCTGAGCCACCCGTGGTGCCATGGAGCTGACTCTGACTGCACTCCCCAGAGAAATCATCGCCTTAGCAGTGCTGAGAACAGAACACTGCTTGGAGAGCACATAGAATCATAGAAAGTTACAGCACGGAAGGAGGCCATTTCTGCCCATCTGGTCCACGCTGGCCAACAAAGAGCTATCTAGCCTAATTCCACTTCCCAGCACTTAGTCCGTAGCCCTGCAGGTTAGAGCATTCAAAGTGCACATGAAAGTACTTTTTAAATGTGGTTAGGGTTCCTGCCACTACCACCCTTTCAGGCAGTGAGTTCCAGACCCCCACAACCCTCTGGGTGAAGACATTTCCCCTCAAATCCCCTCTAAACCTTCCACCAATTACTTTAAATCTGTGCCCCCTGGTTTTTGACCCCTCTGCTAAGGGAAATAGGTCTTTTCTATCCACTTTATCTAGGCCCCTCATAATTTTTTACACCTCAATAAGGTCTCCCCTCAGCCTCCTCTGTTCCAAGGAAAACAGACCCAGCCTATCCAGTCTTTCCTCATAGCTAAGATTCTCTACTCCCGGCAACATACTTGTAAATCTCCTCTGTACCCTCTCTAGTGCGATCACATCTTTCCTGTAATGTGGTGACCAGAACTGCACGCAGTACTCTAGCTGAGGCCTAACTGGTGTTTTATACATTTGAAGCATAACCCCCTGCTCTTGTATTCTTTGCCACGGCTAATAAAGGCAAGCATTCCGTATGCCTTCTTAACCACCTTTTCTACTTGGCCTGCTACCTTCAGGGATCTGTGGACATGCACTCCAAGGTCCCTTTGTTCCTCTACACTACTCAGTGTCCTAACATTTAATGTGTATTCCCTTTCCTTGTTAGCCTCCCCCAAATGCATTACCTCACACTTCTCTGGATTGAATTCCATTTGCCACTGTTCTGCCCACCTGACCAACTTATTGATATCTTCCTGCAGTCTACAGCTTCTTTCTTCAGTATCAACCACACAGCCGATTTTATTATCATCTGCAAACTTCTTAATCATACCCCCTATATTCAAGTCAAGATCGTTGATATATACCACAAAAAGCAAGGGACCTAGTACTGAGCCCTGCAGAACCCCACTGGAAACAGCCTTCCAGTCACAAAAACACCCATCAACCATTACCCTCTGCTTCCTGTCTCCGAGCCAGTTTTGAATCCAACTTGATGCTTTGCCCTGGATTCCATGGGCCTTTAACTTCGTGACCAGTCTGCCATGTGGAACCTTATCACAATGCACATCACTCCATCTCCACAGGGCAAGGGGCCTGAGTATCCTGCAGCAATGCCAGAATTTTTTGAGGGGTCGCAGGCAACGTTCCTGTTAAGCTGCATGGCCATGCAGCCGCACAGTGGCCTGGAGGTGCTGTGCAGGCCGCTCACTGGCTTTACAATGGTAATAAGTGCACATGCGTGAAAAATTGAATGGGCCACACAGCCAGGTAAAGGGCCCACGCATCCAAAAAGAATTACAGGGAACATTGGTTGCAGGTAGGCCTGACATCCACTGCAATCAAGGCTGGTACACCTTTATCTCAGCATACCGGCTTCCAGGAAATTCTCAATCTTGGAGTCCCCTCCACTGACCATGCCATGTTTGATATGGGTGTCCCTGTTAGATGCAAGGAAGTTTCTGCCCCCCAACAACGCCTCATGGAAACTGTTGAAGAAAGCTGGGACTTGACTATGTTGGGTCCAATAAGCACATAAGAACATAAGAATTAGAAGCAGGAGTAGGCCATACAGCCCCTTGAGCTTGCTCTGCCATTCAATAAAATCATGGCTGATCTTCGATCTCAACGCCACTTTCCCGCCCGATCTCCATATTCCTTCATTCCCCATGAGTCCAAACATCTATCTATCTCAGCCTTGAATATACTCAACAATTCAGCATCCACAGTCCTTTGGAGTAGAGAATTCCAAAGATTCACGAGTGAAGAAATTCCTCCTCATCTCGGTCTTAAATTGCCGAGCCCTTATCCTGAGACTATGCCCCCTCGCTCTAGGCTCTCCAGCCAGAGAAAACAACCTCTCAGTCTCTACTTTGTCAATCCCCCTCAGAACCTTATAAGTTTCAATGAGATCACCACTCATTCTTCTAAACTCCAGAGAGTATAGGCTCAATCTCGACTCATAGGACAACCCCCTCATCCCAGCAATCAATCTAGTGAGCCTTCGTTGCTCTGCCTCTAAGGCTGTGACGGAATAAGCCATATTTCAAGAGATAGACCATAATATGAACAGAATTCTGATATGTATTAATACATGATATACTGGGTTTAAAAATCTAAAACCTCAGACCCAAGCTGTAAACAGAAATACAGGCATCTGAGATAAAGACCAGTTGTTAACAAAGTTGTAAAAACCACACAAGCTTTGAAATGGGAATTGATTGTTAATGCTAAGACAAAGGCCCTATTGAAATAGCAGTTTGGCGCTTCCAAAAGGTCTGGAGTTTGGAGAAACACAATGGAATGACCCAAGTAAAGTGTTAGAAACTGACACTTCGAACAGGAACAGAATATTAAAAAACCATGTGCCTTTGCAAAGATGACATCAAGTAAAAGAAACACCTGCTGGTCAAATAGTTTTTATGTTAAGCTTGAAATATGGCATCCCGAAGTCTGTTAATATAACCAACTAAGATAGCTAGGAAAGCAAGCAACCACCCTAGTTGAAGTGTCTTTAATTTACATGCAGTAAATATGATACCTGCAGAACACTTTGAAGATATGACTTCAATAGATGCACCAAGCAATTACATTGTGTTTGTATTGAACTTGGAACACCATGGAGTCACAACGTCTGTGGTTAAAACCAGCAAAGCCAATATTAAGAATTGAATGAAAGACCTTCGATAAGAATGACATCAAAGAGATAAATCTGTTGTAGCCAATTTATGATGGTTTTTGGAACACCTAAGTGTAGAGACATAATTATGCATGCAGCAGCAAATTGACAGTAAGAATAGAAAGAAGTCAACAGAAGGAATGATTAGAGATAATTAGCTTACATCAGCAGAAAACTTCAAAGGATTTACTACTGCAAAATGGTTTAAAAATAAGAGCTTTTCAAACAGAAAGCCAGAAGTCGCTGGAGATGGGCAAGCAATTCTTGGCTTCAGAACCACTCTGTAAGCCTACAACTGTGAGTCTCCAGTAATCAAGGTATTTGATTTTGGTGGATATTCTGGATTAAGAATAAGTAGAAGTGTGGAAATGTAATGAAGTTAAGATTTGACAAGAAGGATCTCTGATAAAAAATGTAAGCTATTTGTATTTTGAATTGTTAATGTTGCGACTGACTCAACAGCTGTTAAATGAATGTCTGCTCTTAAATAAATCTATATATTTTTAGAATTGTCTCACAGAGTATTTCTGTATCAATCTCGTGAACCCAATTTCTGTTCACTCTTTTGTAAGGAGTTGCAGAATTCTGGGGGGTATTCCGGACCCTCATAATATCCGGAAGGTTACAGTCTAGTTAAACTTATTAAAAGTGCTATCCGGAGGACGGTAACATGTTCAGTCGTTCCTTTCCTTTAGGGAGAGATAGCCTGAATCTTTAGACCCATTTAAGCGTCCTATAGAATTCGGCTATCTCTAACTTTAGTTGAAGGTGAACGTCTGAGGAATATGCCTGATCTGGGGTAGCCCGAAAAGGGCTAGGACTAGTAATTATCCCTTCAGTTGGCGCCCAACTAGTGTGTTAATGAGTTGATACAGAACATATACTTATATTTATATCTATATCCATCTTGTAGATTGTTAAGTATAGAAGGAGTGTTTTACTGACAGTGGTTCTAAGACCCAGATTTAAGTCTCTAGAGATGACAAGACCCTGATCAGGCCTTGTAGAACTTAAATCAGAACTCCCTCAAAATACCATTGAGGTCTAGAAGCTTCTTATAAAGTTCATATTAAACCCTAACCGAGGTTAGGTCCTGAAGAAATGGCAAACTCTGTCGGAATTGGCCAAGTCTTTTTAATAGGAAATTCCAACGATTGCTTTATTAGGGGAAATAATCCTATCCCTGTACCTCCACAAAACCAAGTGATAATTTTTGAAATAGAAGGCTTTGATAATGAAGGAGCCGTTAGAACTCATGGCATGATTGATGCTGATTAATGTTAATTGCCAGAACCAGGGGATATAGAATATCCTGTGGGATAATCAAACAAATACTTCAAATCCACTAAATTCCTTAATGATAATGTGCACAACTGCACAATTGGGAGGCATAATGAAAGGTGCCCAACAAGGTGCTGGCAACCATGGCCAAATCGCTGGAACTGGAGCAGCCTATGCTCCTGGGGGCCATGGATTCCGGTTAAGGTGGCAAACTCATGATGAAATAAATGACAACAATCTTCGAGAAAACTATAGACAGCTTAGAATCCATTATAATCAATGTCGACAGGCACTAGCTCACTCTTATCTAAATGCTGGAGGTGCAATGGTCCAGTAAACCAACCCCAGCAACCACAGATTGCGCCCCTAGGTCAAGTAAACCTGAGCTCTATCTACACAATGTGTGGTAGACCAGGAAACACCAGCCAGCAAAAACCTGCTGGATTCTAACTAACCTTGATAAATTGGAAACCTGTTGCCAAGATTGGAATGCTCAACACCTGAGACAACGGATGCCGATTAAAAAAGAGACATCCCAACAATCCTCAGCTGGGATGGGGATAGTAGTAGGGACTTATCAAGATTCCTATTCTTTTTATCCAGAAGAATTACTGTCTATACCCCTTGGATGATCTCATTGAATGGCGGAGCAGGCTCGAAGGGCTGAATGGCCTACTCCTGCTCCTATCTTCTATGTTTCTATGTCTTAAGACAGTGCAATATGCTGAAGCCGCAGCATTACGGTATGTTTTAGAGAAAGCAGACCTTATTAAACCTGGGGCACTGGCACCAGTACTGGGGCAGGAGGGAGCTGTTCCGTTTGGACGGGCTTCACTTGGCCAGTGCTGGGACTAGAGTCCTGGCGGATCATATAACTAGGGCTGTAGAGAGGGCTTTAAACTAACTAGTGGGGGGGGGGGGGAGGTTCCTAGAGAGCAAATAATAAAAATGACAACAGAGAAGGTAATAGACTTAGGTAGCAGTGGGGAAATTAAAAACCAGAGCGTGTCAGGAAGGGGCAGAAGGTGTGGAGTAAAAGGTAAAGTAATAAAAAGGGCAAAAGCAGGAATTAAGTGTCACAAAACATCTTTGAAAGTTCTCTATCTGAATGCACGTAGCATTCGTAACAAAATAGATGAGTTAATGGCACAAATAACTACATATGGGTATGATCTTGTGGCCATTACAGAAACATGGCTGCAGGGTGACAATGCCTGGGAATTAAACATACCAGGTTATTTAACGATCAGGAAGGACAGGCAGGAAGGAAGGGGAGGTGGGGTGGCTATGTTAATAAAGGAAGGAATCACTGTAATACAGAGAAATGATATTGGGTCAAAAGATCAGGATAATGAAACAGTTTGGGTGGAGGTAAGGAATAATAAGGGGAAAAAAACACTAGTGGGCGTAGTCTATAGGCCTCCGAACAGTGGCAACTCTGTTGGACGGAGTATCAATCAGGAAATAGTTGAGGCTTGTAATAAGGGAACATCTATAATTATGGGGGATTTCAACTATCATATTAATTGGACAAATCAAATTGGGCAGAGCAGCCTTGAGGATGAGTTAATTGAGTGTATTAGGGATGGGTTTCTTGAGCAGTATGTAACTGAACCGACCAGGGGGCAAGCAACCTTAGATCTGGTCCTGTGTAACGAGACGGGATTAATTAAAAATGTCCTAGTAAAGGATCCCCTTGGAATGAGTGACCATAACATGGTTGAATTCCATATTCAATTAGAGGGTGAGAAGGTTGGATCTCAAACAAGCGTGCTGAGCTTGAATAAAGGAGACTATGAAGGTATGAGAGCAGAATTGAGTAGAGTGGATTGGGAAAATAGATTAAAGGGTAAGACGATACATGATCAGTGGTGTACATTCAAGGAGTTATTTTACAACTTCCAAAAAAAATATATTCCACTGAGAAGAAAAGGGTGTAAAAGAAAAGACAGCCATCCGTGGCTAAGTAAAGAAATTAAGGATAGTATTCGACTAAAAACAAGGGCATATAAGGTAGCCAAATCTAGTGGGAGGATAGAGGATTGGGAAAACTTTAAAAGACAGCAAAAAAAACAAAAAGATTGATTAAGAAAGGGAAGATAGATTATGAAAGTAAATTAGCAAAAAGTATAAAAACAGATAGTGAGAGTTTTTATAGTTATATAAAAAGAAAAAGGGTGGCTAAAGTAAATGTTGGTCCCTTAGAGGATGAGACCAGGAAATTAATGGTGGGAAATATGAAGATGGCAAAAACACTGAATGAATATTTTACATCAGTCTTTACAGTAGAAGACACTAAGAATATCCCAACACTGGACAAACAGGGGGCTAAAGGGGGGGAGGAGCTAAACACGATCAAAATCACTAAGGAAGTGGTACTCGGTAAAATAATGGGACTCAAGACGGATAAATCACCTGGACCTGATGGCTTACATCCTAGGGTCTTGAGGGAAGTGGCGGTAGGGATTGTGGATGCATTGGTAATAATTTTCCAAAACTCCCTGGACTCGGCAAAGGTCCCGGCAGACTGGAAAACTGCTAATGTAACACCCTTATTTAAAAAGGGCAGTAGACAGAAGGCTGGAAACTATAGACCGGTTAGCCTAACATCTGTGGTAGGTAAAATTTTGGAGTCCATTATTAAGGAGACAGTAACAGGACATTTGGATAATCATAATTTAATAGGACAAAGTCAGCATGGTTTTATGAAGGGGAAGTCATGTTTGACAAATTTGCTGGAGTTCTTTGAGGAAGTAACGTATAGGGTGGATAAAGGGGAACCAGTGGACGTAGTGTATTTAGACTTCCAAAAGGCATTTGACAAGGTGCCACACAAAAGATTATTGCTTAAGATAAAAAATCACGGGATTGGGGGTAATATTCTGGCATGGATAGAGGATTGGCTATCTAACAGAAGGCAGAGAGTTGGGATAAATGGTTCATTCTCAGACTGGCAATCAGTAACTAGTGGTGTTCTGCAGGGGTCAGTGCTGGGTCCCCAATTCTTTACAATCTATATTAACGATTTGGAGGAGGGGACCGAGTGTAACATATCAAAATTTGCAGATGATACTAAGATGGGAGGGAAAGTAGTGAGTGAGGAGGACATAAAAAACCTGCAAGGGGACATCGACAGGCTAAGTAAGTGGGCAGAGATTTGGCAGATGGAATACAATACTGGAAAGTGTGAGGTTATGCACTTTGGCAGGAAAAATCGTAGAGCAAGTTATTATCTTAATGGCAAGAAACTGGAAAGTACTGAAGTACAAAGGGATCTGGGGATCCTGGTGCACGAAACTCAAAAGGTTAGTATGCAGGTGCAGCAAGTGATTAAGAAGGCCAATGGAATGTTGGCTTTCATTGCTAGGGGGATAGAATATAAAAATAGGGAGGTATTGCTTCAGTTGTACAAGGTATTGGTGAGGCCGCACCTGGAATACTGCGTACAGTTTTGGTGTCCATACTTAAGAAAGGACATACTTGCTCTCGAGTCAGTACAAAGAAGGTTCACTCGGTTAATCCCGGGGATGAGGGGATGGACATATGAGGAGAGGTTGAGTAGATTGGGACTCTACTCATTGGAGTTCAGAAGAATGAGAGGCGATCTTATTGAAACCTATAAGATTGTGAAGGGGTCGGATCGGGTGGATGCGGGGAAGATGTTCCCGATGATGGGTGAAACTAGAACTAGGGGGCATAGTCTTAGAATAAGGGGCTGCTCTTTCAAAACTGAGATGAGGAGGAACTACTTCACTCAGAGGGTGGTAGGTCCATGGAATATGCTGCCCCAAAAAGCTGTAGAAGCTACATCATTACATAAATTTTAAACAGAAATAGACAGTTTCCTAGAAGTAAAGGGAATTAAGGTTTACGGGGAGCGGGCAGGAATTTGGACATGAGTCTAGGTTCGGATCGGTCATGGCCCTGTGGGTAGCGGAGCGGGCCCAGGGGCCGTGTAGCCTGATCCTGCTCCTATTTCGTGTGTCAAATTCTGTTAGATTCAGGAGATGGTTCTGTGATAGTGGATTGGCGGTTAGGATCAGATCAGCCATGATCTTATTGAATGGCGGAGCAGGCTCGAGGGGCCGATTGGCCTACTTCTGCTCCTATTTCTTATATTCTTATGTTTTTATGTAACCCACACTATTCTCCGTTCGAAAATGGAGAAACAGAATTGTCAGGTGATTCATATAAACGGGCATACCACTGGAACAGTACACTCAAAAGGAAGCAGTCTTGCAGATGAACAAGTGAAATGTTCGGTCTGCATGACACCCCCTCGAGAGGGGCCTGCCAATGTTAGTGTAATCAGTAGGGCAGAACGGGCAGCTCATCAGGATGAGGAACTGATTCAGCTATTGGACCCAATAACAGAGAATCCACCAGAATGTCCACCAAAGTACTTTTACTCGGAAACCCCTACGGGTATTGTACTAGTTAAGTTGCCCAAGGGAAACCGAGAAGTACCCCCGAGCCACAAACAGGAACAGCTTGTAAAAGAAGCTCACAAGGGCATAAGTCAATCACATTGTAGTGCCAGAATAACATTCTGCAAATTGACCCCCTTATATTGGTGGCCAGGCATGCTTAAAGCCTGTAAAACATATGTGGCAAATTGTGAGCCATGCTATTCATTGGAGGCGGGACGGAGACGGAACCACTAGACACAAATTATTTTAAATAGCTCGGAGGTGGGATGGAGGCGGGCTTGGGCCCGCCTGCCAGTTTATGCAACTTTAACCCCCCACACGCCTCCAATCCCGCCTCCACGGCCCAATGAAAATCCTGCCCAGAGTGTGCAGAGGCAATAAAAGAACTATGGGTAAGCGGTGAATGCATCGCACCACCATTGGCTCCTGTGAAAGCTGATGAGCAAATGGGAAAATTCTTTCTTGACTTTATTTGACCACTTCCCCCATTTTGGGGATATAGACATGTTCTCGCTTGTGTAGATGGATGCACTTCCTTCTGCTGGCTGGTCCCCACAAAAACTGTTTCGGAAAACGCACTCGCCAGGGCTATTTCTGACATAATTACTGTAGCTGGTGTACCCAAAATCTTACACTCAATCAAGGCGGAGCCTTTGTATCTAAGGTCTTCAAAGACTACTGCGAACAAAGTGGGATTGGGTTAGAGCATAGCACGCCACATCATCCGCAATCAGCGGGGCTGGTGAAATGTGGAAATCGGGAAGTAATAAAGCTATTGGTCAAACTGTTGAGAATCAGGGGGAATAAGTGGACCACCACCATTCCGGAAGTACAGCTATCACTCAATAATGTGCCCACATCTGCATCAGGGACAGTGTCCCCTAAAGAACTCCATATTATCTGATGTATAGGGTTGCGATGCATTCACCGCTTACCCATAGTTCTTTTATTGCCTCTGCACACTCTAGGCAGGATTTTCATTGGGCTGTGGAGGCGGGATTGGAGGCGTGTGGGGGGTTAAAATTGCATAAACGGGCCCACCCGCATCCCGCCTCCAAGCTATTTTAAATAATTTGTGTCTAGTGATCCCGTCTCCGTCCCGCCTCCAAGAGGCGGGATAGGCTCTTAAGGCCCTTAATAACCACTAAATTGGCTCTATAATGCCATTTTAAAAGGCCTTTGTGAGTTTAACCCTTTTTCCACGTGAAACACGCCTGTTCTGAAACACGACAGTGAAACCTGGCGGGAGCACAAGTGGATTGCTGACTATCAGCTGCAGCTCAAACATTAAAGAGGAGATTTCATCAGCTATCATTTGCAGGTGGCAGGATTTAGTTGTCTCAGGTCTGGGGGAACTTTTAGAAGGCATAACCACAGCTGTGGAAGTTTGGAGCCTGACACCAATCTCCAGTGTGACCTCCTGGGAAACCCCTCTCGCCCCCTTCACTCAGTGCTTCCTCAACTGAGGCATATACCAGAAGCATGGGAGCCATTTATTTCCTTCCCTTCTGGGCATTAGATGAGGACGAAGACCAGCTGTGGCACCAGCAGAGCCAGGAACAACAGCAGCAGCAACAGCAGCAGCAACAACAGGAGCGCCAAGCTGCTGCTCACCCACCTGAAGCTGCACAGGCCAGAAGGGGCCAGCGCATGGAAGCCCGTCGACACAGGAGATACCTCCCAAAGAGGGTCTACAGGCAAAGGGTCAGCTACATCAACATGTCTGAGCAGCAGTGCCAAAGGCGGCTCCGACTTTCGCGAGAGGTAGTGGGTGACATCTGCGCAATGCTGCAACAAGACCTGCAGCCCAGAGGACCAGGTGGACACCCCATACCAGTGGCCGTCAATGTCACCACCGCACTCAACTGTTTTGCCTCAGGCTCATTCTAGGGATCAGCAGCAGACATCAGCGGCATCTCCCAGGCGGCCGCACACACTTGCATCACGCAGGTAACCGATGCCCTCATTGCCATCGTGCACAATCACAACGATTTCACCAAGGATCAAGCAAGTGTCATGGCACATGCGGTTGGATTAGCTAATCCGGCAGGCTTTCCAAGGGTGCAGGGCATTGTTGACTTAAGGCACCCCATCGCAATCCAGGTATTTTTGACAACCACAAGGGTTTCCACTCCCTTAGCATTAGCGTTCAGCTGGTGTGTGACCAAAAGAAGGAAATTTTGCATCGACAATGGCCAAGAACCAGCTGGAAGCATTAGGAACAAGGTGGATGAATTAGTTGTGGAAATGGAGGTAAACAAGTATGATTTGATTGGGATTACAGAAACGTGGCTGCAGGGTGGGCAAGGCTGGGAACTTAACATCCAGGGATATACAATATTTAGGAAGGATCGGCAAAAAGGTAGGGGAGGTGGGGTAGCATTGCTGGTAAAGGAGGGGATTAATGCAATGGAAAGGAAGGATATTAACTCGGATGAAACGGAATCTGTATGGGTAGAAATGAGAAATAGCAAGGGGAGGAAAACGTTAGTGGGTGTGATATATAGGCCTCCAAATAGTAATATGGAGGTGAGGGAAGGCATAAAAAGGGAAATTAGAGAAGCGTGCGATAAGAGCACAGCTGTCATCATGGGTGACTTTAATTTACATATTGATTGGACTACCCAAACTAGTAAAAATTCTGAGGAGGAGGAATTCCTGGAATGTTTTCGGGACGGTTATCTGGACCAATATGTCGAGGAGCCGACTCGAGATCAGGCCATTTTAGACTGGGTATTGTGCAATGAGAAGGGACTTATCAGCAATCTTCTTGTACGAGGCCCCTTGGGTCAGAGCGATCATAATATGATCGAGCTCTCAGTCGAGATGGAGAGTGAGGAAATTGAATCAGAGACTAAGGTCCAGAACTTAAATAAAGGGAATTACGAGGGTATGAGACGGGAATTGGGTAAGATTGATTGGGTGGTGTTTCTGGGGGGATTGACAGTGGATAGACAATGGCAAGCATTCAAAGATAGAATGGAAGAATTCCAGAACATGTTTATACCGGTTTGGCACAAAAATAAACCTAAAAAGGTGACTCAACCGTGGATAACGAGGGAAATTAGGGACAGCATAAAATAAAAAAAAAGGGCATATCAACTGGCAAAAAAAAGCACCAGACCGGAAGATTGGGGGCAGTACAAGATACAGCAAAAGAGGACAAAGGGATTAATCAGGAAGGGGAAAATAGAATACGAAAGTAAACTTGCAGCAAACATAAAGACAGACTGCAAAAGCTTTTATCGGTATATCAGGAGGAAAAGACTGGTAAAATCCCAAGTCGGTCCCTTGCAGTCCGATTCGGGAGAATATATAATGGAGAATAAGGAAATGGCAGACCAATTAAACTCATACTTTGGTTCTGTATTCACAAAGGAGGACACAAATAACCTCCCAGGAATATCGGCAAACATAGGGACTAATGAGAGGGAGGAGCTGACAGAAATTAGTATCTCTAGGGATATGGTGCTGGGTAAGTTGAGGGGACTGAAGGCCGACAAATCCCCGGGGCCTGATAAACTACATCCTAGGGTACTTAAGGAGGTGGCCCTGGAGATAGCAGATGCTCTAAGGATCATCTTCCGGAACTCCATTGACTCGGGAACAGTACCCGTGGATTGGAGGGTAGCTAATGTTACCCCAATATTTAAAAAGGGGGGTAGAGAGAAAGCAGGGAATTATAGACCAGTAAGCCTTACATCGGTTGTGGGCAGAATGCTAGAGTCCATTATTAAGGATAAAATAGCGGAGCACTTGACAAATGGGGAAAGGATCGGACAGAGTCAACATGGATTTACAAAGGGTAAATCGTGTTTGACTAATCTGCTGGAATTTTTTGAGGAAGTAACTGGTAAAATAGATGGGGGAGAGCCAGTGGATGTGGTGTACCTTGACTTCCAGAAAGCCTTCGATAAGGTTCCACACAAAAGATTATCATGCAAAATTAAGGCTCATGGGATTCGGGGCAAAGTATTAACGTGGATAGAGAACTGGCTGGCGGATAGAAAACAGAGAGTTGGAATAAACGGCTCGTTTTCGGAGTGGCAGGCAGTGACCAGCGGGGTGCCGCAAGGATCTGTCCTGGGACCCCAGCTGTTCACAATATATATAAATGATCTGGATCAGGGAATTGGATGCAATATTTCCAAATTCGCTGACGACACTAAACTAGGAGGAGGGGTGGGCTCTGATGAGGATGTCAGGAGGCTACAGTGCGATTTGGACAGGTTGGGGGAATGGGCGGATACGTGGCAGATGCACTATAATGTGGATAAATGCGAGGTTATCCACTTTGGGGGTAAAAACAGGAGGGTAGATTATTATCTAAACGGCAATAGATTGGGAGATGGGGAAGTGCAGAGGGACCTGGGTGTTCTTGTGCACCAGTCACTGAAGGAGAGCATGCAGGTGCAACAGGCGATTAAGAAGGCAAATGGTATGTTGGCCTTCATATCAAGGGGGTTCGAGTATAGGAATAGGGATACCTTACTACAGCTGTACAAGGTGCTGGTGAGACCGCATCTGGAGTATTGTGTACAGTTTTGGTCGCCCCATCTGCGGAAGGATGTTCTTGCCATGGAAAGAGTGCAACGGCGATTCACCAGGCTGATACCTGGAATGGCGGGAATGACCTACGAAGAGAGATTAAATAGTTTGGGCTTGTACTCACTGGAGTTTAGAAGATTGAGAGGGGATCTCATCGAAACATATAAAATTATGGCAGGCCTGGACAGGCTGAATTCAGAGAGAATGTTTCCAATGGCCGGGGAGCACAGAACCAGGGGCCACAGTCTAAAAATAGCGGGCAAATCATTTAAAACAGAGATGAGGAAGAATTTCTTCACTCAAAGAGTGGTGAGCCTGTGGAATTCCCTGCCACAGAGGGCTGCGAAGGCTAATTCAATAAATATTTTCAAGAGAGAATTGGATATATTTCTGAAGGCTAAGGGGATTAAGGGTTACGGAGAAAAGGCGGGGACGGGGTACTGAACTGGTAAGATCAGCTATGATCTCAGACGAAGATCAGCCATGATCTCATTGAATGGCGGAGCAGGCTCGAAGGGCCGAATGGCCTACTCCTGTTCCTATCTCTATGTTTCTATGTTTCTATGACTCCTAGCAATTTGACCACCATAATGACAATTCCAAGTAATCCTAAGCCCTCAGTGTGAAAGTCCCATTCACGAAATGACACACGCCACAACTACAGCAGTACCCATCAGATTTTTTATTAACATTATTGATCTGATGGCTTTTTCACATAAAACATCAAATTTCACCCAAGTGACTACCCTTGTGACTATTTATGCAGTATCTTTCTCTTACGTGTGCTCCTACGTGGTGCTTCCCCTGTGGCTTTAGCAGATGTGGGAGCCCCTTGCTCACTTTCCTGCTGCTCCTGTCTCGACACCTTTGGCGGGCATCCTCTGGAGTTGCGAACCTGTGAGGGCTCGTCAACAGTCTGCTGCTCCTGCGGCTGTGCAGGGGTTGAGACGCTGATCTCATTTGGGTGTGGACTCTGGTGGGGCTCTGACCGAGGGCTCTGCAGTGGCATGGAAGTGTGAGCGCTTGGAGAGGAGCCCCCACTTCCTTGGTGTCTGCCACTAACTTCCCTCTCATGGGTCAGGTCCCCCTCAGCACTTGCAAGTGGCTTGAGAGCACCTTGCTGCACATCAGGGGGGCCATGGGGACCTGTATCTGCACTGGCAGTCCTACTCAGAAGGACTTCCATGAAGATCTGGTTTCTCTGCTCAATAGATGCCCATCGCTCCTCCAAAGATGTCATTCTATTCTGAGTACTCACCATGTTTTCTGCACTCTGGTGACTTATCACGTCCATGGAGGTTGCCATCCTTTCCATGGTGATGCGTTCATGCGTCAGTGACTCCACAAAGGCTCTGCTCATGTTCGCTATGGAGTCCTCCATTCGCTCCACACTTGCAGCGACCCTGGAGACAAAACCTGCCAGAGACTCCTGCGCCTGTTCCTGGAGTTCCAGCCCCGCTGATCTTGTGGATGGACCCAGAGGCAGAGCATCGACATGCAGCTGAGCCGAGCTGGCAGAGTCCTGCGCCCTCCGACTAGAACTCTCCACCACAATCTGCTGATGCTCACTTGTGAGCTGTGATATACCAGGTGATAACACTACTCTATGTCCCGAAGGTCCTCCCGAGGTGTGAGTGTCTGCGCTGGTGCTGGGTGCGGTGAATTCTGCTGACGCTGCGCCCTCAGAGGTTGCATCTTCCTCTGAGGAGTCTGGAAGCTCAGGCTCTTCCTCCTGGACAGTGGGGACGGGGGCTCTCGATGGTCCTGTGGGGGAGTAAAGGAAAGAGTCAGAGATGTGAGGTCAAGGTTACATGCTCATTGCATATTGCAGATGATCATAAGTCCATCTGTTAGAGCTTCAGAATCATTATCAGCAACTCATGCAATGTCAATGAGAGAGATGTAAAACTATTCTGTCACCAGCTTGCTGTGATGCACCCGTCTCCGTCCCCCACTTGCGCATCATCTTCCACTCCGACGATTTCCAGGACCGCCTCCTCCCAGGGGGTGAGCTGTGCTACTGATGGTGGCCCTCCTCCTGTCCTGGTACTTTCCCTTTTATTGTGAGCTCTCTTTTCCTGCAATGAGGGAGACAAGTGGAGTTTGAGTGAGAATGAAGGAGTGAGTGTAGAGATTCCATAGCATAGATACTTAGAAGGAGACAAAAATGGAGTTGTTGTGTGTGTACCTTTAAGGGAATAACTGGTCTCAGACTGCAGTACCGGCAGTGACCACCCCTGTATAAAAGGCGCTAGCAGCCTTCTGTAGTTTCAGTTTCCCGATTGTCTCCATTCAGTAAAGACTTGTTATAATCAACTCCTGCTGTCCGTGTCTCAATTTTACACGGACATAATATTGGCGACGAGCAGATACGAACTTACCTACAGTCTGCACCACCTCATGGGATCCATTCCTGAAGTGAAGTGAGCAGAGGTCGAGGCCAGAAGGAAGAAAGAAGCAGTAGAAACGGGCGTCGACTGTGGGCATCCGCCCCTGAGTCAGCGGAGTTGAAGATTGCAGGAGAAGCTGTCGAGAGCGGGGCTTGGTTCCTGTCGACGGTGCTTCAGCTAATCGGGCTGGTGGCAGGTAGTACACTGATGCTTCCTGGGCTGCGG
This sequence comes from Somniosus microcephalus, assembly GCF_052327205.1. NCBI lineage: Eukaryota > Metazoa > Chordata > Chondrichthyes > Squaliformes > Somniosidae > Somniosus > Somniosus microcephalus. The sequence continues at coordinate 162,886,647 of NC_140996.1, read as the reverse complement.
CGGTCTAGAACTCGAGCGGGTGGCTTGCAACGGGGCTGAGCAGCGTTGTCGGGAAGAGGAGAGAGAGAGAGGGTGGAGCACACAGGGCGCGGCTGGTGCTATGAAGCCGGGCAGCGTACGGACCCGAGAAGAGGGAGGCAAGAGTCCCACAGGGTTGTTCCACGACGGGAAAATAATAAAATAAAAAATAAAAAATATTAAACGCACAGAAAACCGCGAGGAGCTGCAGGTTGCCACGGAAACCGCGGAAAGCAGCGCTAGCAACAGCGGGGAAGAAGGCAAAGCGCGGGAGGCACCATCTTAATCCAGCGGGGAAGAAGGCAAAGCGCGGGAGGCGCCATCTTAATCCAGCAGGGAAGAAGGCAAAGCGCGGGAGGCGCCATTTTGTTAAATCGAGGAAGAAGGCAAAGCGCGGGAGGCGCCATTTTAGATTTCCAAGATGCCGAAGACTGGCTGTATCACTGCCTTTGATAATGCAATAGAGGACTGGACCACGTATGTGGAAAGAGTCGAGGTATATTGCGAGGCAAACGAAATAGCCAATGAGAAAAAGGCATCGGTACTGCTAAACTTAATGGGCGCAAGAACGTACGGCCTATTGCGGGACCTGATTACTCCAGCCAAACCGAAGGCGAAGAATTTTAATGAAATTGTTGCTATCCTACAGGAACACCTAAACCCTGCACCGCTGCTGATAGCAGGAAGCTTTAAATTCCACAGGAGAACTCAGCATAAAGATGAGAGCAATGCTGAGTACCTTACGGAACTACGCAAGCTATCAAAGCACTGCCAGTTCAGAGCAGGACTGGCAGATACCCTACGGGACAAATTTGTCTGTGGACTCCTGAGTGAAGGAACACAGAAGAAGTTACTCTCAGAGAAAGAGCTGACACTAGATAAGGCTTTCAGCGTGGCAGTATCATACGAAGCAGCAGCCAGGGGAGCTGCAGAAATACAACAAAAGCCACAGGAATACGGCACCCACGAAATGACACAGGGATTTGCAAAATGTTATCGCTGCGGCAGAATTAACCATGACCAGAAGGACTGCTGGTCCAAGGACAAAATATGCAGGCAATGCGGAAAGATGGGACACATTGCACGAGTTTGCAGGTCTGGGAAGAAGACCAACGACAACAAAAAGGCTACTAAGGAAAAGTACAGGAAAGTACAAAAGATGACGGACAGTAGTTCCGAAGACCAGATGAGCGATAGTGAATCTGGGAACAAGAGACTAAGCTGTCTCAAACTTCACAATGTAATCGCAAAAGAGGATCACCGAACCATTTGGGTCACCCTCACGATAGCAGGATCCCAAGTTAAAATGGAATTGGATACAGGATCAGCGCTAACCGTCATGAATCGATGAGACTACGAGCGGCTATTCTCACACATACCCTTGAGAAAGACATCCATCGTCTTGACGACATATACGGGGCAAAAAATATACCCCAGAGGAAAGATAAGGGTGCCTGTCGAATACAACGGCAAGAAAATACGGAAATTGTATCTCTACATACTGCAAGATGGTGGTCCACCGTTATTGGGACATGAATGGATCAGAAAGATAAGCTTAGACTGGCACTCCATTCAGGCAATGATGGTGGATGGTAAAAAAGATGACGACGTCACTCCTGGACGATTGTCAACAATCTTAGCTAACGCCAAAGAGGTATTTCAACAGGAACTGAGCACTCTTAAATGCGTAACTGCATCGATAAAAATAGAAGAGAATGCAATTCCCAAGTTTTTCAAAGCAAGACCGGTACCATATGCAATTCGCCCAGCCGTCGAGGCAGAGCTGGAGAATCTGGAGAATGCAGGCGTGTTGTCTAAGGTAGACTGGAGCGAGTGGGCGACACTCATCGTTCCTGTCATGAAGAAAACGTTAAACAATAAGTCTGAGGAGCCAAGGAAGGTTCGCATCTGTGGGGACTTCAAGGTGACGGTGAACCCAGTCCTTCACACAGTACAATATCCTCTTCCAAGGATAGAAGACATCTTCGCCTCAATATCTGGAGGGAAGCGTTTTACAAAAATTGACCTAGCACAAGCGTATTTGCAGATGGAGGTTGAAGAATCCTTTAGGAAGTATCTCACGATAAACACTCACAAAGGTCTTTACCAGTATCATCGATTGGTATTCGGAGTAGCATCAGCTCCGGCGATATGTCAAAGAGTGATGGAACAAGTCCTGCAAGGGATTCCGGGGACTCAGTGTTACTTGGACGACATCCTAGTGACAGGTGAAGATGACAGTGAACACCTTAACAACCTAGAACAGGTGCTCACTAGACTACGGGAACATGGGCTCTGAGCCAACCGCCCCAAGTGCAAGTTTTTTAAGAAACAGGTATCATATTGTGGCCACGTGATTGATGAAGAGGGGTTACATAAGTCCCCTGACAAAATTGAAGCGGTTGTTAAGGCCCCAGCGCCTGAAAATGTGTCGCAACTGAGGTCATTCCTCGGATTGGTATATTACTACCATAAGTTTTTACCGAATTTGTCCACAATTCTGCACCCACTGAACGCCCTACTACGAACGGGAGTAGCATGGAAATGGAGCAATGACTGTAAGCGGGCCTTTCAGAAGAGTAAGGACTTAATCACTTCAAGAGAAGTATTGGCTCACTACAACCCATCACTACCGATAAGGCTGGCGTGTGATGCGTCTCCCTACGGCATTGGGGCGCTACTGTCACATAAATTCCTTGATGGTTTAGAGAGGCCGATAGCTTTTGCGTCACGCTCGTTAACTTCAGCCGAGCGTAACAACGCCCAGATTGACAGAGAGGCCCTCAGCCTAGTGTGGGGGGTGAAGAAGTTCAATCACTACCTGCACGGTCAAAAATTTACTCTACTAACTGATCATCAACCTCTTGTCTCCATTTTCAACCCTCAGAAGGGCGTACCGATAATGACAGCACAACGGCTAAAGAGGTGGTCCCTTTTCCTAGGGGCACACCAATATGACATCGAGAACAAAGGAACTAAACAGCATGGGAATGCTGATGGATTATCGCGCCTACCGTTGCCGACGGTGGAAGAAGAACTTGCAGTGGATCCAATGGAGATATTCCACTCGACCATAGTCGAATGTCTACCTGTGACGAATGCAAACATAGAAAAGGAAACACGAAATGACCCGACACTCTCCAGGGTCTATGATTTAACGGTGAAGGGATGGCCAGCACATGGCGAGCCACTGTTGCCAGCATTCTTGCTGAGAAGAGAACAGCTGTCAGTGTGCCGAGGAACCTTGATGTGTGGATCCAGAGTAGTAATTCCACCCAAATTGAAGGATAGAGTGCTCAATGAGCTTCATGAGGGTCATCTGGGAGGGGTAAAAATGAAGAACTTAGCCAGAGCGTTTGTGTGGTGGCCGGGAATCGATAGAGAAATCGAAGAGATGACCAAGAGCTGTACAGGATGCCAGAAGGTCCAAAACGCCCCACCACAAGCCCCTCTACATCCATGGGAGTGGCCCTCAGCTCCATGGCAAAGGGTGCACATTGATTTTGCTGGTCCCTTCATGGACTCGATGTTTTTAATTGCGGTGGATGCACATTCAAAGTGGCCAGAGGTAATAAAAATGTCCTCAACCACCACAGAAAAAACTATCACAGTCTTACGAACCATATTCGCCAGGAATGGGCTGCCTGAACAGATTTGCTCTGACAATGGACCACAGTTTGTGTCTGAAGAGTTCCGGAGGTTCTTAAGGAACACTGGTGTTAAGCATTACACATCTGCCCCATATCATCCAGCCACTAATGGATTGCCCGAGAGGTTTGTTCAAACATTCAAGAAGGCTATCAAGGCAATGTGTAATGAAGATATACCCCTACAACACAAGGTGGACAACTTCTTGTTTGCCTACCGGAATGCGACACATGCGGTCACCAACCAAACTCCAGCCATAATGTTCTTCAATCGAAGACTACGATGCCGCTTGGATTTGGTTAAGCCAAACGTCCGAAGAGATGTGGAGAACAGGCAGTTTCAGAATATGAATGAAAGGCCGACCAGGAGTTTTAAGATCGGTCAACCAGTTTTGGCCCGGGACTAATGCACAGAGAAATGGCAGCCAGGAACGATTTGTACACGGCAAGGACCTCTCATGTATACCGTGGACATTGGAGAGAGCATTGTAAGACGCCATGCTGACCAGATTCTAGAGTCACTGGAAAACGTCAACTCCACACCACGATCTGATACACCTGGCGATGAAACCGACGTACCAATTGCATCTACCGCAGAATCGGTGATATTGGAAGCAGATGAACCAAACAACGACATTGATCCCAACTCAACCTTGCCAGAAAAACCTGATACCCCAAAGAGGCGTTATCCAGACAGAATCAGGAAGCCTCCTCAAAGACTGAACTTATAATTGCTTAACCTCAACCAATGTATCTAGCAACCGTAATTGTGACTGTAATTAGTTATCATTTAGTTGTTAAATGAATGTTATGTACTGTTTATCTAAAAGGGGAGGAATTGTTGTGTATGTACCTTTAAGGGAATAACTGGTCTCAGACTGCAGTACCGGCAGTGACCACCCCTGTATAAAAGGCGCTAGCAGCCTTCTGTAGTTTCAGTTTCCCGATTGTCTCCATTCAGTAAAGACTTGTTATAATCAACTCCTGCTGTCCGTGTCTCAATTATACACGGACATAATAGGAGTGAGGTTGCAAGACCAAGGGCCCTCCCTGTGTGTTGTCAGTTGTTTTCATAGCATCACAGTGATAGGGAGTGTGAGGGCTGCATAGTCAAATAGTTAGGTGAATGTGAGCATAGAGAGAAAGGGAATGGGTAAGGGTGCATGGATGTCAGTGTCAAGTGGGATGTGGAGGAAGAGATTGCTAAAGCTGAGTGCTGGTGAGGAAAGGCAATGGGGATCAGATTGAGGGTAATGGGAAATGCATACTCACTTTTCCAGTACGCACAAGGTCATGAAACCTCTTCCTGCACTGTATCCAGGTTCTGCATGTAACCGTTACGGAGTTGACCTCCTCTGCCACTTGCAGCCACACAGCCTTGGTCTGCTGGGGAGGCTTCTTCCTCCCTGATGAAGGGAAGAGCACCTCCTTATGAGATCTAGCTCCCTCAACCAGAGCCTGCAGGGCAACGTTGTCGAAACTGGGAGCAGCCCTAGGACTGTCGCTGGCCATTGTGACTCCAGGTTCCTCTAACAGTAAATGCCGAAAGGTTGACAGCCTGCAGAAGAAGCAAGGCTTGTTGCAGACCTTAAATGCAGCAGCAATGATGACATCATAAGATGCGACTTTCTGACTGGAAAAACTCATATGCCAAGGGTTCCCACATGCTGGAACTCAATTGGACAATTAAGTTAAAATAGCATCAATCTCCCACATCGATTTATATTCGTGTGGATAACATGAAATGCGGATTTCATGACACCAACCCGCCCTTGAATGAAAATCCAGCCCTCTGAGTCCTTGACCCGACAGCGACAGTTAAGAAAAAAGTAACAAAGGAGATTCATCAAATTGATCAGAGGATAAGGGAAGCAAATAGGCAGAAAAAATTGACAAATAAAGCATGGCAACCCATAGTAGGAGAATGGGTACAGGAAAAGAAGTTCAAACAGAAACCTGGTTTAGGACCGAAGTGGAAAAAACCTGTTCAAATACATTCTGTTATTAATGAAAGAACAGTTCAAATACATATTAACCAGTTGAATGGCAAGCATATTTTAAAAACTGTCTCCATAGACAATATCAAAAGATGTCCTGCGGGATATCGAAAAGGAGGAACAATACAAGGTGCAGTCGTACACTATCTTTCAAGACCCAGCTTGGTGCACGACACAGGAAATGGATGCGATCGAATTACTGACAATGGTCAGTTGGAAGGTGTCGTCGGCTCTTCCACACGTTGCTTGTCAACGCATCAGGAATTGGATTTGCAAAAAGCAACAACCGAAACAAGGAATGATCAACGAGTTACTTCAGTGAAGGAGGAAGATGTTATATCTGCGTATCTTAATGTTGTGTCCTTCAATAATCAGACTGCAGGCAACGATTCAACAGGTGTTTGCTGAATGAGGGTTACTCTAGAACTAACTTGACAGATCACTACTCAGGGTTTATATACAGGTGTGGTCACTGCCGGTACTACAGTATACAGGAGCTGTAAAAAGTAGTTCTCTCCCTTAAGGTATATATATATACATTACATACATTACAATTCCTCCCCTTTTAGATTAACAGTACCATAATACTCATTTAACAATTAACATTTTTAATATACAATGTTATATGAAAATAGTCCATTCATATATTCAGTCTCCGGGGAGGCTTCCTGATTCTTTCTGGATAACGCCTTTCCCGAGTGTCTCGCTCTTGGTGTGGAGGCCATTCTGGCCCCCTGTCGTCGGTTGGTTCATCAGCTTCCGATGCTACTGTTTCTGGGGTAGATGCTACCTGTACGTCGGGTTCATCACCAGGTACGTATGAGCGAGGCATGGGGTTGACTCGTTCCTGTGACTCTAGGATCTGGTCAGCATGGCGTCTCACGATGTTCTCCCCAACATCCACTGTGTACATTAGTGGCCCCTGCCATGTGCATATCGTTCCTGGTTGCCATTTCTCTGTTCGGTAGTCGTGGGCCAAGACTGGTTGCCCTACATTGAAGCTCCTTGTCGGCTTCTCATTGATGTGCTGGAATTGCTTACTCTCAACATCTCTTCGTACATTTGGTCTGAGCAAATCCAGACGAGATCTCAACCTTCGGTTAAACAACATCATGGCCGGGGCCTGGTTGGTGACTGCATGTGTCGCATTTCTGTAGGCTAACAGGAAATTGTCCACCTTATGCTGCAGTGGAATGTCGTCATCGCACATGGACTTTACTGCTTTTTTAAAGATTTGTACGAACCTCTCAGCCAATCCATTTGTGGCTGGATGATACGGGGCGGATGTGTAATGCCTTACCCCATTCCTTTTCATAAATCTTCGAAACTCTTCGGACACAAACTGTGGTCCGTTATCAGAGCAAATCTGCTCTGGCAAGCCATTCCTGGCAAAAATGGTCCGTAGGACTGCAATAGTTTTCTCCGTGGTGGTGGAGGACATTTTGATCACCTCAGGCCATTTCGAGTGCGCATCCACGGCTATTAAAAACATTGAGTCCATGAATGGACCAACAAAATGAATATGCACCCGTTGCCATGGAGATGAGGGCCACTCCCATGGGTGTAGAGGGGCAGGTGGTGGTGCATTTTGGACCTTCTGGCATCCTGAGCAGCTCTTTGTCAGGTCCTCGGTTTGCTGATCGATCCCCGGCCACCACACATAAGCCCTAGCAAGGCTTTTCATTTTCACCCCTCCCAGATGACCTTCGTGAAGCTCATTGAGCATTCTCTCCCTTAACTTGGGTGGAATTACCACTCGGGATCCACACATCAAGATCCCCTGGCATACTGACAGCTGTTCTCTTCTGGATGAGAATGCTGGCAACAGTGCGTCGCCATGTGCTGGCCATCCCTTCACCGTCAAATCATATACCCAAGACAGTGTCGGGTCATTTCGGGTCTCCTTCTCTATACCATCGTTAGTTACTGGCAAGCATTCAATTATAGTTGAATGAAATATTTCGACAGGATTCACTGCTGGTGCTTCCTCCGCAGCAGGCAGTGGCAGGCGTGATAGCCCATCAGCGTTTCCATGCTGATTCGTGCCCTTATACCCGATTTCATATTGGTGCGCCCTAGAAAAAGGGACCATCCTTGTAGCCGTTGCGCAGTCATCATCGGAACGCCCTTCTTGGATTAAAGATGGAGACAAGTGGTTGGTGGTCAGTCAGCAAGGTGAACTTCTGCCCGTGCAGACAGTGATTGAACTTTTTCACTCCCCACACTAGGCTGAGGGCCTCCCTGTCAATCTGGGCGTAGTTACGCTCGGCTGAGGTTAGTGACCGAGATGCAAAGGCTACTGGCCTCTCCGAGCCGTCCGGGAATTTGTGCGACAGCACCGCTCCAATGTCATAGGGTGATGCATCACACGCCAACCGAATTGGTAGTGCTGGGTTGAAATGGGCCAACACCTCTTTTGATGTGATCAATGCTTTGCTCTTCTGGAAAGCTCGTTTACATTCGTCACTCCACTTCCATGGTACCCCAGTTTGCAGTAGGGTGTTCAGTGGGTGTAGTACGTTAGACAAATTCGGCAAGAACTTATGGTAGTAGTTCCCCAGCCTGAGGAACGACCTCAGTTGTGACACATTTTCCGGTGCTAGAGCCTTGACTACTGCCTCAATCTTTTCAGGGGACTTATGTAACCCCTCTTTATCAATAACGTGGCCACAATACGAGATCTGCTTCTGGAAAAACTCGCATTTGTGGCGATTAGCTCGGAGCCCATATTCCTTCAATCTAGTGAGCACCTGCTCCAGGTTGGCGAGGTGATCACTGTCATTTTCGCCCGTGACCAGGATGTCGTCCAAATAACACTGGGTCCTTGGAATCCCTTGCAGGACTTGTTCCATTGCCCTTTGCCAAATAGCCGGAGCTGATGCTACCCCGAACAGCAGCCGGTTGTATTGGTAGAGACCTTTATGAGTGTTGATCGTGAGGTACTGTTTCGAGGCTTCTTCTACCTCCATTTGCAGGTACGCCTGGGCCAGATCAATCTTAGTGAAGCGTTTCCCTCCAGATAGCGAGGCGAAAATATCTTCAATCCGTGGAAGCGGATATTGTCCAGTATGAAGGACTGGGTTCACTGTCACCTTAAAGTCCCCACAGACCCGAACCTTCTTTGGTTCCCCAGGCGTATTACTCAACGACCTCTTCATTACAGGAACGATGGGTGTAGCCCACTTGATTCAGTCCACTTTGGACAGTACTCCTGAATGTTCCAAACCTTCCAGCACTGCTTCGACGGCTGGGCGGATCGCATAAGGTACCGGTCTGGCCTTAAAAAACTTTGGGCTTGCATTTTCCTCTATTTTGATCGTCGCTGAGGCCTTTTAGTGTTCCGAGTCCCTCCTGGAACACTTCTTGTGCGTCAGTTAGCATTTTTGACAGTCGTCCAGGTGTGACGTCGTCATCCTTTTTGGCATCTACAGTCAGTGCTTGTATGGAATGCCAATCTAGCTGTATCTTCCGGATCCATTCACGTCCTAGTCGTGGTGGTCCTCCATCTGGCAATACATATAGGTCCATTTTTGGTGTTCCCTTGCCGTTATATATAACGTTCACCCTTATTTTTCCTTTGGGGTACACTTTTTGCCCCGTGTACGTCTTCAAGACAATCTTTGTATCTCTCAAGGGTATATGTGAGAATAGCCGCTTGTAATCCCTTCGGTTTATGACTGTTAGGGCTGATCCTGTGTCCAATTACATTTTCACTTGGACTCCTGCTATCTTGAGCGTGACCCAGATAGTTTGGTGATCCTCCATTTTGATCACATTATGTAGTTTCAGACAACCCAGCTCCTTGCTTCCGGAGTCTGTATCACTTTTCTGTTCGTCTGAACTACTCTCCGTCACCTTATGTACCTTCTTGTACTTCTCCTGTGGAGATTTCTTGCTGCTGGTTTTCTTTCCCGACCTGCAGACTCTTGCTATGTGTCCTACTTTTCCACACTGTCTGCACACTTTGTCCTTGAACCAGCAATCATTATGGTCGTGTGTTGTTCTGCCGCAGCGATAGCACTTCACTGTTCCGTATGACATTTCATTTGTGCCATATTCTTGCGGTCTCCGTTGTATCTCTGCAGCGCCCCGTGCTGCTGCTTCGTGTGAGACTGCAATGCTGAAAGCCTTGTCCAGCGTAAGATCCTTTTCTGATAGAAGCCGTTTCTGGGTTCCTTCACTTTGAAGCCCACACACAAACTTGTCCCTTAAAGTATCTGCTAGTCCCGTTCCAAACTGGCAGTGTTTCGATAGCTTGCACAGTTCCGTTAAATACTCAGCATTACTTTCATCTTTATGCTGGTTCCTTTTGTGAAACTTAAATCTTTCTGCTATCAGCAGTGGTGTGGGGTTTAAGTGGTCCTGTAGGATTGACACTATGTTTTCAAAATCCTTTTCTACTGGCTTCTCTGGTGTTACTAGGTTTCGTAGTAAGCCATACATTTTTGCACCCATTGAATTCAACAATACCAGCGCTTTCTTGTCATCTGGCACTTCATTCGCCTTGCAGTATACTTCTATGCGTTCGACATATGTCATCCAATCTTCGACTTCATTGTCGAACGCTGTGATACTGCCACTCTTCAGCATTTTTGGGTGTGGTGAGACTGGCTTAAAATGGCGTCTCCTGCGCTTTCCTTTCTTCCCCGCTGCGGATTAAAATGGCTTCTCCCGCGCTGCTGCCAACGCCGCTCTCGGCGGTCCTCGTGGCAAATGGCGACACCCTGTGGGTTTCGTGCACTGCTGCCAATGCCGCTCTCTGTGGTGCTCGTGGCAATGGCAGTGCCTCGCGTTTTCCTGCACGCCTCTCTCCCCCGTTGACGCTGCTCGGCCCTTGAACACCGGCTGCGCTCTGCTCTCTCTTGCCTCTCTGCCCGTTGACGCCGCTCGGTCCTGTACACCGGCTGTGCCCTGTGCGCTCTGCCCTCTCTCTCTCCCCCGTCGATGTTGCTCGGCCTTTTTCTGTGCCGCTTGGTCGGGCTCTAGCCGCCGCTGTCCGGGAAGGGTCTGCGCAGTACCTGTTGCCAGCCCGTTTCGCTGGACCACCGTGACTGGAAAGCCAAGCCTGGCTCTCGACAGCCTTCCCTGCGATGCTCAAATCTCCGCTGGATGACTGGGTGGTTGCCCGTGGTCGACGCCCGTGCTTCTGGACTCGACCTCCTTCCACTGTTCCCCAGGAGCGAATCCCTGGGAGGTGATGCAGAGTTGCAGGTAGGTTCGAATTTGCGTCATCGCCAATGTTATATCCGTGTATTTTAATGTTGTGTCCTTCAATAATCAGACTGCAGGGAACGATTCAACAGGTGTTCACTGAATGCGGGTTACTCTAGAACTAACTGTACAGATCACTACTCAGGGTTATATACAGGTGTGGTCACTGCCGGTACTACAGTATACAGGAGCTGTAAAAGTAGTTCTCTCCCTTAAGGTATATATACATTACATACATTACAGAAGACACCGCGGATAAAGAAGGAATCAACTGAGTGCCTGGCAAGGCCTTAATGAAAACACGAATCTGTACACATGCTGGATCGAAGGAACAGCGTGTCAAGCTTCAACTAATTTCAACTGACGTCTCCTTGACTCGTATGAATAACTCACCTCTACGGAATGTATATCTGCCGATTGGACATTCTAAGTACATGTTGCTTCGCTCATAGCATGACTATGTACTGATCATCCTTTTAAGTTGTGTACAATTTAAAATAAGACAAAAAATTGTCCTAGGATGACTTCAAAGGAATTTTCATGTAGCACATGATTGTGCATCTCGTGAAATTAATATGCTATTGGAACGTTATTAGTATCATTGACCAAACTCTGCCCTGATGTTATGAGCTCATCTTTTGGTCAAGAAGGGGGTGTGATGGAATAAGCCATATTTCAAGAGATACACCATAATATGAACAGAATTCTGATATGTATTAATACATGATATACTAGGTTTAAAAATCTAAAACCTCAGACACAAGCTGTAAACAGAAATACAGGCTTCTGAGATAAAGATCAGTTGTTAACAAAGTTGTAAAAACCACACAAGCTTTGAAATGGGAATTGATTGTTAATGCCAAGACAAAGGCCCTATTGAAGTAGCAGTTTGGCGCTTCCTAAAGGTCTGGAGTTTGGGACAAACACAATGGAATGACCCAAGTAAAGTTTTAGAAACTGAGGCCTAGAAATTCAGTGCCCTTAGCGCCGATTTTGCGGCGCTAGAGGGCCTAGCGCTGCAATTGGCGCCGGTTCCTAAATTGCCTGGGGTCCTTCCGCGGCGGTAGACCGGTAGCGCTGCGCCGGCACCGATGACGTCATCGGTGTGCGCAGCGTCCCGGTTGCCGTGGTAACCCGGCCCCAGGCCGAAATTCAGTTGCGCCTGCCTCGCCCGTGGCAGGCGCAACTAAGACTCTGGCAACAGAGTCTTCCCCCAGTGTGCGCCGGCGCATAAAGGTGGAGCGGCGGCCGGCCGCGTTCCCGGCGGCTGCCTGCCCGCACCTCCCTTCCCGGACTCCTGCATTCCCCCCCCGCGGCCCTGATCAGTGTCTCATGCGAGCCCGGCACTTCCCCGAGGTGCCGGGCTCAGATGTCGGGTCAATCCGCCGGACAGTTGTCGGCTGCAGGCAGCTCCTCCTTAACAGGAGGAGGAGGCCTGCAGTTCCCCCGCCTGCCGCACCGCATCGGGTGCCGCAGCGGGGGATTAGCGCCGGGAAACCCAAGTTCACGCCCGTTTTGAGGCGCTAAAGGAGGCTTTTAGCGCCCGCCGCCGTCTGGGCCCGGCACACCCGAATTTTCGTCGGGCGCTGCCGCATTACCGCTGGCGCAAATTTTCTGGCACTACAGCCCTGGCAAGACCAGAACCCAATTTCTAGGCCTGACACTTTGAACAGGAACAGAATATTAAAAAACCATGGCCTAGAAATTGGGTTTTGGCGCAGCAACGGCTTTAGCGCCGGAAGTTAGTGCCGGAGCTAAGTCGCGCTGGTCGGGCCAAAAATTCACTACTTCTGCGCCCAAACGGCTGCCGGCGCTGCTGAAAGCTGTTAGCGCCTGAAAACTGGCGCTATGCGCTGAATTTTGGCGCTATTCCGGCGCTGCGGCGCCCGCTGCGGTGCGGCAGGTTCGGGAAGTGCAGGCCTCCTCCTTCCCTTAAGGAGGACCTGCCTGCACCCGGCCGCGGCCCGCGATAATCTTATTAAAAATGAGCCCGGCACCTCGGACAAGTGCCGGGCTTGCTTCTTTTCCGGGGGGGGTGGGGGGGAAGTCTGGGGAGGGAGCTGCGGCCAGGCGGGCGGCGGGAAAGCGGCCGGCCGCCGCGGGGCCTTTAATGCGCCGGCGCAAACTTGTGCAAGGCACCTCTGCCAGAACGTTGCTTGCGGCTGCCACGGGCGAGGCGGCCGCAAGTCAATTTCCCAGTTCGGGCGGGTTACCATGGCAACCGGGACACTGCGCACACCGATGACGTCATCGGTGCCGGCGCAGCGCTACCGGTCTACCGCGGCGGAAGGGCCCCAGGCAATTTAGGCGCCGGCGCCAATTGCAGCGCTAGGCCCTCTAGCGCCGCAAAATCGGCGCTAAGGGCACTGAATTTCTAGGCCCATGTGCCTTTGCAAAGATGACATCAAGTAAAAGAAACACCTGCTGGTCAAATAGTTTTTATGTTATGCTTGAAATATGGAGTCCCGAAGTCTGTTAATATAACCAACTAAGATAGCTTGGAAAGCAAGCAACCACCCTAGTTGAAGTGTCTTTAATTTACATGTAGTAAATATGATACCTGCAGAACACTTTGAAGATATGACTTCAATAGATGCACCAAGCAATTACATGGTTTTTGTATTGAACTTGGAACACCACGGAGTCACAACGTCTGTGGTTAAAACCAGTAAAGCCAATATTAAGAATTGAATGAAAGACCTTCGATAAGAATGACATCAAAGAGATAAATCTGTTATAGCTATTTTATGATGGTTTTTGGAACACCTAGAGGTAGAGACATAATTATGCATGCAGCAGCTAAATTGACAGTATGAATAGAAAGAAGTCAACAGAAGGAATGACTTAGAGATAATTAGCTTACAACAGTAGAAAATTTACTACTGCAAAATGGTATAAAAATAAAAGCTTTTCAAACAGAAAGTCAGAAGTCGCTTGAGATGGGCAAGCGAATCTTGGCTTCAGAACCACTCTGTAAGCCTACAACTCTGAGTCTTGGGTAATCAAGGTATTTGATTTTGGTGGATATTCTGGATTAAGAATAAGTAGAAGTGTGGAAATGTAACAAAGTTAAGATTTGAGAATAAGGATCTCTGATAAGAAATGTAAGCTATTTGTATTTTGAATTGTTAATGTTGCGACTGACTCAACAGCTGTTAAATGAATGTCGGCTCTTAAATAAATCTACATATTTTTAGAATTGTCTCAGAGTATTTCTGTATCAATCTCGCAAACCCAATTTCTGTACACTCTTTTGTAAGGAGTTGCAGAATTCTGGGGGGTATTCCAGACCCTCATAATATCCGGAAGGTTACACTCTAGTTAAACTTATTAAAAGTGCTATCTGGAGGATGGTAACATCTTCAGTCATTCCTATCCTTTAGTGAGAGATAGCCTGAACCTTTAGACCCATTTAAGCATCCTATAGAATTCAGCTATCTCTAGCTTTAGTTGAAGGTGAAGGTCTGGGGAATACGCCTGATCTGGGGTAGCCCGAAAAGGGCGAGGATTGTAATTATCCCTTCAGTTGGCGCCCAACGAGTGTGTTAACGAGTTGATACAGAACCTATACTTATATTTATATCTATATCCATCTTGTAGATTGTTAAGTATAGAAGGAGTGTTTTACTGACAGTGGTTCTAAGTCCCAGATTTAAGTCTCTAGAGATGACAATACCCTGATCAGGCCTTGTAGAACTTAAATCAGAATGCCCTCAAAATACCATTGAGGTCTAGAAGCTTCTTAAAAAGTTCATATTAAACCCTAACTGAGTTTAGGTCCTGATGAAATATTAAACCCTAACCGAGGTTAGGTCCTGACGAAATGACAATCCCTGTCGGAATTGGCCAAGTGTTTTTATTAGAAAATTTAAATGATTGCTTTTTTAGGGGAAATAATCCTATCCCTGTACCTCCACAAAACCAAGTGATAATTTTTGAAATAGAAGGCTTTGATGGTGAAGGAGCCGTTAGAACTCATGGCACAATTAATGTTAATTGCCAGAACCAGGGGGTACAGAATATCCTGTGGGATAATCAAACAAACACTCCAAATCCACTAAATTCCTCAATGATAATGTGCACAACTGCACAATTGGGAGGCTTATTAAACAGTGCCCAACAAGGTGGTGGCAACCATGGCCAAATAGCAGGACCCGGAGCAGCCTATGCTCCTGGGGGCCATGGATTATGGTTAAGGTCGCAAACTCATGATGAAATAAATGACAACAATCTTCGAGAAAACTATAGACAGCTTAGAATCCATTATAATCAATGCCGACAGGCACTAGCTCACTCTTACCTAAATGCTGGAGGTGCAATGATTAATGGTCCAGTAAACCAACTCCAGCAACCACAGATTGCGCCCCTAGGTCAAGTAAACCTGATCTCTATCTACACAATGTTTGGTAGACCAGGAAACACCAGCCAGCAAAAAACCTGCTGGATTCTAACTAACCTTGATAAATTGGAAACCTGTTGCCAAGATTGGAATGCTCAACACCTGAGACAACGAATGCCGATTAAAAAAGAGACATCCCAACAATCCTCAGCTGGGATGGGGATAGTAGTAGGGACTTTTCGAGATTCCTATCCCTTTTATCCAGAAGAATTACTGTCTATACCCCTTGGTCTTAAGACAGTGCAATATGCTGAAGCCGCAGCATTACGGTATGTTTTAGAGAAAGCCGACCTTATTAAACCCACACTATTCGCCGTTCGAGAATGGAGAAAAAGAATTGTCAGGTGATTCATATAAACAGGCATACCACTGGGACAGTACACGCAAAAGGAAACAGCCTTGCAGACGAACAAGCGAAATGTTCGGTCTGCATGACACCCCCTCGAGAGGGGCCTGCCAATGTTTATGTAATCATTGGGGCAGAACGGGCAGCTAATCAGGATGAGAAACTGATTCAGCTATTAGACCCAATAACAGAGAATCCACCAGAATGTCCACCAAAGTACTTTTACTCGGAAACCCCTACGGGTATTGTACTAGTTAAGTTGCCCAAGGGAAACCGGGAAGTACCCCCGAGCCACAAACAGGAACAGCTTGTAAAAGAAGCTCAATCACATTGTAGTGCCAGAATAACATTCTGCAAATTGACCCCCTTATATTGGTGGCCATGCATGCATAAAGCCTGTAAAACATACGTGGCAAATTGTGAGCCATGCTATTTGACCAATAATCATCACTAAATTAAGCCACCACCATTGGCTCCTGTGAAAGCTGATGAGCAAATGGGAAAATTCTTTATTGACTTTATTTGACCACTTCCCCCATCTTTGGGATATAGATATGTTCCTGCTTGTGTGGATGGATACACTTCCTTCTGGCTAGTCCTCACAAAAACTGTTTTGGAAAACACACTTGCCAGGACTATTATTGACATAATTACTGTAGCTGGTGCACCCAAAATCTTACACTCCGATTAAGGCGGAGCTTTTGTATCTAAGGTCTTCAAAGACTACTGCGAACAAAGTGGGATTGGGTTAGAGCACAGGACACCACGTCATCCGCAATCAGTGGGGCTGGTGGAATGTAAAAATCAGGAAGTTATAAAGCTATTGGTCAAACTGTTGAGAATCAAGGGGAATAAGTGGACCACCATCATTCCGGAAGTACAGCTATCACTCAATAATATGCCCACATCTGCATCAGGGGCAGTGTCCCCTAAAATACTCCATATTATCTGATGTATGGGGTTTCGATACATACACCGCTTACCCATAGTTCTTTTATTGCCTCTGCACACTCTGAGTCCTTGACCCAACAGCGACAGTTAGATTTAAAAAAAGAAGTAACAAAGGAGATTCATCGAATTGATCATTGGATAAGGGAAGCAAATAGGCAGAAAAAATTGACAAATAAAGCATGGCAACCCATAGTAGGAGAATGGGCAAAGGAAAAGAAGTTCAAGCAGAAACCTGGTTTAGGACCGAAGTGGAAAAAACCTGTTCAAATACATTCTGTTATTAATGAAAGAACAGTTCAAATACATATTAACCAGTTGAATGGCAAGCATATTTTAAAAACTGTCTCCATAGACAATATCAAAAGATGTCCTGCGGGATATCGAAAAGGAGGAACAATACAAGGTGCAGTCGTATACTATCTTTCAAGACCCAGCTTGGAGCACAACACAGGAAATGGATGTGATCGAAATACTGACGATGGTCAGTTGGAAGGTGTCACCGGCTCTGCTACACGTTGCTTGGCAACGCATCAGGAACTGGATTTGCGAAAAGCAACAACCGAAACAAGAAAAGATTGTAAGGCTCGCAAAATTATACAAATTCCCCCAACGTAAGAAAGAAGTGATATTGTACTGTTTTGAAATAATATTGGGCCAAAGGGGACCTAAAATCAAAACCCCAGGAAGATTTGGCTAGTTTAAAAGGCATGTTCAGGCCTGTGGAAAAAGCTGCCACAAAAGGAATGGGTGGGATAGACAGTTTGAGTATTGGAAAAGGGGCCAGGTTGTCTGAAAATGTTCTGGGCCTTCCCAGTCATTCTACATAAAGACAATAAGCCCACGGAAAAGACTGTTCCCGCCGAAACCCACAGGGCCATCAAGAACATGAATAATACAAGACATGCCAACAACCAACAAAAGAGAACCTGGCCCCAGCAGGAAAAGACAATCAAACAACAGTTTAAAGCCACTCAGAAAGATTTCCAAAACACTTTGCACATTTTAAACTGATTTCAAGGCAATCCCAAAACCAGTTAAAAGCTAATTAAAAATAGATGGGACCATCCCCGAAACTCGATGAGAATTTAAACATATTATAATTAACGAGCCCGCCAAAATTAACAAAGGAGCAGAGGAGATTTGGCAGTCAGATAAGCCAGGCCTCAAAACAGAATAATTGAGGCCTGCTTGTTCAGTGACAGGGCAGTTCGTTGAGATCAGTTGGAACGAGCAGCTGAGAAAGAAGACAGGTTCAAGTTCAGTACAGGAGAGAGAAAGTACGGTTCAGATAAAGATATCATCATCACCGTACTTAGTTGGAGGATCGGAGACTTGAAGAAAGAAAAACGAAACGGAAGGAAAAGGAAATTGCGGCAACCGAAGGTCTCAAGAAACCAACAACTAAGAATATTACCACCAACTAGGTAATATTGGGCCACTGCGACCAACAAGAAACCAGCCACCAAGAAGTCGCAAATTCACAAACTTCTTTTCCACTCTACAAGCTAGCCTGACTTACCCCTGGGTAAGATTTGACACAAAAGATTCTAAAAACTATACCTAACTAAAGGAAATTGCTACTTACCCAATAAAATCCAACTACGCATCCAACCGCATCAGCGGACAGGCGAAGACTGAAAAGCCAACGCAGGTGCAGTCTTCCACCACATCCGGGGTACGGCAGGCCCCAACCGCCATAACTAAAAAGAACCCCGAAATCGCGAACCTCTACAATCTGTCAAGGAAGTTGTTTGGTGAGCATTTCCTGGTCCTCTGGATTTCAGCCTAGTTAGGATAGTGGGATTGGGAGGGTAAGGTATTTTGTCTATTGTAATTCTCCCTCGCATATTCTGAAGTGTTCCCCCTTTTAGAGTATAAGATTTATTGTATTGTATATTTTCCTGTCTCAAAATAAAAATCTCAATTCTTTTGACCAACTCAGGTGTCTGTTGCAATTTTATGACAACCCCCAAATAGGTCCAAAGTCTAGAACCAAGGGAGTGGGAGTGATTCAAACTGCTCAGGGAGCCAGAGGTGAAGCTGACCACACACACCACTCCTTACAGTAAATGGTGACCGCGGCAGGACCTTGGCAAAAGGGATGTAATGAAATAGACCCTGTGTTTGATGAAAGAATGAAGATGGAAGAGAGGATTTCCTCTTACGTTTTTGAGAAGGTGAATATCACTAAGAAATGGGTGACCAGTCTATAGCGTGTTGAGCATCCCATGGACACTGCAGCCAAATGGACTGAGAGCAAGGATCATAAGAAGTCGTTAGAGAAGGCCATCTGGTTGGTCTGCGCCCTACGACAGATCCAGCTTTTAGATCAGCATGTTAAACCATTGACAGCAGAGTTGCAGGAGGCAGCCAAACTGTCTCAAGCAAAAGCTATAGCAGGGGAAGGACTATTGCAGGAATTACAAGCCCGAAGTCAAGAGAAGTTACAGCTGGTAGAGAAACACAGGAACAGGCATGAGTATTTTCGGTGTCAAGTCACCGAAGCAAAAAGCAATGAGCTAGTACTGAAAGGGGAGAACGCTCGCCTAACCAGACAGTTGAAAGAACAGGAGGAAAAGTTCAGAGATGTGAAGGCACCTTATAAAGTAGCCAGCACTAGGGTTTTTGAAGCGGGAGATGACGGCCCCTGTCAAAAGCAGATTGACAGTTTAAAACTTGCTCTGTCCAGGGCAAAAGGCATGGTATGCCTAGTGAGCCCGGGTGCGGCCTGGGTGGACCTGGAAGTAGAAGTAGAAACTGTGCAGACGTCACCTGTGGTGCCGGGGAACAACTCAGTTGGCAGCAGGAGGGACAAGCAATCTGTAGGGAGGGCAGGGAGGAGTGCACACCATCACCACCTGTGGTGCCGGGTTTTGACTCGGTTTGGCAGCAGGCAGAAGTGGGCAAACAAATGCAGGAATGGTCGGAGCCGGGGCCGATGTGCCCGGCACGACAGCAAAAGTTTGGCCCACCCGGGGGTGGTGGGGGCCAGGGACCCCTTGAAAGCCAATTCGTGATTCACCATGTGACCCAACAGCTTAGGGCTATGGTAAGCCACCTGAGAAAGCTCACCCACAAGGGAGGCCCCTCAGTCCACTTTTTGGAAGTGGAACAAGCAGCAGGCATTAATGAGTGCGATGACTCAGAAATGGCAAAGATGCTTCTGTTCACCTTAGATGGCAAGCTGTACCAGTCCCTCTCTGCTGCGTGCAAGAAGGGACAGGGAGGGTACGCTGCCATCCGGGATCAAGTTTTGGAGGCGATGAGGATGAATGATGGTAGTCCGTTCTCCCGGGTGGAGAAGACTACCCAGTTAGCAGGTGAGACTCCACAGGCTTTCGCAGACAGGCTGTGGCCTGTGTACAGGAGTGCCTGTAATGGGGATCTCGACTGGGCTAACTTGAACCAGGATGAGCTGGCTCACTGGCTCCGAAGTCTGGTGGCAAACAGCTTGCCACGGATCAGAGCCAAGGCCGAGCTGTGGTTCGACCCAAGAGGCCCCCAAGTCACCGAGGAGACAGTGGTCAGACAACTGACCCTGGCTTACCATAACGGTAGGGGGGTAGACGAACAACAGACAAAAGGGAAAGTGCACGAGTTTAAACCCAGCCAGGGTAAGAAGGAATGGCACTAGGAAGGGGGTATCCCTTCTGATACGAGGCTTAACTGCTTCGGGTGTAGGAAGAGTGGGCATTGGAGAAGGGACTGTAGAAATCCTTGGAAGGATAATGTGGGGAAAAACTCCCCAGCTCTCGCCCCAAAGACAGGAACACAGACCTCTCTCCCCACGCTTGATTCATTAGTAGCTGTGCTCCAGGTTTTGTTGGCTGGCCCAGGGAAGTAGCCGCAGCCACGGGTGCTTTAACCCCATCTGCCCCATACAACCCAGACCTATGACTAGAACCAGCGCAGTCTGTCGACTTGTGCCCCCTTGAATACGATGAGGGGGACAGGCCCTGTGTTAAGATGGGGGTGGAGACGGTGCAGGGGAGATATTTGGTGGACACTGGAGCTTCCAGCATGGTGGTCCATTCAGAAGACCCGATCAATTCACCCAGGTCTAACAAGATCCCATTTAGCCTAATGGGATTCACAGGGAACAAGCAGGCTGAGGAAATGTCCAACCCTTTGGCCATAGATTTAGGATCCCTCCATACCACGTGGGAGGGTAACCAAAAGGCAGATGAATTGGCCAAGCCGGGAGCTAGGGAAGGAGTTTTGGGACCCCTACCAGACAGGTCCGATAGCCGCAATCCGGGACAAGGGAGGTACACAAGGGGTAGCTTTGGCCCCGGACTTAAAGCAGGTCCAAGCCCAGGATTCCGTCATTAAGGCCGTCCTGGTAAAGAGGGAGAATGGGGAGTCCATAGAAGGCCCATTAGAGGCAGCGGACGAGACTTTAAAACAGGCTGCTAGTTACATTAAGCAATGTAAACATTTAAACCCGAGAGTGGAGAATGGCCAGCAAGGGCGAACCGTGTTAAAGTTAGAGAGCAGCAGCCTGCAGCTGAGACAGACTCACAGACCGCAAAGGTGGGGGCAGTGACGTGTGTGACTGGAGAGGCCCTCCCACCAATTAAGTGGGACTCAGGTACACCCCCAGTAGCCGGAGCCTTAAGAAGGTCTCCTCGCATACCACAGCCTAAGCCACCATGGTCACCCGAGTATCATTTTAAACGGTCCAGCCCCAGGAGAACCCTTAACAGAAAGGGAAAAACCAAGGTCAGGGACAAGTCTAAGGATACGGATCCCCAGCCTACAGCCTCCAAAGGTGAGGGACTCACAGGAGAGGTAGTGTTGGGCAAAGAGAGAGAGAAGGGTCCCCAGAATATGGCATCAGGCTGCGGGGAACCCACAAGACAGGATAGGGACTCGGCAGCCACACAGAAAGAGGTAGTGTGCTGCAGCACAGGAGGGCACACTCCCCCGATTAACTGGGATTCAGGGAAATTCCCAGGTGTTTTAAGAAGGACTCTCCGGGTCCGGTGGCACAGGTCACCTTATGCCCAGGCGTACAAGCTGCCCAGATTCCACAAAAGGCCGAGGCCTAACAGGAATTAGCCTGGCCGTCCGGAGATGGGCGGCGGATGTATATAGCTTTCTGAAGTATTTTAAGTGTGTTTTACAGTTTGGTCGTTTTGGAATTTTATAGTTTAATTTTGGTTTAGTATAAGTTTAAGTTTTGAATTTTGATAACTGTGTCAGGCCAGAGAACCTTCTCGGGACATGGCTATTTTGTTTGTGTGTCCCTACAGGAAGGAAATCGGGATGAGAAAGGTTCTGCTCCTGCTCGCCCTGGTAGGGGTGAGCATCGGTGACCGAGGAGACGTGGAGAACTCCCACATCTATGGGTGTTCAGGAGAGAGAGCACCGATCGTTACCGCAGGGGGTGGCGAACGGGGTGGGGAGGAGCTCGGCATTTACTTCCACGAGGGAAGGTGGCCAAGGCAGCTGGGGTCTAACTCGACTCAGTACTCCAGCCAGACCGGGTTCACGTACGGGGAGGCCTCCATCCCGTGCCCCAGGGTACAGATCGTTGCTACAAGGGTCAGCGTCACCGAGGGGAAACGTGTGTGTTTGACATGTAAGGGACAGATTCCTTTGGATAGGTGGTGGTGGCTCAGAAAGCTGAGCAAGGATATAGGAAACCCCGCAGTCGATTGGGAATGATTGGGGAACAATATCCATCGGACGATTACAGGGACCCGAGGGGGACTGAGTGTGTGCTGGGACAAGTGGTGGGAGCCGGATCAGGGGATTTATGTTTGTATGTGGGTGTCAGAGATAGTCTGCCCCACAGGCATATCCATCATCTTCCACCGGCAATGGTAAGATGCCGGGGAGGGGATGGAGTGGGATTCCAGCCTGCATGCGTGCGGGATCCCACACTCCCCGATTCCAGTCAATGCCACCGAACTCGTGACCCGCCCCCGAAAGCCCCTGCCCACGACCACGACATCACGGACTATAGTCCAGTGGTGTCCTACCACCAGCAAGGGACCAGGGAATGGGTTAGTCCTAGTGCCAACTGACAAGTTACTGTACCGGGGGGTACACTATGCAGTGGCCTCAGTGATCCTGAACCTGACCGAGGTGCACTTACCTGAGTGGTGCTCTAAGAAGACAGAACAGTTGTACCAAGCCCTGCTGAAGGAAATGTTTAGAAAATTTTATGAATTCAACTTTGCCAGCGTAGACAAAGCAAAACTGTACAGTTTAAACCTTGAGCATAATATGGGCACAGGGAGACAAAGAAGGGGGACCTGGACTGATATTTTCACAGCTTATATTACAGGGTCCTCAGTAATAAACCGCCTAGGCGATATAGAGTTACAAACTCAGATAAATGGTTTAAAGACCCAGTTAAGAAAAATCGTAACAGAGGAGAACACAGTGGTGGGCTCAGAGCTACATGAGGACCAAGCTATGACGGTCCATTTAAAAGAGATAATAGCTGAGCTGGAAAGACACACCAAAACAGTAAATATGGGAGGACAGGAATGCTTCGGATCAAGCTGCACAGAATGAGGTGTGCGTGCTCTACGGGGCATGGTTGCTGGGTGAGGGCCGCAGAAACCTGGAGGATTTAAAACACGGTTTAGTCCCCTCCTGGATTAGCAACAAGCACCTCGCAGCCCTCCACCCGTTTAGTAATTCACTGAGCCTGTGTCAGCTCCACCTAGCCTCTGAAGCCTACCCTGTCCCAGTGGATTGTGGACCTTCCAATCACACTAGCATGGGGATAGTAGTGAGGATGCCGGTCATGGGTGGGACAGCCCGACCCATACCGGTATACAGGGTGGAGAACATTGGGATCATTCAAGGGGGTGCACACGTCCGTTTCGCAGAGGTCCCACCTTATGTCACACAATCTGTGAACTGTACCATGGAGGTAATGGCACAGGTAGCATTCATAGTGGGTGGGACATATTGTATCATCACAAGTGTGCCTTACTACCAGCATGGACAGCACATCTGGTGTCTGGTGAGTGACAGCAGTTTTTGTTTTAAACCCGAGGCAGAAGTTCAAGTGGTCCAGGAACGGATTGTACCCATCCCTGAACCCTCAACTGTTCACCTCACTGTCAGGGAAAACATTACCAACCTGCAAAATTACGTAACACATTTCGGCTATGAAATTCCCCCTATACCAGAACATCTTACCGCCCTATTAAAAGCAGTGGTCATCTCACAGAAACATTTCTATACATTAGAACAGAAGACAGTCGAGATAGGGGCCAAGATCTTGGATATTGTAGTTTCACCCTGGTGGGATATTTTTGAAAATATAGAGGTCCCTTCTTGGATTCGAATGGCTTCACATCTGTTAGTAGTTTGCCAGCTCAGCATAGTTTTATGCCTGTTGTGTACAAAGGGTAAAGGAAGGGACCAGATGCTCCGCTCTCAACATGAGGGAGCATGGGACAAAAATAAAGTCTATGACCAGGTATAAAACAAACCTTGACCATTATTAAAAATAAAGTTTGATGAGTGTGTGTGTCATTTATTTTTCCTATGTGTATGTAATTTTTCCAAGTGGTGCAGGGGTGTTGGACCCCCTCCGTGCTTGGATGTGAATGTAATTGAATTTTTCGTACCTTGTATGTATCTGTGTAAACACTACACCTAAAAGGGAACAGGAGAGTGTTTTATTTTTGGGTATTAGTTTAGATAATACAGGGGAAGGTTGGCACCCGAGGATCAGAAAATTTTGCTCACAACTGCATGATACTATAGTGTTTAAAGTATCACAGGGGGGTGTGTAAGGCTTGCAAAATTATACAAATTCCCCCAAAGTAAGAAAGACTGTTTTGAAATAATATTGGGCCACCAAAGTACTTTTACTCGGAAACCCCTACGGGTATTGTACTAGTTAAGTTGCCCAAGGGAAACCGGGAAGTACCCCCGAGCCACAAACAGGAACAGCTTGTAAAAGAAGCTCAATCACATTGTAGTGCCAGAATAACATTCTGCAAATTGACCCCCTTATATTGGTGGCCATGCATGCATAAAGCCTGTAAAACATACGTGGCAAATTGTGAGCCATGCTATTTGACCAATAATCATCACTAAATTAAGCCACCACCATTGGCTCCTGTGAAAGCTGATGAGCAAATGGGAAAATTCTTTATTGACTTTATTTGACCACTTCCCCCATCTTTGGGATATAGATATGTTCCTGCTTGTGTGGATGGATACACTTCCTTCTGGCTAGTCCTCACAAAAACTGTTTTGGAAAACACACTTGCCAGGACTATTATTGACATAATTACTGTAGCTGGTGCACCCAAAATCTTACACTCCGATTAAGGCGGAGCTTTTGTATCTAAGGTCTTCAAAGACTACTGCGAACAAAGTGGGATTGGGTTAGAGCACAGGACACCACGTCATCCGCAATCAGTGGGGCTGGTGGAATGTAAAAATCAGGAAGTTATAAAGCTATTGGTCAAACTGTTGAGAATCAAGGGGAATAAGTGGACCACCATCATTCCGGAAGTACAGCTATCACTCAATAATATGCCCACATCTGCATCAGGGGCAGTGTCCCCTAAAATACTCCATATTATCTGATGTATGGGGTTTCGATACATACACCGCTTACCCATAGTTCTTTTATTGCCTCTGCACACTCTGAGTCCTTGACCCAACAGCGACAGTTAGATTTAAAAAAAGAAGTAACAAAGGAGATTCATCGAATTGATCATTGGATAAGGGAAGCAAATAGGCAGAAAAAATTGACAAATAAAGCATGGCAACCCATAGTAGGAGAATGGGCAAAGGAAAAGAAGTTCAAGCAGAAACCTGGTTTAGGACCGAAGTGGAAAAAACCTGTTCAAATACATTCTGTTATTAATGAAAGAACAGTTCAAATACATATTAACCAGTTGAATGGCAAGCATATTTTAAAAACTGTCTCCATAGACAATATCAAAAGATGTCCTGCGGGATATCGAAAAGGAGGAACAATACAAGGTGCAGTCGTATACTATCTTTCAAGACCCAGCTTGGAGCACAACACAGGAAATGGATGTGATCGAAATACTGACGATGGTCAGTTGGAAGGTGTCACCGGCTCTGCTACACGTTGCTTGGCAACGCATCAGGAACTGGATTTGCGAAAAGCAACAACCGAAACAAGAAAAGATTGTAAGGCTCGCAAAATTATACAAATTCCCCCAACGTAAGAAAGAAGTGATATTGTACTGTTTTGAAATAATATTGGGCCAAAGGGGACCTAAAATCAAAACCCCAGGAAGATTTGGCTAGTTTAAAAGGCATGTTCAGGCCTGTGGAAAAAGCTGCCAAAAAAGGAATGGGTGGGATAGACAGTTTGAGTATTGGAAAAGGGACCAGGTTGTCTGAGAATGTTCTGGACCATCCCAGTCATTCTACATAAAGACAATAAGCCCACGGAAAAGACTGTTCCAGCCGAAACCCACAGGGCCATCAAGAACATGAATAATACAACACATGCCAACAACCAACAAAAGAGAACCTGGCCCCAGCAGGAAAAGACAATCAAGCAACAGTTTAAAGCCACTCAGAATGATTTCCAAAACACTTTGCACATTTTAAACTGTTTTCAAGGCAATCCCGAAACCAGTTAAAAGCCAATTAAAAATAGATGGGACCATCCCCGAAACTCGATGAGAATTTAAACATATTAAAATTAACTAGCCCACCAAAATTAACAAAGGACCAGAGGAGATTTGGCAGTCAGATAAGCCAGGCCCCAAAACAATATAATTGAGGCCTGCTTGTTCAGTGACAGGGCAGTTCGTTGAGATCAGTTGGAACGAGCAGCTGAGAAAGAAGACAGGTTCAAGTTCAGTACAGGAGAGAGAAAGTACGGTTCAGATAAAGATATCATCATCACCGTACTTAGTCGGAGGATCAGAGACTTGAAGAAAGAAGAACGAAACGGAAGGAAAAGGAAATCGCGGCAAACGAAGGCCTCAAGAAACCAACAACAAACAATATTACCATCAACTAGGTATAATTGGGCCACTGCGACCAACAAGAAACCAACCACCAAGAAGTCGAAAATTCACAAACTTGTTTTCCACTCTATAAGCTAGCCTGACTTACCCCTGGGTAAGATTTGACACAAAAGCCTCTAAAAACTATACCTAACTAAAGGAAATTGCTACTTACCCGATAAAATCGAACTACGCATCCAACCGCATCAGCGGACAGGCGAAGTCTGAAAACCCAACACAGGTGCAGTCTTACACCATGTCCGGGGTACGGCAGGCCCCAACCACCATAACTAAAGAGAACCCCGAAATTGCGAACCTCTACAATCTGTCAAGGAAGTCGTTTGGTGAGCATTTCCTGGTCCTCTGGATTTCAGCCTAGTCAGGATAGTGGGATTGGGAGGGTAAGGTATTTTGTCCACTGTAATTCTCCCTTGCATATTCTGAAGTGTTCCCCCTTTAAGAGTATAAGATTTATTGTATTGTATATTTTCCTGTCTCAAAATAAAAATCCCAATTCTTTTGACCAACTCAGTTGTCTGTTGCAATTTCATTACAACCCCCAAATAAGTCCAAAGTCTAGAACCAAGGAAGTGGGAGCGATTCGAACCACTCAGGAAGTCAGAGGTGAAGCTGACTACACACACCACCCCTTACAAGAGCAACGAGTTACTTCAGTGAAGGAGGAAGACACTGCAGATAAAGAAGGAATCAACAGAGTGCCTGGTAAGGCCATAACGAAAACACACATCTGTACACACCCGGATCGAAAGAACAGTGTGTCAAGCTTCAACTAATTTCAACTGACGTCTCCTTGACTCATATGAATAACTCACCTCTGCCGATTGGACATTCTAAGTACATGTTGTTTCGCTCATAGCATGACTATGTACTTATCATCCTTTTAAAATGTGTACAATTTAAAATAAGACAAAACATTGTCCTAGGATGACTTCAAAGGAATTTTCATGTAGCACATGATTGTGCATCTCGTGAAATTAATATGCTACTGTAACGTTATTAGTATCATTGACCAAACTCTGCCCTGATGTTATGAGCTCATCTTTTGGTCAAGAAGGGGGTGTGATGAAATAAGCCATATTTCAAGAGATACACCATAATATGAACAGAATTCTGATATTTATTAATACATGATATACTGGGTTTAAAAATCTAAAACCTCAGACACAAGCTGTAAACAGAAATACAGGCTTCTGAGATAAAGATCAGTTGTTAACAAAGTTGTAAAAACCACACAAGCTTTGAAATGGGAATTGATTGTTAATGCCAAGACAAAGGCTCTATCGAAATAGCAGTTTGGCGCTTCCAAAAGGTCTGGAGTTTGGGAGAAACACAATGGAATGACCCAAGTAAAGTGTTAGAAACTGACACTTCGAACAGGAACAGAATATTAAAAAACCATGTGCCTTTGCAAAGGTGACATCAAGTAAAAGAAACACCTGCTGGTCAAATAGTTTTTATGTTAAGCTTGAAATATGGAGTCCCGAAGTCTGTTAATACAACCAACTAAGATAGCTAGGAAAGCAAGCAACCACCCTAGTTGAAGTGTCTTTAATTTACATGTAGTAAATATGATACCTGCAGAACACTTTGAAGATATGACTTCAATAGATGCACCAAGCAATTACAATATTGGCCCAGAAATTCGGGTCGGGGGCTTCCCACGGGTGTAACCTGCACTTACCTTGTGCGCCGGCCGTTGAGCTGTGGGCCCCAATGGAATTCCGATCCTGGGCCTGCTCCAACTGCCGGCGCGCAGTGCTTGCGTATCCCAGGGGCGCAGTTAGTTCGATGCGTCCCCTGGGATCACGTGGGCCATGGGGAGCCAATCAGAGCAGGGAATGCTTCATTCATAAGTATGGCAGAAAATGCTGTCAGACTTACAAATACTACGAGCCCCAAAACATCACTAAATCGTCAAATAAATTTATAAAAAACATCACATTTTTGAATAAACTATAAATTACCTGAAATAACTATTTTAAAGAATAATTTAAATTTTTGAAAAAAATAATTTTATATTCTAACGGGGCTAAAAATAAACTTACCTTCCTTTAAAGTATTTAAAAATAATAAACCTGTGGAAAAAATGTTTTAATTTTAATTAATTCACCACTTACCTTGTAAAAAGCAGGCCTTACGACTGCTTTTTAAATGTGTAACTTCTGGAGACTTACCCTCCCGGGAAAACCTACAAAAAAAATGTAAGTTCGATGCGCACGCGCTTCCTCTCCTGTGCACGCATTCGACCTCTGAACCCATTCTTTCCGGGGAATGGAAGTGCCGGTTTCCCACGCATGCGCAGTGCATGCAGGAAACTGGCACTTCCATTGGGCCTACGGGTGAGTACCCCGTGCATACTCACCTGTGGCAACCCGAAGTTCTGGGCCATTGTTTTTGTATTGAACTTGGAACACCACGGAGTCACAACGTTTGTGGTTAAAACCAGTAAAGCCAATATTAAGAATTGAATGAAAGACCTTCGATAAGAATGACATCAAAGAGATAAATCTGTTATAGCTATTTTATGATGGTTTTTGGAACACCTAAATGTAGAGACATAATTATGCATGCAGCAGCTAAATTAACAATAAGAATAGAAAGAAGTCAACAGAAGGAATGATTAGAGATAATTAGCTTACATCAGCAGAAAACTTCAAAGGATTTACTACTGCGAATGGTATAAAAATATGAGCTTTTCAAATAGAAATTCAGAAGTCGCTGGAGACGGGCAAGCGATTCTCGGCTTCAGAACCACTCTGTAAGCCTACAACTCTGAGTCTCGTGTAATCAAGGTATTTGATTTTGGTGGATATTCTGGATTAAGAATAAGTAGAAGTCTGGAAATGTAGCGAAGTTAAGATTTGACAATAAGGATCTCTGATAAGAAATGTAAGCTATTTGTATTTTGAATTGTTAACGTTGCGACTGACTCAACAGCTGTTAAATTAATGTCAGCTCTTAAATAAATCTATATATTTTTAGAATTGTTTCACAGAGTATTTCTGTATCAATCTCGCAAACCCAATTTCTGTACACTCTTTTGTAAGGAGTTGCAGAATTCTGGGGGTATTCCGGACCCTCATAATATCCGGAAGGTTACAGTCTAGTTAAACTTATTAAAAGTGCTATCTGGAGGACGGTAACATCTTCAGTCATTCCTTTCCTTTAGGGAGAGATAGCCTGAACCTTTAGACCCATTTAAGCATCTTACAGAATTTGGCTATCTCTAACTTTAGTTGAAGGTGAATGTCTGGGGAATATGCCTGATCTGGCATAGCCTGAAAAGAGCTAGGACTTGTAATTATCACTTTAAGGCAAGTATGTCCTTCCTCAGATAAGGAGACCAAAACTGTCCTCTATACTCCAGGTGTGGTCTCACCAAAGCCCTGCACAATTGTAGCAAGACTTCCTTACTCTTGCACTCTTACCCACTTACATTAAAGATCAACATGGCATTTGCTTTCTAAAGTGCTTGCTGTCCCAGCCGAATTCCCAAGCCTTCTACCATAAATATGACAGACACAGAATGGGAGTGTGCCGGAAATGTCAATGGAAATTTGGAGCCAGTTTTTTAAAAGTTAGTTATACATAACACGCACAAAATATCTTCCCCCAATATTTATTTCATTTTTAAAAAGCAGTTAAGAAGGTCAACTTTTAGAAAAGTGAATGAAATATGGAATTAAAGGGGAATTGCTTATTGGATAGAAAATAGAACACAATAAAGAGGTTGGTTTTAAAAAGATCTAATTTTACGAGGGTGGGCTTAAAGATCTTTATGAGATTGTACCAAACAAGAGAACTGTAGATAAGATTGAAGCCGACCTAATCTCGATCAACTTTGTGCTTAATTGACGGGACTCACTACTCTGCTTTTCTGTACAGCAATAGCTGAAAAGACAGCCCCATCACTTTTTATTATTGTCAGTGTTTTCCACCCTTTGCACCTAGTGTCAGTATTTAGCACTCCTAAATAGGGAATAGAGGATAAGAGGGGCATCAGTGGAAAATAGCCACACATAGTTAGGATAGATGACCAGAAGTATTTCTTTTTGCAGAGAATCACCTGGAATTAATTGCCAGAATGTGCGTTAAGTATGAGTTTGCTACAAGCCTTCGGAAGGGAACTGGATGAGTTTCTGTGAGTGGGAGACTTCTCAAGTTATAGAAAGTAGGTTAGGTTATCTCTGATTATTGTTATCATTAACCAAATTCTCCTGGCACTTGGCTGGTTTCCTTCAGGAGCCGGTGAGAAATTTTCCACAGTTTTGTCCTAAATTGGCTTTTGCTTTTTGCTTCTACCAGGAGATTGTGGGATTGGGGTTAGGGCATGGGGGCGGGGAGGGGGGTGGGGGTGGTGGTGGGGCAGTGGTGATGGCGGTGGGGGGAGGGAGGGATGAGTTAATGTTGCATGCAGGTTGCGCCATATTCAGATGGGACAAGCTGGATGAACCAATTGGTCTTGTCCTTTTTCACATGTTCATTTCAGATATAGCATACGCCATCTGTCTAAACAGAGTAATTTCAGAAAAGCACGCCACAGCCTTTCCGAGTCAGTTTGCCAATATAGTACAAATTAGTAATGTATTATGAATGGTTTTTTGTTGTGCTCTATGCCTGCTGATTGAGATTTCCAAAATTTATATCACATAGGACTCTTACAGCTGGCAGAGAGAAGGAATCTTATCCAATTAGTGTGGGCTGCATTCAACCCAGGTCCCAGATTTGAAAGGACTCATTAAACCTATTTCTGCATTTCCCCATGATAGTTTTTTTTACTGCACTACAGTTTCATAAGAATGCGTTTGAATGAAATTTTGATTGTTGAAATGTAAAGAACACTATGAATACAGAATAATCTTTAGGAATAAAAAAGGCTATTAGATTCAACAGGCCATTCCTCTTTTGCTGGATCGCAACCCCACTTTGCTGTCTTCTTACTACATCTCCTGTCCATTCGCCCCAGAAATGCACTTAAATACCTCACAAATATATTTATAAAATTTGCTCCGTTTCCCTGTTACCTTATTCCTCAAGATATTTACCCTGGCCCTCAAAGTTCATGGGGGTGCAATCCCACCAATTATGTCGGGATTGCATCCATTGTGGAACTCCACCACTGACTCCACTGAATCATAGAATCAGCGAATGGTTACAGCACAGAAGGAGGCCATTCGGCCCATTGAGCCCGTGCTGGCTCTCTGCAAGAGCACTTCAGCTCGTCCCACTCCCCCACCCTTTCCCCATTGCCCTGCAAAAATTTTTCCTTCAGGTACTTAACCAACTCCCTTTTGAAAGCCATGATTGAATCTGCCTCCACCACCCTCTCAGGCAGTGCATTCCACATCCTAACTGCTCGCTGCGTAAAAAGTTTTTCCTCATGTCGCCTTTAGTTGTTCTGCCAACCACCTTAAATCTGTGTCCTCTGGTTCTTGACCCTTCTGCCAATGGGAACAGTTTCTCTCTATCTACTCTGTCTAGACCCCTCATGATTTTGAAAGTTCGCTGGGTGAGGAGGAGAAGCCTGCAGGAATGGGCTTTTGTTAGTATAGCAGTCCATTTGTGGTGCGCCCCATTGAAGACCTAAGCAGTGCACTCTGTCAGAGGGTTGCGTAAAAATGTTATAAAAAAAAATTCTCTATGACCTTTGGGGATCCAGGTCCTGAAGTCCTAGCTTGGGCCCTCCCACCAGGCCCTCCCACTGGGCTCTCCCAGCCCCAAAGGGTCTAACTGCACTATTCTGGGGGCTGATACAGCACATCTCACTCTTGTACCAGTCTCTAAACATAAGGCCAAGGAAACAGGAACTCCCAGTGTAGGGAGTCCCTGGCCATGATCGCAACCCCTCCAATGTCAGTAACCTCATCTGGGGGGGTGGGTGGAGGCTCTACCTCCCAAACAAGGCTGCAAGAGTTTCCTGTGGAAGGCCAGGAGCTGAAGTTACCAGTTGCTCCACTGGGCTTCCACTGGAGCCATGGTGGGAGAATACTGATGTCCTCGTACATTTGTGGGCCCTTTGTGTAGAAAATGTCTGTCAAACTTCCATTATTTCTCCTAAATTGCTGTTCTTTAACTTGTATCCCTTGGTATTTGAAATGGTTAACAGAAAAAGAAGAAAGCTTTCTTAAAAGAGCGAGAAATCACTCTTTCTTCCTGCAAGCTGGTCTGGTTATTTTCAGTTCAGCGAACTTCCATTCAATGCATCTGAGAACAAAAATTCCCATCAACTCGGACTGACTGAAACAATTTACTGCAGTGTAAATCACAGTTGGAAAGTGTGGCTTCATGAAAACTTGCTTGAATACGTATCCAGCAGTAGTAAATAAACTATACACTGGAGTGTCTTTCTGGGTTAGGAGACACGTGCGGATTTGCTACACGTTATAAAGAACTGTTTCAGACACATTCATTACAGACCAATGGCAACAAATCCTCATGTCTCTGATCTTTGATCTAGCTACTGCCATTTATCAGGTGTGACAGGAATCTTCGGGGTGTGGGCGTTACTGGCAAGGCAGGCGTTTATTGTCCATCTCTAGTTGCCCTTGAGAAGTTGGTGTTGAGCCTTCTTCTTGAACTGCTGCAGTCCATGTAGTGACAGTGCTCCCATAATGCTGTTAGGTAGTGAATTCCAGAATTTTGATCCAGTGCCAATTCCATTCACTCCACGTGATATCAATAAAAGACTGAGCGCACTGGATACAGCAAAGGCTATGGGTCCCGTCAACATCCCGGCTATCGTGCTGAAGACCTGTGCTCCAGAACTAGCCGCACCTCTAGCCAAGCTGTTCCAGTGCAGCGACAACACTGGCATCTATCTGACAATGTGGAAAACTGCCCAGAAATGTCCTGTCCACAAAAAGCAGGACAAAGCCAACCTGGCCTGTAGTGTATGTACCTTTAAGGGGAGAACTACTTTTTACAGCTCCTGTATACTGTAGTACTGGCAGTGACCACACCTGTATATAAACCCTGAGTAGGGATCTGTACTTTTAGTTTTAGAGTAACCCTCATCCAGTAAACACCTGTTGATTGTTCCTCTGCAGTCTCTGTCGATTTATTGAAGGACACCATACATCAAAATTCAAGGATTTAACATTGGCGACGAGTCGATTCGAACCTACCTGCAACTCTGCAGAAGAAGGCCGATTCCACCAGTGCGGGCGTCGACCATCCAGAGAGGACATGAGCATCGCAGAGGAGGCTGTGGAGAGCTGGGATTGGTTCTCCAGTCGCGACGATCCAGCGCAGCGGGCTGGCAGCAGGTACGGCGCAGACTCTTCCCGGACGGCAGTGGCTGGAGCCGACCGACAGCAGAGAAAAAGGCCGAGCAGCGTCGACGGGGTAAGAGAGAGGGTAAAGCGCACAGGGCGCAGCCGGGGTTGAAGACCGAGCAGCGTCAACGAGAGAGGGTAAAGCGCACAGGGCGCAGCCGGGGTTGAAGACCGAGCGGCGTCGGCGGAAAAAAAAGAGAGAGAGGGTAAAGTGCACAGGGCGCAGCGCAGTTCAAGACCGAGCGGCGTCAACGAGAGAGGCGCGCAGGAAAACACGCAGAGCACGGCCGGTGTTCAAGGGCTGAGCAGCGTCCGCAGGGGAAGAAAGGAAGCACGGGAGATGCCATTTGAGCCGCAGCGGCGAAGAAGGGAGAGCGCGGGAGACGCCATTTTTGAGCCGCAGCGGAGAAGAAGGGAGAGCGCGGGAGACGCCATTTTGAGCCACAGTGGAGAAGAAGGGAGAGCGCGGGAAGAGAGGAAAGAGCGGGGGATGCCATTTTGAGCCAGCGGAGAAGATGGGAGAGTGCGGGAGACGCCATTTTTAGCCAGTCTAACCACACCCAGGGATGCCGAAGAGTGGCAGTGTCACAGCATTCGACAATGAAGTCGAAGATTGGGCGACATATATAGAACGCATAGAAGTGTACAGCAAGGCGAATGAAGTGCCAGATGCCAGGAAAGCACTGGTATTGTTGAATTCCATGGGTGCAAAATCGTACGGCTTACTGCGAAACCTAGTAACCCCAGAGAAGCCAGTGGAAAAGGATTTTGAAAGCATAGTGGCAATCCTACAGGACCACTTAAACCCCACACCGCTGCTGATAGCAGAAAGATTTAAGTTTCACAAAAGGAACCAGCATAAAGATGAAAGTAATGCTGAGTATTTAATGGAACTGCGCAAGCTATCGAAACACTGTCAGTTTGGAACGGGACTAGCAGATACTTTAAGGGACAAGTTTGTGTGTGGGCTTCAAAGTGAAGGAACCCAGAAACGGCTTCTATCAGAAAAGGATCTTGCGCTGGACAAGGCTTTCAGCATGGCAGTATCACACGAAGCAGCCGCACGGGGCGCTGCAGAGATACAACGGAGACCGCAAGAATATGGCACAAATGAAATGTCATATGGAGCAGTGATGTGTTATCGCTGCGGCAGAACAACACACAACCAGAAGGATTGTTGGTTCAATGACCAAGTGTGCAGACTGTGTGGAAAAGTAGGACACATAGCAAGAGTCTGCAGGTCGGGAAAGAAAACCAGCAGCAAGAAATCTCCACAGGAGAAGAACAAAAAGGTACATAAGGTGACGGAGAGTAGTTCAGATGAACAGAAAAGTGATACAGACTCCGGAAGCAAGGAGCTGGGTTGTCTGAAACTACATAATGTAATCAAAATGGAGGATCACCAAACTATCTGGGTCACGCTCAAGATAGACGGAGTCCAAGTGAAAATGGAATTGGACACAGGATCAGCCCTAACAGTCATAAACCGAAGGGACTACAAGCGGCTATTCTCACATATACCCTTGAGAGATACAGAGATTGTCTTGAAGACGTACATGGGGCAAAAAGTCTACCCCAAAGGAAAAATAAGGGTGAACGTGATATACAACGGCAAGGAAACACCAAAAATGGACCTATATGTATTGCCAGATGGAGGACCACCACTACTAGGACGTGAATGGATCCGGAAGATACAGTTAGATTGGCATTCCATTCAAGTACTGACGGTAGATGCCAAAAAGGATGACGACGTCACACCTGGACGACTGTCAAAAATGCTAACTGACGCACAAGAAGTGTTCCAGGAGGGACTCGGAACACTAAAAGGCATAACAGCGATGATCAAAATAGAGGAAAATGCAAGCCCAAAGTTTTTTAAGGCCAGACCGGTACCTTATGCGATCCGCCCAGCCGTCGAAGCAGAGCTGGAAGGGTTGGAACGTTCAGGAGTACTGTCCAAAGTGGACTAGAGCGAGTGGGCTACACCCATCGTTCCTGTAATGAAGAGGTCGTTGAGTAATATGCCTGGGGAACCAAAGAAGGTTCGCATCTGTGGGGACTTTAAGGTGACAGTGAACCCAGTCCTTCACACGGTACAATATCCGCTTCTGCGGATTGAAGATATTTTTGCCTCGCTATCTGGAGGAAAACGCTTCACTAAGATTGATCTGGCCCAGGCGTACCTGCAAATGGAGGTAGAAGAAGCCTCGAAACAGTACCTCATGATCAAAACTCACAAAGGTCTCTACCAATACAACCGGCTGGTGTTCGGGGTAGCATCAGCTCCGGCTATTTGGCAAAGGGCAATGGATCAAGTCCTGCAAGGGATTCCAGGGACGCAGTGTTATTTGGACAACATCCTGGTCATGGGTGAAAATGACAGTGATCACCTCGCCAACCTGGAGCAGGTGCTCACTAGATTGAAGGAATATGGGCTCCGAGCTAATCGCCACAAATGCGAGTTTTTCCAGAAGCAGATCTCGTATTGTGGCCACGTTATTGATGAAGAGGGGTTACATAAGTCCCCTGAAAAGATTGAGGCTGTAGTCAAGGCTCCAGCACCGGAAAATGTGTCACAACTGAGGTCGTTCCTCGGGCTGGTGAACTATTACTATAAGTTCTTGCCGAATTTGTCTGCAGTACTACACCCACTGAACACCCTACTGCAAACGGGGGTACCATGGAAGTGGAATGACGAATGTAAATGAGCTTTCCAGAAGTGCAAAGAATTGATCACATCAAAAGAGGTGTTGGCTCATTTCAACCCAGCACTATCAATTCGGTTGGGGTGTGATGCATCACCCTATGGTATTGGAGCGGTGCTGTCGCACAAATTCCCGGTCGGCTTGGAGCGGCCAGTAGCCTTTGCGTCTCGGTCACTAGCCTCAGCCGAGCGTAACTACGCCCAGATTGACAGGGAGGCCCTCAGCCTAGTGTGGGGAGTGAAAAAGTTCAACCACTACCTGCACGTGCAGAAGTTCACCTTGCTGACTGACCACCAACCACTTGTCTCCATCTTTAATCCAAAGAAGGGCGTTCCTGTGATGACTGCGCAACGGCTACATAGATGGTCCCTTTTTCTAGGGGCGAACCAATATGAAATAGAGTCTAAGGGCACGAAACAGCATGGAAACGCTGATGGGCTATCACGCCTGCCACTGCCTACTGTGGAGGAAGCACCAGCAGTGGACCCTGTCGAAATATTTTATTCGACTATAATTGAACGCTTGCCAGTAACCAACGGGGATATAGAGAAGGAGACCCGAAATGACCCGACACTGCCTCGGGTATATGATTTGACGGTAAAGTGATGGCCAACACATGGCGACTCACTGTTGCCAGCATTCTCATCCAGAAGAGAACAGCTGTCAGTATGCCAGGGGACCTTGATGTGTGGATCCCGAGTGGTAATTCCACCCAAGTTCAGGGAGAGAGTGCTCAATGAGCTTCACGAAGGCCATCTGGGAGGGGTGAAAATGAAAAGCCTTGCTAGGGCTTATGTGTGGTGGCCGGGGATCGATCAGCAAATCGACGGCCTGACAAAGAGCTGCTCAGGATGCCAGAAGGTCCAAAATGCACCACCACATGCCCCTCTACACCCATGGGAGTGGCCCTCCTCTCCATGGCAACGGGTGCATATTGATTTTGCTGGCCCATTCATGGACTCAATGGGCTAGATTTTCAGTTGCTAGCGCCAGCAGTTAGCGCCTTAAGAGAAGTGATTTTCGGGCGCTATGCATGTAGCGCCCGTGCGCAGCGCAGTTTGCGCCCTGCCCCAAATTAAGTTGCCCGTTAGCGCCGGCGCAAAGTTTAGCGCCCGCCCGGATGCGCGCGCAGAAAATGACGTCACATCCTCGTGCAACGCCCTTTGGCCGCCCCGATTCCAAACTTCAGTCGGACCGCCCCATTGTGCGGCTGGCGGCCGGAGCATTTGGAAAAAGGAACGCAACACAACCAGCGCGGGCCCCGGGGGGCGCAAATTAAAGGGGACGTGCTCTCCAGTATAAAGGCCAGCCTTTTTTCAGAAAACACTCTTGTGCAACGCATTTCTGGAGACACAACAAGGAGGATAGCTAACTGGTTTCAAGCAGCAAGAGCTCAGGTATTTTTGGACTCAGGCCAGAGCGCTGCAAGTGGCCTTTTGGAAATTAGAGTGTTTGCCAGGATTTGATGGGGGTTGCATGGGGTGCCAATGCGGAGCTGCAGCTCCATGTCCGTAGGGCTCGCAGACGCATTGTGAGAGGGGCAGCCCTGGCTAGAGGCAGAGGGGGCTACAGGCGTCGGCCACGTAGGCCTTACCCAGTCAGGCTATACCGCCAGCAGCGCTCCTACCTAAACATGAGTGCCGCGCGATGTGTTAAAAGGCTCCGATTCCGAAAGGAGGTGATTGCAGAGATCTGCCACCTGCTTCGCCGAGATCTGCGGCCAAAGCTCAGGTGCAGGACGTCTCTGTCGGTGGAAGTGAAGGTGACGGTGGCATTGAACTTCTATGCCACCGGCTCCTTCCAATACGCTGCTGGGGACATAGCAAACATCTCTCAGAAGGAGAAGCCAATTCATCTCCTTCCCCATGGCCCTGGAGAGCCAGCATCAGCGCGCATTGGGATTTTCCAGACTCGGGGAATTCCCCTTGGTGCAGGGCGCCATTGACTGTACGCATGTGGCTTTGCGGGCCCCTCTGGAGCATGGCGAGCAGTATCGCAACAGGAAGGGCTACCATTCTCTGAATGTGCAGCTGGTGTGTGACCACAAGCAGCGCATCATGGCAGTCAATGCCAGCTTCCCAGGCAGCAGCCACAATGCCTTTATCCTGCGGCAGAGTACTGTGCATGACATGTTCCAGGCACAGCCTCCCCCAAGAGGATGGCTACTCGGGGACAAAGGCTATCCTTTGTGCACCTGGCTCATGACCCCGCTCCGCGCGCCCAGGACCGCTGCTGAAGAGGCCTACAACGAGAGCCATCAAACCACCCGCAACATCATCGAGCAAACTATTGGGGTCCTCAAGCAACGGTTCCACTGCCTTGATCGCTCCGGAGGAGCTCTCCAGTATTCGCCGGACCGGGTCTCCCAATTTGTGGTGGTTTGCTGCATGCTACACAACCTGGCTATCCGCAGGACTCAGGCACTGCCACCTGACGTTGGACCAGCACCTCAGGAGGAGGAGCAGGAGGAGCATGAGGAGGAGGAGGAGGAGGAGCAGGAGTACGTTCCCAGGAGGGAGCGACCAGGGCCAAGGGCCGCACGACGCCACCTTATTACACGGTACTTCTAAGCCCCCTGTCAGGGAATGGCCAGGGGCCATGAGGGAAGATGAATGCAGCCGCTCCGCAAGCCCTCAGCCGGCGAAGCCAACAAACACTAAGAAGAACAACCATGGAGACTGCATGAATAAAGATAATTATTTATTACACAAAAATGAAAAGCCCTTCCCACATGAATCCCCAAAAACAATAAACGGGCCCCACAAAAAGCCCAACAAACGACTCACTCCCACAAACTGGGGAGGAGTCACTCCACATTTCTTCAAACCGGGCCTCAACGTCGGCCTAACGCAAAAAATAAGCCCTCCAACAACACAACCATGGGCAAAATAAAGATGGCCACCGCCATATAAAAGGAAAGCTGGCCACACCCTCTACTGAGTGGCCCGCGAGGGCGAGACCTTGCCCAGCCTTTTGCCTCCCCTGCCCGGCCTGCTGCTCCTTCGCAAGCTCTGCCCAGTGGCTGCTGCGAGGCTGGGGGAAGGCGCCTGAGG
Source organism: Somniosus microcephalus (assembly GCF_052327205.1). Classification (NCBI taxonomy): domain Eukaryota; kingdom Metazoa; phylum Chordata; class Chondrichthyes; order Squaliformes; family Somniosidae; genus Somniosus; species Somniosus microcephalus. Next base: position 162,847,045 of record NC_140996.1, on the reverse strand, counting down.
CTCAGATGCCCTTCCGCCAGATGCCGCTGGGGGGCGGCCTACACGGCGTTTGGGCCTCGAGGGGCCGTCTGCTGAGTGGCGCACCTGAGCCTGGCCACTATCAGCTGCAGCCGCTTGCCCTTGATGCCCCAGTGGGGGAATGGCGGCGACGGATGGCGCAATGTGGGCCAGCTGGCGTCTGGGATGCGCTGGCTGGTGCTGGGGCGCGGTGGCACTCGGCCGGGCCCGCACTGCAGGATCCGCAACAAACAGCCGAGGGGCGGCTTGCTGGGATGGTCCAGCGCGGCGGCTGCCCTGGCGATGCCTGCCTGAGACAGCGCGTGTGGCAGCAGTGAGTGCCCCTGTTGTCCTGGTGTGCGCCCGCATCACATCCGCCAGTGTCTTGACGGCATCAGTCAGCATACTGCCACTCGCGGCAGTTGTTGCCCCGAACTCGCGCACACTGGTCGCCAGCGACTCGATGGCCTCAGGCATGCGCCCCACCACGCTCATGAGCTCCGTGTGGTGCCGGTCCGAATCCTCGGCCATCTTATCCAGCTTCCGCACCTCCTCCGAGGTGAAGGTGTCCGGACTGGAGTCGCGACTCTCCCGCTGGGGAGGAGGGGGCCGAACTAGGGGACCCTTGCCACGTTGGTGGCGGCGAGTGTGCCGATCAGCAGCACTCCCCTCTGATCCTTGCCCCCTTTGGGGGGAAGGCCGCGGGCCACGAGCACGGCTCCTGGGTGGCTGGACGCCACTGGTCCCAGAAGCTGCATTGCCCTGCGACAGTTCCTCCAGGCACTCGTCCAGTGAGGAGGTGTCAAGCATTTCCTCCTCTCCTGCGGGACGTGACTGTTCCCCCGATGGTCCGGCTTGCTCCTCCTCCTCCTCCTGCTCGGAGGTGCTGTCACTGGCAGCTTCAGGGTCCTGGTCATCACCAACTGAAAGCAGGAATGCACAAGAGTAGCTTCAGAGTGAGGAGACGGCGTCAGCGAGGGAGTTAGGACTGATGGCATTCAGCGCATTGGTGGGACAGTGGCAAAGGACGTAGCTCGGATGGGCCAGTGCGACGCGAGAGGGCCAAAAGGCGAGGTCCTTACCATTGCCGGGCAGTGGAGGGTCGGCTACTCCGCACGCTGTGGGGACGAGCACACGGGCTCCCATGAGCACACACACGCGCTCCTCCAGCCGAGTGAGCTTCTGCAGCTTGGCGCGGCCACCCCTGGCACGGGCCTGGCGATTAAAGGCTACTTTAGCCTGCAAGAGAAAGGACGGGCTGTAAGTGCGCAGTGTAGCCCTGATGTAGTGTGCACTGCCTCCCATGGTGGAATAGCTTGGCCAGAGTGAAGCCCTGATGTAGTGTGCACAGCCTCCCATGGTGGAATAGCTTGGCCAGAGTGAAGCCCTGATGTAGTGTGCACAGCCTCCCATGGTGGAATAGCTTGGCCAGAGTGAAGCCCTGATGTAGTGTGCACTGCCTCCCATGGTGGAATAGCTTGGCCAGAGTGAAGCCCTGATGTAGTGTGCACTGCCTCCCATGGTGGAATAGCTTGGCCAGAGTGTAGAGTGCCGAATGGCCAATTGATGCTCATGACTGTCCCAATGCTGCTGGCTGAGGGCTGGCCAATAGGACTTTCAGCTCCCTTTGCCCATCATGTCAGGTGTACATGCAAGAATGAGGAGGAGACTGGAAAGGGTACTCACCCTGACAATCCTGGTCAGGTCGTTGTATTTTTTACGACATTGTTTGTGGGTCCTGGGGGCATCGCCGGTGAACGTCACCCTCTGGGCGATCTGCTTCCAGGCTTTGGTGTAGTCGTGGTGGGTTGGATTCCTCCCACTCTCTGGGAACAAGATCTTGCGCCTCACCTCCAGAGCTGTGACCATTATGTCCAGATCACCCTCTGAGAAGCACAGGGCACGCTGACGGGCCTTCTCTGGCGTTGCCATGACTCCCTGGGGCTGAGCAGCAGTGTTGAGGCCTCTTTGCAAGGCTGCAGTGTGCAGGGCGTGGCAGCAGACCAATTCGTCCCTTCCCCCTTTAAGAGCTGGTCGGCGCCACGGGGTCTGCTGTCAGTCCAAAAATGACCGCACCCGCGCTGCGCCCCGCCTGGGCGCTATCCCTCTGGACCGCCGGCTTAGCGCCTAAAGATAGTAGTGGAATGCCTCTTTTAGCGCTCCACCAACCTCTTAGGGCAAAGCCACTGAATTTCCGGCAACGGGGCGCTACTTTGGGGCGGGCGCTAACTTCGGGCGGGCGCTAAGGTTAGCGCCCCAAAGCTGCCTATACTGAAAATCTAGCCCAATGTTCTTAATAGCCGTGGATGCGCACTTGAAATGGCCTGAGGTGATCAAAATGTCCTCCACCACCACAGAGGAAACGATTGCAGTCCTACGGACCATATTTGCCAGGAACAGCTTGCCAGAGCAGATTTGCTCTGATAACAGACCACAGTTTGTGTCCGAAGAGTTTCGGAAATTTATGAGAAGGAATGGGGTAAGGCATTACACATCCGCCCCGTATCATCCAGCCACAAATGGATTGGCTGAGAGGTTCGTACAAACCTTTCAAAAGGCAGTAAGGGCCATGTGCGATGACAACATTCCACTGCAGCATAAGGTGGATAATTTCCTGTTAGCCTACAGAAATGCGACACATGCAGTTACCAACCAGACCCCGGCCATGATGTTCTTTAACCGAAGGTTGAGATCTCGTCTGGATTTGCTCAGACCAAATGTACGAAGAAATGTTGAGAATAAGCAATTCCAGCACATCAATGAGAAGCTGACAAGGAGCTTCAATGTAGGGCAACCAGTCTTGGCCCGCGACCACCGAACAGAGAAATGGCAACCAGGAACGATATGCACACGGCAGGGGCCACTAATGTACACAGTGGATGTTGGGGAGAACATTGTGAGACGCCATGTCGACCAGATCCTAGCGTCACAGGAACGAGTCAACCCCATGTCTCGTGTACCTGGTGATGAACCCGACATATAGGTAGCATCTACCCCAGAAACAGTAGCATCGGAAGCTGATGAACCAACCGACGACAGGGGGGCAGAATCGCCTCCGCACCAAGAGCAAGACACTCAGGAAAGGCGCTATCCAGGAAGGATCAGGAAGCCGCCCCAAAGACTGAATTTATAAATGGACTATTTTCAGTTAATGTTGCATGTTAAACGTGTTAACTGTTAAATGAATGTTATGGTACTGTTAATCTAAAAGGGGAGGAATTGTAGTGTATGTACCTTTAAGGGGAGAACTACTTTTTACAGCTCCTGTATACTGTAGTACCGGCAGTGACCACACCTGTATATAAACCCTGAGTAGGGATCTGTACTTTTAGTTTTAGAGTAACCCTCATCCAGTAAACACCTGTTGATTGTTCCTCTGCAGTCTCTGTCGATTTATTGAAGGACACCATACATCAAAATTCAAGGATTTAACATGGCCAATTACTGCCCCATCTGTCTACTCTCAAGCATCAGCAAAGTGATGGAAGGTGTCATCGACAATGCTATCAAGCAGCACTTACTCACCAGTAACCTGCCCACTGAGGCCCAGTTTGGGTTCTGCCAAGACCACTCGGCTCCCAAACATGGACAAAGGAGCTGAATTCCAGAGGTGAGGTGAGAGTGACTGTCCTTGACATCAAGGCAGCATTTGACCGAGTGTGGCATCAAGGAACCCTTGTAAAACTGAAGTCAATGGGAATCGGGGGGAAAACGCTCCACTGGCTGGAGTCATACCTAGCACAAAGGAAGATGGTTGTGGTGGTTGAAGGTCAATTATCACAGCCCCAGGACATCACTGCAGGAGTGCCTCAGGGCAGTGCCCTAGGCCCAACCATCTTCAGCTGCTTCATTAATGACCTTCCCTCCAACATAAGGTCAGATATGGGGATGTTCGCTGATGACTGCACAGTGTTCAGTGCCATTCACAACTCCTCAGATAATGAAGCAGTCCATGCCCGCATGCAACAAGACCTGGACGACGTTCAGGCTTGGGCTGATAAGTGGCAGGTAGCATACGCACCACAGAAGTGCCAGGCAATGACTATAGAAACATAAAAACATAGAAGATAGGAGCAGGAGTAGGTCATTCCGCCTCTCGAGCCTGTTCCGCCATTTAATGAGATCATGGCTGATCATCCAAATTTAGTACCCTGTCCCTGCTTTCTCCCCATATCCCTTGATCCCTTTAGCCTTAAGAAATATATATAACTCCTTTTTGAATATATTTAATGAATTGGCCTCAACTGCCTTCTGTGGTAGAGAATTCCACAGGCTCACCACTCTCTGGGTGAAGAAATTCCTCCTCATCTCTGTCCTAAATGGCTTACCCCTTATCTTTAGACTGTGACCCCTGGTTCTGGATGCCCCCGCCATCGGGAACATCCTTCCTGCATCTAGTCTGTCTGGTCCTGTCAGAATTTTATAAGCTTCAATGAGATCCCCTCTCATTCTTCTGAACTCCAGCGAGTATAAGCCCAATCGACCCAATCTCTCCTCATATGTCATTCCTGCCATCCCAGGTATCAGTCTGGTGAATCTTCGCTGCACTCCCTCCATGGCAAGAACATCCTTCCTCAAGTATATCGCCGATCCTTCATCATCGCTGGGTCAAAATCCTGGAACTCCCTCCCTAACAGCACTGTGGGAGTACCTTCACCACACGGACTGCAGCGGTTCAAGAAAGTGGCTCACCACCACTTTCTCAAGGGCAATTAGGGATGGGCAATAAATGCTGGCCTTGCCATCGATGCCCACATCCTATAAAAACAAATTTAAAAATTAAAAAAAATATATTTTCAAGTCATGATGGTGTTTGCCTTTGAGGGGAATTTGGAGGTGATGATGTTCCCATATACCTGCTACCCTTGTCCTTGTAGGTGGTGGAGGTTGTGGGTTTGGGAGATACTGTCGAAGAAGCCTTGGTGACTTGCTGCAGTGCATCTTGTAAGTCGTACATACTGCTGCCACGGTGGAGGGAGTCAAAGGGCAGGATTTTCATTGGGCCGTGGAGGCGGGATTGGAGGTGTGTGGGGGGTTAAAATTGCGAAATCGGGGGGCACAAACCCATCCCGCCCCCAACCCACCTCCATGCCAGTTTCAAAGGAGGCGGATACCTGACCTGTGCTGGGAGCCGCCTCCCTGAGGCGGGAAGGGGATTAGTGCCAATTAACTGCCTGTTAACAGGTAGTTAACAGGCAGTTTTTAGCCTAATCCCTATTTTTATTCCTGAAGTGTGGGATTCCCAATGGCTCCAAACCACACCAAGTTAGCGAGGCGGACCGTCGGGCTGAAGGGCTTGGAGAGTCCGAGATGTCCGATGTTCAGGTGAGTGATGGTTGCATGAGTGCAGAGGTAAGTGTGTTTGGTGTGTGTAAAGTGTTTAAAGAAGTTTAATTACCTTTACTTACCTTTACAGCCTTCCTTCCTTCAGGTCTCGGGAGTCCCTTATCTCACCGGCACAGAAAGCAGAATGGCTGCGAGCTGTCAAAAGTTGCAGCCTTCAGCTTTCTGTTCTGGAGAGATCTTTAAATCAGCCTGAGAGGAAGGAATTAACTTAGTGTACAGATTGTCAGTATTTGACAGCTTCAAAGAGATGCCAAATGCTGATATTTCATCTGTCAAAAGCTCTTGACAGATGAAATTTCAATCTGTGACATCACCTATTGTCGGGTGGCCCTTAATTGGCCTGCTCAGCCCTCTGGGCGGGCTCAACAAGGTCAATCAAGTGAAAATCGAATGGGTTGGCCACAAGTCGATGGAGGCAGGACTACAACCCCGAAAGTTGTAGTCCCGCCTCCTACACGCCTCCAATATCAAAATCCAGCCCAAAGTTTAAGTTGGTGGATGGGGTGCCGATCAAATGGATTGCTTTGTCCTGGATGGTGTCGAGCTTCTCGAATGTTGTTGGAGAGGCAACCATCCAAGCGAGTGGAGAGTATTCCATCACATGCCTGACTTGTGCCTTGTAGGTGATGGAGAGGTTTTGGGGAGTCAGGAGGTGCATCATTTGCCACAGAATACCCAGCCTCTGACCTGCTGTAGCAGCCATGTTTCCATGTTTGGACCAAGGCTGCAATGAATGGTTCTAGTGGAACCCAAACTGAACACTGATGAGCAGTTTATTGGTGAATAAGTGTCGCTTGATAACGCTGTTGTTGAATCCTTCCATCACTTCGCTAATGATTGGGAATAGTTTGATGGGGCGGTAATTGGCCGGGTTGTATTTGTCCTGCTTTTTGTGGACAGGACAAATATTGGAATTTTCCACCTTGTCGAATAGATGCCAGTCTTGTAACAGCTTAGCTAAGGACACTACTAGTTCTGGAGCATAGGTCATCAGCACTACAACCGTTATATTGTCAGGGCCCGTAGCTTTTGCTGTGTCCAGTGCACTCAGCTATTACTTGATATCACGTGCAGTGAATCGGATTTAAAGAGAAGGCCGAGAAGAATTATCCACTCGACACTTTTAGCAGAAGATGATTGCGAACGCTTCAGTCTTGCCTTTTGCATTTACATGGTGGGTTTTGCTATCATTGAGGATGTTCATGGAGCCTCTTTCTCCCATTAGTTGTTAATTGTCTCCACGATTCGCGACTGGATGTGGCAGGACTGCAGAGCTTTGACCTCATCCATTTGTTATGGGATCGCTTAGCTCTGTCTATAGATGCTGCTTCTACTATTTAGCATGCATGTAGTCCTGTGTTGTAGCTTCACCAGGTTGGCACCTTATTTACAGGGTATGTCTGGTACTGGCCCTGCCATGGTCTTCCACACTCCTCATTGAACCAGGGTTGGTCATCTGGCTTTTTGGTGATGGAGATGCTGGGCCATGAGGTTACAGATTGTGGTGGTTTACAATTCTGCTGCTGGTGATGGCTCACAGCGCCTCATGGACACTCAGTTTTGGTCTGCTAAATGTGTTCTTAATCTATCCCACCTAGCATGGTGGTAGCGCCATATGACGTGGTGGAGAGAGTCCTTAGTCTTGTTTTAGATGCTTGGATAAGTATAGTCCAGCAAGCGGGTCCAGAATTATTGTAGATGGTGTGTGCTGCATTATATCACAATGCAGAAAGGATTACTCCTTCCTGAAGCTGAAGATGATGACAATGAAGAAAATGTAGATGTCCCTCCATCCCTCCATTAGGAGGTGGCTGCACAAGATAGAGAGGAGGTGGGAGTCAGAGATCTATCCGCGTACAGTCAGAGAAAGGAGGCAGCAACCTATTGCCAATTGCTTTCAATAAAAAGATATTGAAAAGGCAAATAGAACTCGATCCTTCACATCCGGGTGCTCTTACCTGCATAAGTAATGAAAGGCAGTTCAGGAAAACACCAGCAGCTTAGTGATGGAGTGTCATGGGCAGGTTAAAGTCCCACCCCCTGCCAATTGGAAGAAAATCCAATCCATAGTTTTTTGAGTCAATTATATAGCCATGAAAAAAAGTAATCTACTGCTCTTATTCCTACACTTTGCTAGGCAAAGTAAACATAACATAACTCAGAATGATAACGGCTACTTGAGTAAACGACAAATTGGGGGAAATATTGGGTTGCTTTGCCCCTCCCGTTAGCGAGGGTGAGGGGGGCGCTAATGGGGCGCAAAGCACGTAACGTCCGGGCACGGCGCCGCTAATGCTTCCCGTGAAATTCAGTGGGAGGTTAGTGGTGGCAGTAGCCGGTAGCACCCCGCGGCGCTGCACCTCCGGCAATGACATCATCGCTGTGCGCAGCGCCCCGCTTGCGCCCCGGTCGCAAACTTCGGTCACGCCCCCTGACATACCGCTGGACGCTATGTCCAACAGGGTCAGGGTGGTGTTTTTGCGGTCGTGGCGGTGCTAGTTAAATGGCAGGTGCTGGGTGGCCATTTTTTTTTTGGGCCGCGTGCCAGCACCTGCCCCCTTTCACCTCCTCATGCGGGGTGCCGGCCGCGATCGCACTCCTCTTGAGTGCTGGGCTGTTTTGCCAGCACCCCACTTCTGGTGGCCCAGCAGGGCCCCGGTGCACGCAGCGCTAGGCCCCTCTCCTTTAATCAGGGGAGGGAAGCCTTCAATACTGCAGTGCTACGTGCCGACGTGCGTGGCGCTGTTGCACGTAGTGCTGCAATATTGAATGGTAGCGTGCCAGGAGGGGGGGGGAAGCGTTTCCAGTAGCGCTCCGCCTCCTGCTTGGGGCACTACCACTCAATTTATGGTGCAGGGTGCTAACTTTTTCAGGGTGCTAAAAGTAGCACCCCAAAGGAGGCGCCACCAAATTTTTCCCCTAAAACTCTTAAGTAGGTACTATTCTGCTTTGACATTTAATATCATTGGCTCTTGGATGTTACAGAAACATATGCACCCATGCCGTGTCAGTACATGTCCTTTAATTCTGTTGTGATTACTAAGGTTTTGCGTTGTATGTTGTGCTGCATATTTTTATGGCCTAATGTAACTAGAGCTCAGATGAAGCTCTAAACAATACCCCATTAAATTATCTGCTTTTTTAAATATCAAGCTTCAAAGACATAAATACTGTAGGGTTCTCAAAATTCCCGCACAACCCCAGAACAGAAGGAAAGGTCCTTTTTAAAGTGATTTTGGAACATCACAGAAGAAATCTGTAAAAAGGACAACAGTGTGGTTGGGCCAAACAGAAGGATTTCAAAGAGTTTAATTTAAGGAAGAGATTTTTGGACTGGTTTCAGAGTTATTGGGCAAAAAGGATTTAAATCAAAATCCCAGGAAGGTTTGGCTGGTTTAAAAAAAAAAGACATGTTCAGACTTGTCGGAAAAGGCTGCGACAGGAATGTGGGATTGACCTCTGCAGAGGAACAGTTTGTGTATTCGAAAGTAGCCAGACTGTCTGGGAGGAACAATAAACGAAACTCAGCCCCTATCTGGGAATTTGCATTCAATCAATAAATCAATGAAAACGCCAGCCTCACCTAAAGCCCAAAGCCCATTAAAACCCATGCATAAAAGAACCTGCACAGAATTTGAAGGCCTTACAGGAAATCTAAGATTAAAAGACTTTGAGACATTCAAAACCACTTTACACCTTCTTCAACTACTCAGGAAGCTATCCCGAAACCAATTAACTAAATGGGACCAATCAAGTGGCCCTTAACGAGCCAGCCAAAAATCTAACAAGATTAGCAGGTTTCGTTTTCGTATGAACTAAAGACCTGCCTCCACAAGAAAGCAGTTCATTCGATGGGTTCGATCAGTACAGTTCGGACAGGCACAGAAAAGGGCACAGCTCATTCGAAAGACATCAGCCTCGGGACAACAGAAAGAGAACGACAAGAAACCAACCTGGAAGAAACCGAAGATCTGCAAGTTTTTTCCCACTCTACAAACTATTCCTGCATTTGGTGAGCATTTCCTGGTCCTCTGGAATTCAACCTAGTTAGTATAGTGGGATTGGGAGGGGTAAGGTATTTTTGTCTTTTGTCATTCTCCCTCGCATATTCCGAAGTGTCCCCCCTTTTAGAGTGATAAGATTTATTGTGTTGTGTATATTTTCTTGTCTCAAATAAAATCCAAGTTTTTTAACAACTCAGTTGTCGGTTGAAATTTCATTACAACCCACAAATAAGTCCAGGTCTAGAACCAAGGGAGTGGGAGTGATTCGAACCGCTCAAAGGAGTCAGAGGTGAAGCTGACACACACACCACCCCCTACAGAATGGCGACTGTGGCACGAGCTTGGCAAATGAGATGTAATGCAGTAGACACTGTTTTTGAGGGCAGAATGAAGGTGGAAGAGAGGATTTCCTCTTACGTTTTTGAGAAGGTGAATATCACCAAGAAATGGGTGACCAGTCTGTAGCATGCTGAGCGCCCCATGGACACTGCAGCCAAAGGGACTGAGAGCAAGGATCATAAGAAGTCAGTGGAGAAGGCCATCTGGTTGGTCTGCGCCTTACGACAGATCCAGCTTTTAGATCAGCACATTAAAATGTTAACAGAAGAGCTGCAGGAGGCAGCCAAGATGTCTCAAGTAAGGGCTCTAGCAGGGGAACGATTATTGGAGGAATTAAACACCCAAAATCAGGAAAGACTACAGATAGTAGAGAAACATAGGAATAAACAGGAATACTTTCGGTGTCAAGTCACCGAGGCCAAGAACAATGAGCTGAGGTTGCGGGAAAAGAATGCCCACCTAGCAAGACAAGTAAGGGAGCAGGAGGAGAAGGTAAAGGAAGTAAAAGCAGCTTGCAAGTTAGTGAGCGAACAGGGGTTTGAAGACACAGATCATGGCCCCTGCAAGGAACAGATAGAAAATCTAAGCCTGGCCCTAAGGAAGGCAAAGGGCATGGTGTGCCTCATAAGCCCGAAAGCAGGCCAGGCGGATTTCACAGGGAACAAGGGGAGAACGGTTTAAACATCACTGGTAGTGCAAAGGGGCGACACGGTTGAGGAACAGGAGGTCCCGCGACCACCACCCGTAGCGCCAGGTTTTAGCGAGGTCTGGCAGCAAGGGGAGGTGAGGTCAGGGGTAGAAGCGGAGGTGGAACTACCCCTGCAGGAGAAGCTAGAACCAGGACCGATGTGCCCAGCCCGGCATCGGAGGTTCGGCCCACCCGTAGATGGCGAGGAAGAGGGACCCCTCCAAAACCAGTTCGTATTGCTCTATAGCACCCAACAGCTTCGGGCTATGGTGAGCCATATCCCAAGGCTCACCGAGAAAGGAGACCCCTCGGTCCACTTCAGGGAAGTGGAACAGGCAGCCAGCATCAACGAATGCGATGGTGCTGAGCAGGCTAAAATGCTGCTGTTCTCTTTGGAGAGTAAGCTCCTCCAATCCCTCTCTGACAAGTGTAAAAGGGGGCAAGGCGGGTATGAGGTGCTCAGGGATGAAGTTCTGGAGGCCATGGGGATGAATGAGGGAAGTCCTTTCTCCAGTGTGGAGAAGACAGTGCAGCTCGCAGGGGAAACCCCGCAAGCTTTCGCGGACAGGTTATGTCCGGTGTACAGGAGTGCCTGTCCTGGGGCACCTAACCGGGCGTTCCTGAACCGGGATCGGCTGGTCCACTGGCTCCGTTGCCTGGTGGCAAACAGCTTGCCACAGGTCTGGACCAAGGCGGAAGTCTGGTTCGACCCTAGGAATCCCCAGACCACCGAACTCACGGAGATCAGACAGTTGACCCTAGCCTATAAGAACGGTAGGGGAACCGATGCACACCCACCTAAGGGGAAGGTGCATGAGGTAAAACCCGGGCTGGGTAGGAAGGAGTGGCATCAGGAAGGGAATAACCCTTCGAGCACAAAGCTCAATTGTTACGGGTGTGGGAAGGATGGACACTGGAGGAAGGAGTGCAAAAACCCTTGGAAAGATAACAAGGGAAAGAATTCCACAGCCCCAGCCCAAAATACAGAGACAGGAATCCCTCCCGCCACGAACGAGTCATTTTTGGACACCATGAGGTCCATATTGACTGGCCAAGGGAGAGTAGCAGCCGCTACCGGTGCTCTGACCCCGTCAGCCCCATCTAACCCACAGCCCTGACTAGAACCAGCGCAGCCTGTCGACCTGTGTCCCCCTGAAAATGGTGAGGGGAGCAGGCCCTGTGTTAAGATGCGGGTGGAGACGGTGCAGGGGAGATATTCGGTGGACACTGGAGCTTCCAGCATGGTGGTCCATTCGGAAGACCCGACCAATCCACCCAGGTCTAACAAGGTCCCATTTAGCCTAATGGGATTTACAGGGAACGAGCAGGCTGGGGGAATGGCCAAACCTTTGGCCATAGATTTGGGATCCCTCCCTACCACGTGGGAGGGTAACCAAAAGACCAACGAGGTGGCCAAGCAGAGGGCTAGGGAAGGAGTGTCTTGGGGCCCCTATCGGACAGGTTCGGTAGCCACAATCCGGGACAAGGGAGGCACACAGGGGGTAGCCTTGGCCCCGGACCTAAAGCAGGTCCAAGCCCAAAATCCCGTCCTTAAGGCCGTCCCGGTAAGGAGAAAGGATGGGGAGTCCATAGAAGGCCCGTTCGGAGCAGCGGACGAGACTTTAAAACAGGCTGCTAGTTATATTAATCAGTGTAAACTGTTTAAACCCAAGAAGAGAGAACAGTCAGTTGGGGTAAGGTCTGAGGATAGAAATCCTCAGCCTGCAGCGGGAACAAGTTCACAGACTGCACAGGCAGACGCTGTGGCTTGCTTAAGGGGAGGGGCCATCCCACCCACCGATTGGGACACTCCCCCACTCTTCTGGGATCCAGATGAGGAGGGACCCGAGGGCGAAGACCCCGCCCCTGACCCCGGTTTAGAGGAGGAGGGACCCAAGGGCGAAGACCCCGCTGACCCAGGTTTAGAGGAGGAGGGACCCGAGGGCGAAGATCCTGCCCCTGACCCAGGTTTAGAGGAGGTGGGACCTGAGGGCGAAGACCCTCAGCCTGCAGCACCAGGCTGCAAAGAGTTACCTACCCCTAGCCCAGGTTCAGGAGAGGTAAAGCCTGAGGAAGAAGAACCCCAGCCAGCAGTAATGGTAAGTCCACAGACCGCACCAGAGGGGGCAGTGGCTCGGGTTAAAGGCCCACCAGCCAGTAAACCCCCACCCGCCAAGGTCCCTAGAAGGTCCCCACGGACGCCCCAGCCAAGGAAACCGTGGTCACCGGCTCCCCAGTTAAAAAGGGCCGCCTCTCAAGTGAGGGATCGGTCCGAAGGCAGAGGTCCCCAGCCAGCAGCCACAGGCTGGGAGGGACCAAAAGTACAGGACAGTGCGGCCACACCGAAGGGAGCAGTGTGCCGCAGCCCAAACAGAAATTAGGCTGGCCGCCCGGAGACGGGCGGCGGATGTATATAGTTTAGGTAATTTAAGTTAGGTATTTTTAAGTTGGGTGTTTAGTGTAAGTTTAAACAAGGTGATGGGTAGTTTTAAATAAGTAGTGATCTGTTAAGAGTGTGTGTATTTGAGTCGAGATCGCTAGACCCGACTATGCTTCACCCAAGCCAGAGAATCTCCTCGGGACCTGGCTATATTTTCTTGTATCTTTTGCAGAAAGGTTTTCAGGATGAAGGGGGGTGTGCTCCTACTCGCCCTGATAGGAATGAGCATTGGAAAGCGAGGTGACGTGGAGGAATCCCACATCTATGGGTGCTCAGGAGAAAGAGCACCTATAGTTACCGACGGAAGTGGCGAATGGGATGTGGAGGAGCTCGCCGTTTACTTCCACGAGGGAAGGTGGCCAGGGTGGTTGGGGTCCAATTCGACTCAGTACTCCAGCCAGACCGGGTTCATGTACGGGGAGGCTTCCCTCCTGTGCCCCAGGGTACAGGTCGTCGCCACAAGGGTCAGCGTCACCGTAGGGAAATGTGTATGTTTAACATGCAAGGGACAGATTCCTTTGGATAGGTGATGGTTGCTCAGAAAACTGAGCAAAAATATAGGAAATCCCGCAGTCGAGTGGGAACGATTGGGGAACAATACCCATCGTACGATTACAGGGACTCACGGGGGATTGAGTGTGTGCTGGGACAAGTGGTGGGAACCGGATCAGGGGATTTATGTCTGTATGTGGGGGTCAGAGAAGGTCTGCCCACAGGCATATCCATCATTTTCCACCGGCAGTGGGGAGGGGATGAAGTGGGATACCAGCCTGAAGGCGTGCACGGTCCCATACTCCCCGATCCCAGTGAATGCCACTGAACTTGTGAGCCGCCCCCGAAAGCCCCTGCCCACGACCCAGGCAGCAAGGACACACAGGGAGGGGTGCCCTGCCACCACCAAGGGACCAGGGAATGGGCTGGTACTAGTGCCTATGGATCAGGTGCTGTACCAGGGGGTACACTATGTGGTAGCCTCCGTGATTTTAAACCTCACCGAGGTACACGTACCAGAGTGGTGCCCAAAAGAGACAGAACAGCTATACCAGGCCCTGTTAAAGGAGATGTTTAGGAAATTCTACGAGTTTGATTTTGCCAATGTAAAAGGCAAAATACTAGAATTCCAAAACCAAAGGACTTGGAAGGAGCATTATGTTAAGATGGAGGGAGATGCACCTGTTTGAATTTTTTATTTTGTATTTCTGAATAAAGATTGTTGTTTTTTTTGTGTTTTTGTTATTTTTTAATAAAGACTTTGATTTGTTATTTTTAATAAAGATGTATGAGTACCAAGTGGTGCATGGGTGTTGGACCCCCTCCATGCTTGGGTGTATGTAAATAATTGTATTTTTGCCTATGTATACTTATGTACACTGCATTTTTAAAGAATGGGAGAGTGTTTTGTTTGGGTATTATTAGTTTAGGAAATGCAGGGGAAGGTTGGCTCCCGAGGATCAGAAATTTTGCTCACCTTGAAAGTATGATACTTAAAGCAAGTTTAGTATCAACAGGGGGGAGTGTAGGGTTCTCAAAATTCCCACACAACTCCAGAACAGAAGGAAAGGTCATTTTTAAAGTGATTTTGAAACATCACAGAAGAAATCTGTAAAAAGGACAACACTGTGGTTGGGCCAAACAGAAGGATTTCAAACAGTTTAATTTAAGGAAGAGATTTTTGGACTGGTTTCAGAGTTATTGGGCAAAAAGGATTTAAATCAAAATCCCAGGAAGAATTGGCTGGTTTAAAAAAAAGAGACATGTTCAGACTTGTAGGAAAATGCTGCGACAGGAATGTGGGATTGACCTCTGCAGAGGAACAGTTGGTGTATTCGAAAGTAGCCAGACTGCCTGGGAGGAACAATAAACAAAACTCAGCCCCTATCTGGGAATTTGCATTCAATCAATAAATCAATGAAAACCCCAGCCTCACCTAAAGCCCAAAGCCCATTAAAACCCATGCATAAAAGAACCTGCACAGAATTTGAAGGCCTTACAGGAAATCTAAGATTAAAAGACTTTGAAACATTCAAAACCACTTTACACCTTCTTCAACTACTCAGGAAGCTATCCCGAAACCAGTTAACTAAATGGGACCAATCAAATGGCCCTTAACGAGCCAGCCAAAAATCTAACAAGATTAGCAGGTTTCGTTTCCGTATAAACTAAAGACCTGTCTCCACAAGAAAGCAGTTCGTTTGATGGGTTCGATCAGTACAGTTCGGACAGACACAGAAAAGGGCACAACTCACTCGAAAGACATCAGCCTCGGGACAACAGAAGGAGAATGGAAGGAATCGCAGCAACCAAGGGCCCCACGAAACAAACAACCAACAATATTATCAACAACTCGGTAATATTGGGCCACCGCGACCAACAAGAAACCAACCTGGAAGAAACCGAAGATCTGCAAGTTTTTCCCACTCTACAAACTATTCCTGCATTTGGTGAGCATTTCCTGGTCCTCTGGAATTCAACCTGGTTAGTATAGTGGGATTGGGAGGGGTAAGGTATTTTAGTCTATTGTCATTCTCCCTCGCATATTCCGAAGTGTTCCCCCTTTTAGAGTGATAAGATTTATTGTGTTGTGTATATTTTCTTGTCTCAAATAAAATCCAAGTTCTTTTCACCAACTCAGTTGTCTGTTGAAATTTCATTACAACCCCCAAATAAGTCCAGGTCTAGAACCAAGGGAGTGGGAGCGATTCGAACCACTCAAAGGAGTCAGAGGTGAAGCTGACACACACACCACCCCCTACAATACTGCAACAGAAGTGTGTAGGTCTTATTCCAAGATCCTCGTTAAATAATGGCACTTCTTTAAAATTACCTGTGTGGGTCTTTATATGGTGTTATGTACACATTATTATGCGTTATACTAGACAATAGGAAAAAGAGAGAATAAATATAAGCTGGCCAATAACAGATCAAATAAAGAGTTTAGGAGGAATTTCTTTACACAGAGAGTGGTGAGAATGTGGAACTTGCTGCCAGATGGAGTGGTTAAAGCAAATAGCATTGATGCATACGTAATTCAGAAGGGAATAGAGGGATGTAGCTGGGGGAGAGTGGGGGGAGAGTCCTGGTGGGAAGAATTAGAGAGGGAGGAGGCTTGTGTGGAGTATAAACACAGGCATAGTCCAGCTGGGCCGGATGGTCTGTTTCTGTAGATTCTATGTAAATCTATTTGTTAGTATGTGATGTGCCAGTGTTATGGTATGTTCTATTGAAAACAATGCATCCAGTTAAACAATAACATTCAGCATTTTCCATTTCATAAGCACACACGGGAATAGGAAAATGAATGAAAAATGTGACACTTTAAAATATTATTAAAATTTCACTAATCCAGAAAATGCAGTGTGTATACCACAACCGTGTACGTCAAGTTAGATTTAAATATGAGTAAGAATGTAATCAGCTACAGATTTATTGGAAATACATATTGAAACCTTGATGTGATATGCATTCTGACAATCTATAAGATGGATATTTTAACAAATCGGCATTTATAGCTCAGCAGAGATTATATTCAATCTGGCGTTGGATGACCAGAATGTGATTACCCAGGGTTTACACTTATAGCAGCCCAAGGGATTTGTGTTGCAGGTGATATTAAATTAGTAGGCAATGCATAAACTGAGTATTGTTCTCCACATAGAGAATGCCAAAAGTCAATATGAGTGAATCGAGGTCTGATACAAATCTACTGCTTTGCACACCTTAGATCAGCTCCAGTATAAATATGTGGGAGTTTTTACTAAGGCTGCGATGGGTGCACCACTTATATCTGAATGTTGCAAACCAGTTGAAAATCTGCCATTTATGTAGCGTAAATCAAGCTGAAGAGGTTAACGAAAGCTGAAAAGTTTTGGTCATGACATCTGCCAATTTCAACAAGAACCAAATTGTTGTCCTGGCACCAGCATCATTTTACTCTGATAGCCAAAATTCTTGTTTGATTGCTTAAACTTTAACCTGATATCAGTGGCCAAGCTTTTAAATATAGTATGGGAAAGTGTGATGATGTGTAATTTATTCTGTAAATTAGAAGATCTAACAATTCACAAGTTGAAAAGGATTTCCTCATGAGTGGAATAATTTATGCTTTTAATAATTCCACACTGGGTATTATGTTTATAGAACAAATGACTTAATGGGGAACAAGGAAATGGCAGAGCAATTAAACAAATACTTTGGTTCTGTCTTCACGGAAGAGGGCACAAATAACTTCCCAGAAATGCTAGGGAACCAAGGGTCTAGTGAGAAGGAGGAATTAAAGGAAATTAGTATTAGTAAAAAAAATAGTGCTGGCAAAATTAATGGGACTGAAAGCCGATACATCCCCAGGGCCTGATAATCTGCAGCCCAGAGTACTAAAAGAGGTAGCCATGGAAATAGTGGATGCATTGGTTGTCATCTTCCAAAATTCTATAGATTATGGAACAGTTCCTGCAGATTGGAGGGTGGAAAATGTAACCCCACTATTTAAAAAAGGAGGGAGAGAGAAAATAGGGAATTACAGACCGGTTAGCCTAACATCAGTTGTAGGGAAAATGCTAGAGTCGATTATAAAGGATGCGATAACAGAACACTTAGAAAATATCAACGGGATTAGACAAAGTCAACAGAGATTTAGGAAAGGGAAATCATGTTTGACAAACCTACTGGAATTTTTGAGGATGTAACTGGTAGAATAGATAAGGGAGAACCAGTGGATGTGGTGTATTTGGATTTTCAGAAGGCCTTTTGTTGTGTATGTGCCTTTAAGAGAAGAAGTGATTCTATACTGCAGTACTGGCAGTGACCACCCCTGTATATAAAGCCATAGCAGGCTTCTGTATTTCAGTCTTAAGTTACCCTCTGTTCAAGTAAATACCTGTTTTATTGTTCTCCTGCAGTCTGAGTATTATTGATCCTCGGACATTACACTGGCGACGGGCAGGTTTGAACTCACCTGCAGTACTGCATCACCTCACGGGGATCTTTTCCCTGAAGAGAAGCTTCTTGGAGGTCGAAGTCAGAACGGCGGGCGTCGACCGCGGGCAACCGCCCAGGGATCCATCGGAGAGTTGCAGGGGAGGCTGTGGAGAGCTGGGCCTGGCTCCCCAGTCGAGGTGTTCCAGCAAGTCATGCTGGTAGCAGGTAGTGCGCTGAACCTTCCGGACTGCGGCGGGCTCGGGCTCGATCGAGCGGCTCTGCAAAGGGGCCGTGCAGCATCGTCGGGAGGAAGAGAGAGAGAGAGGGTGGAGCGCACAGGGTGCGGTCGGTGCTTAAGAACAGGGCAGCGTGGAGAGGATAGAACGCGGGGAAGGAAAAGTGAGATGCGCCGAAGCCGTGGGTCGCCGCCATTACCCTGTAGAACGCTAGGAGCAGCGTGGCAGCAAGGGGAAGAAGGAAAAGCGCGGGAGGTGACATTTTATTCCATTGGGGAAGAAGGAAAAGCGTGGGAGGCACCATTTTATTACATTGGGGAAGAAGAAAAAGCGCGGGAGGCGCCATTTTAAATCACCAAGATGCCGAAGACTGGCAGTATCACTGCTTTCGACAATGAGGTAGAAGACTGGACCACGTATGTGGAAAGAATTGAAGTGTACTGCAAGGCAAATGAGGTGGCCGATGGAAAGAAGGCGTCGGTATTATTAAATTTGATGGGCGCGAGAACGTACAGCCTATTGCGGAATTTAATTACCCCAGCTAAACCAATGGAGAAAAGTTTTGAAGAGATTGTTAATATCTTACAGGAACACCTAAACCCTACACCGCTGCTGATAGCAGAAAGATTCAAGTTCCATAAAAGAAACCAGCACAAAGATGAGAGCAATGCTGACTATCTTACGGAACTACGCAAGTTATCGAAGCACTGCCAGTTTGGAGCAGGACTGGCAGACACCTTATGGGATAAGTTTGTCTGCGGGCTCCAGAGTGAAGGAACCCAGAAACGACTACTTTCGGAAAAGGACCTGGTGCTAGCACAGGCTTTCAGCGTGGCAGTATCCTACGAAGCAGCAGCACGGGGAGCTGCAGAAATACAACAGAAACCACAAGAATACAGCGCTAACGAAATGGTGTATGGAGCAGAAAAGTGCTATTGCTGCGGCAGAACAACCCATGATCAGAAGGACTGCTGGTTTAAGGACAAAGTATGCAGGCAATGCGGAAAAATGGGACATATATCAAGAGTCTGCAGGTCGGGAAAGAAAACCAACATTACAAGAACTACTAAGGAAAAGTACAAGAAAGTAAAAAAAATGACAGACAGTAGTTCGGAAGATCAGGAGATTGATAATGACTCTGGGAGCAGGAGACTAAGTTGTCTAAAGTTACACAACGTGATTGCAAAGGAGGATCACCGAACCATTTGGGACACCCTCATGATAGCAGGGTCCCAAGTAAAGATGGAATTGGATACAGGATCAGCCCTAACTGTCATGAATCGACGAGACTATGAGCGGCTATTCTCACACATACCCTTGAAGGACACGTCCATTGTATTGAAGACATACACGGGGCAAAAAGTCTACCCCAGAGGAAAAATAAGGGTGCCAGTTGAATACAACGGCAAGGAAACACAGAAACTGTATCTATATATACTACCAGATGGAGGACCACCATTATTGGGACGTGAATGGATCCGAAAAACACAATTGGATTGGCATTCCATTCAGGCGCTATCCAGTCAGGATCAGGAAGCCTCCTCAAAGACTGAACTTATAAATGATTATTTCAGTTGATGTATATAATACAGAGAAAATTGTAATTGTAATTAGTTATTATTTAGTTGTTAAATGAATGTTATGTACTGTTTATCTAAAAGGGGAGGAATTGTTGTGTATGTGCCTTTAAGAGTAGAACTGATTCTATACTGCAGTACTGGCAGTGACCACCCCTGTATATAAAGCCATAGCAGGACTCTGTATTTCAGTCTTAAGTTACCCTCTGTTCAGTACCTCATTCACAGCATTGCTGGCTGTGCAGCTGCAAGCAGAAGGAGAAGGAGCAGCCAGACTAGGAGAGTGGACTAAAGTGGTGGTCCCCTGACCAGGAAGAGGAGGAGAACGCTGGACCCCCACCACCACCAACTCCACCATCATAACATCAACTGAGGTGCCTGGAGAGAGAGGACAGAGGAGGAGAAGGAGAGAGGAGGCCAGCAACAACACCAACCAGGGGAGAGGCCTTTCCCATTACTGCCTCCCCAAATTGGCCTCCATTCCAGGAGAGAGGGGAGAGAAACAACCAACAACCACCAACTGTTTGGAAGGAGGGAAGAACAACATCATCTTTCAGGCGGGTGTTATTTGGTGCACTCTCCCAAAGACTTTGTATTTTAGGTGGGGGGAGAGAAGAAGAAAAAAGGGCTGGATCATCAAGGGGTTTGTGTGTGTGTGTGTGTGGCTCTTGTAAAACACTAACTCACACACACCACTAATTAAGCACCCCTTCCTATTGCCTGACCTGGGATAGCTGCAGCTGCCTAGGTGATCAGCCCAATTGTACATCGTTAAGACCTGGTGTGGGACTGAGCCTGGGGCATCTCCAGCTTTCCCAGGTGAAGACATCATCTCCCCCTGCTAGAAGACCACCTTCAAAGACTTTAATTTTTCATCGGAGAGTGCACCCCTGCCGACACCCACCCACCCACCATCCTGAGTGGCGACCCTGCATTTGCGGCCTCCCTACTTCCCACCCCCCCTCTCTCTCTTTCTTTGTCTTTCTCTGCCTTTCTCTCTGAGGCACCTCATTTCATCTTAAATTATTAATTGCCTATTGAGCAGAGGGGAGAAGGCCCCTCTCCCAATTTCAATCAATAAGGGGGAGAGGTGTGCCTTCAATTTAAACAGCTCCCTCTGCTCAATTGAGGACCAAAAAATACCTGAGGCCACAATTAACAGCTTCAGGCCTGTGACTTGGGGTGAGTGTAGCCCTTTTTAGAAAACACCGCAGAATGGCGACTGCATCTTCGCCGGTGGCGAGGCCAGCCAGGACTTATGCGGGAGTGGCAGCCACAGCCACAGCTGCTCCCGCTGCTTCTGCTGCCCCGTCACCTTTCAGATTGATAATAAAAAAGCTTGGGGTGAAGAGCTACACTCACCCCACTATGACCATTGAGGCCTGTGTTAAAGCCATGGCTGGGGTTGTCGGCCCCTCAGCCATCGTCGCGGCCTTAAAAATGTATGGGAAGGCTGTATTCTTCCTGGGGTCGGAGCGGGCGGTGTCCCTGGCCGTCGCCAAGGGGCTCACTGTGGGCGGGACCTTCCTGCCAGTGGATCCTCTCGAGGCCACCGCATAGAGGATCGCCATTTCCAACATCCCGCCCTATGTTCCTGGTGAGCTCCTCCTTCCCCATTTACGCCAACTTGGGGAGGTGAGGTCGGGGATCACACCCATCCCGCTTGGCTTCCGGGAGGCCAGCCTTCGCCACGTCTTCTCCTTCCGGCGCCAGCTGTTTATCCAACTGGCGCGGGAGGAGGACACCGACGGGGCGTTCGTTGTCCTCCACGAGGGGACCGCCTATCACGTCTTCTGGACGTCGGACGGTGTGCGGTGCCACGCCTGCAAGGAGGTGGGACACATTCGGAAAAACTGCCCTGCCTCCAAGGCCGCCAGATCATCTAGTGCGGCCGAGGCTGGCGCCGCCGCCGTTTCTCCCCCTGGATCTGCCCGCACGGTCGACGTCGGAGACCGATGCCACCAAGGCCTCCGGCGGGGGGGGAGGGGACGCGTCCGGCCGGAAAGAAGGCGCGGAATAAATCTAAACACCTTAGGGCGGGTCCCCCCGTGGATGACAAGCCCTTGCTCCTTGCGCCCCTTACACCCGCGCTCCTCGCGGAGTTAATCGGGGCCGACGTGAGTGGGAGGGGCCTCGTGCCCGAGCCTGTAGCCGCAACCGCCGTAGCGGAAACGCCAATACCTGTGGCCGGGCTCGGGCCCGAGGAACCCGACAAACCTGCTCCGCTGGAGGGAGCGGACGAGGAGGCCCCTGCAGACATGGAGGTCCCCCTCACTCCCTCCGTGTTAAAAAGAAGGCGCGACCCCCTGGAAGAGGAGGAGGACCGGGAGGAGGAATGTCCCTCCGAGCAGGGGGAGTCGTCGCCCGCCGCAGGTACTGTGCACCCCCCCCCCCGCTGTCATTACCACCGGCGATCGGCAGGGGTCGCCTGTCCCTCGGAGGCTGAGGCAGATGCGTCTGTCCGGCACGTGCCTCCCGGGGATGGGGACGAGACCCTGCCCATGGGGGTGGGCGCGGGACAACCCGCGGCAGTGATTGACATTTTATCGGTGCCGTTACCCCTCGCTGGGTCGGGCGGCCTGGGGTCTGGGTCGGGCAAGCTCGAGGAAAATTAGCTCGCCCAATGCGACCCGGACATCTCCCAGGGGCTGCTCGTCCCAGTGGAGGTTTTAATTGAAAACAGCCCATCCGCTGGGTCGGAGGCTGGTGGCGGGGAGGAGGTTGGCCCCCTGGCTGCGTCTCTGGTGCCAGACGTACTGGAGAAGCTGGGAATTGTTCTCTCCCCGGTTTCTCCGGTCGTTCTGGCGTCTGAGGCGGGGGGGGACTCCGAACTGCTGCCGTCTTCTGGCCCGGCGCCCCTAGAGGAGCCCAGGGAGAAATCCTCTGCCGCCGATCCTGGGGGTGGGATCCAGGCGGAGGCGGGACCGGCTGGTGCGGCTGAGCCGTTCGCTGCGCACTGCGTGACGGACGGGTCGGCCGCTGGTGACGACCCCCTGGAGGAGGATGGGGACTCGGTGATGGGCATGGAGGAAGATTTGGACTCCACCGTCCACGAGGCGCTGGATGACCTCGTGCCCCTCACTGAGTCTCTCCTCATTCCCGTAAGGGAACTCCGGGACTTTATGGCCACGTGCCAGGGTCGGCAAAATAAGATCCAGCTGGCCCTCGACAGGTGGTCGGAGCTGGCGCTGCTCATTGTGTCCGTCCGCACCGCCGTTAAAATCATGGGCGCGGACGAGAGCGTGAACCCGCTCGAGCTGCGTCGGCTCAGAACATTTCTCACTGGGTTGCTGCGGAAGTGGCGGCTGACCAGCGGCTGCGCTCCCTCCCCCCGTTAGTTGTAGGTAGAGGTTGCACTATGCTTCTGACATGAAGATAACCATAGCCAGCCTCAACATCAACGGCAGCAGGGAGGTGCGCCGCAGATTCAACAACTTCTCGGTCCTTCGGGACGGGAAGTATCCGGTGTGTTTCCTGCAAGAAACCCACACCGTTCCAGGAGACGAAGCCACATGGCTCCTGGAGTAGCAAGGAGGGGTCAGCATGAGTCACCTCTCCAACAATTCTAGCGGGGTGGCTATCTTGCTGGCCCCGCATTTTCAGCCGGAGATCTTGGGGTCAAGGAGCACATGCTGGGCCGCTTGCTCCAGGTCACTGTTCGCCTGGGGGGCGTGCCGCTCCATCTAGTGAACGTGTACGCCCCTCAGACCGGTGCGCAGCAAGTGCGCTTCTTCAAAGAAGTGTCCGCTCTTTTGGGCTCCGTCGACGCGGGCGAGTGCGTCATCCTCGGGACGGATTTTAACTGCACCCTCGAGGCGAGGGACCGTTCGGGTCCCCCGCGAAGCCTGGCGGCAATGGAGAAGTTGAGGGACCTGGTCGGGTCCTTCGACTTGGTGGACGTCTGGCAAAATCTCCACCCCGACTCCAGCGCCTTCACTAGCGTGAGGTCTGGGGGAGGAAGGGCCAGAATCGACCGCCTCTACATTTCCCGGGCGTACATCTCCTGCGTTCCGGCGGCTTTCATGCGGCCGGTGCCGTGCACGGACCACCACCTGGTGTGGGCGGAGCTCACTCCACTGCGCGCGTGGGGCGGGTTCGCGTACTGGCATTTTAACAATCTGCTGCTGGAGGACGCGCTGTTCCGGGATTCATTTCGTTGGTTCTGGGCCGACTGGAGAAGGAAGCAGGGGGGCTTCCCCTCCTTGAGGCTATGGTGGGACGTGGGCAAGGCTCACATCCGTCTCTTCTGTCAGGAGTACGCGAAGGGGTCGACCAAGAGGCGAGAGGCCCGGGTCAGGCGGTTGGAGAAGGAGGTGCTCGACCTGGAGTCCCGTCTCGGTCAGGTCGTCGAGGACCCAGCCCTGCGGAAGGTGTACGAAGAGAAGAAGGGCGCGCTGAAGGACCTGCAGCTCATCGGGTCCCGAGGCGCGTACGTGAGGTCGCGGATCCAGCTCCTGCGTGACCTGGACTGCGGCTCCCCCTTCTTCTACTCGCTGGAAAAAAGACGGGGGGTCCGTAAGCAGCTCTTGGGGCTGCTGGCCGACGACGGATCTCTGGTCTCGGATCCGGAGGGAATCAGTGCGGAGACCCGCGCCTACTACGGGGCTCTGTTCTCTCCGGATCCGTACAGCGAGGATGCGCGCAGAGTTTTGTGGGAGGACCTGCCGAAGGTCAGCCTGGAGGGTGCCGAAAAATTGGAATCTCCGCTAAGCCTGGCGGAGCTGACCGGCGCCCTCCGCCAGCTCTCTAGGGGAATGTCCCCCGGGCTGGACGGGCTGGCCGTGGAGTTCCACAGGGCGTTCTGGGATGTCTTGGGGGGCGACTACGCACGGGTCCTGGGGGAAAGTTTGGCGACCGGGGAGATGCCCCTCTCTTGGCGCAGGGCGGTCATTGTCCTGCTGCCTAAGAAGGGCGATCTCCGCCTCCTTAAGAACTGGCGCCCGGTCTCCATCCTCAGCACGGACTATAAAATCTTTGCCAGGGCCATGTCTGCTCGCCTTGGCACCGTGCTGGCCCACATGATCCACCCCGACCAGTCCTACACGGTCCCGGGCCGGACCATCCACGATAGCATCCATCTGGTCCGGGACCTGGTCCACCACTCCCAGAGGGCTGGTCTGTCGGTTGCCTTCCTTTCCCTGGATCAGGAGAAGGCGTTCGACAGGGTGGATCACGAGTATCTCTTCAGGACTCTGCGCACATTCGGGTTCGGGACGCATTTCGTCGCCCGGATCCGACTTCTGTATGCCGCCGCGGAGTGTCTGATTAAAGTTAACGGGTCCTTGATGGCGCCCCTTCGCTTCGGGAGGGGGGTGCGTCAGGGATGCCCCATGTCCGGTCAGTTATACGCTGTTTGCGTGGAGCCATTCCTACGCCTCTTGCGGAAGAGGTTGACGGGACTGGCTCTGCAAGGGCCGGGCGTGGAGGCGGTCCTCTCGGCTTACGCCGATGACGTGCTCCTCACGGTCACGGATCTCGCTGACTTGCGGAGGATGCGGGAATGCCAGCAGATTTACTCGGACGCATCCTCCGCCAAGATCAACTGGGAGAAATGTTCCAGACTCCTGGTGGGTCAGTGGTGGGTGGACTCCCTGCCGGAGGAGTTCAGGCCTTTCGCCTGGAGCACCACGCACCTCCTCTATTTGGGAGTCTACCTTAGCCCTGCCAAGGACGCCTGGCCAGTGAACTGGCAAGAGCTGGAGGCCAAAGTCACCGCTCGCCTAGGACGCTGGACAGGACTGCTCCGAGTGTTGTCCTACAGGGGTCGAGCGCTGGTCATAAACCAGCTGGTGGCCGCCATGTTGTGGTACCGGTTGGTCACTTTGATCCCGCCCCCTGCGTTTGTCGGCAAGATGCAGAAGAAGCTCATCGACTTCTTCTGGGACAAAAGGAAGCACTGGGTCTCCGCCGCAGTTCTGTGTCTCCCGCTTAGGGAGGGCGGTCAGGCGCTGGTGTGCCTTCGCACCCAGGCTGCGACTTTCCATCTTCAGACGCTGCAGAGATACCTGTACGTCGAGAATCCTCCGAGATGGTGTGCGCTGGCGACGTTTTTCTTCCGCCAGCTGCACGGCCTCAATTATGACACGCAGCTCCTGTTCGCGAAAGTGGGCGGCAGGCGTGCCAGCCTGCGGGAGCTGCCTGTCTTCTACCAGGAACTATTATGGGTTTGGAACTACGTCGCTTCCAGGCGGAGCTCTCCCCCGTCAGGAGCGGCGGCTCTCCTTCGGGAGCCGCTGCTCAGGAATCCGCACCTCCACGAACGCGGGTTCGGGCGGCTGGCGGAGGGCAGGGCTGTGCCTGGCAAGGTGACCAGAGTCGGGGACCTGCTCGATGGCGGAGGAGCGGGCTGGATGGCGCCGGAGGAGCTGGTGCGGCGCCTGTCCTGGACCAACATCCGGCTCGCGGTCGAAGCCATCGAATCAGTGAAAGCGGCACTGGGCCCCGACTCCACTAGGTGTATCGAGGCGGCTCAAGCACGTGGGGCGATCCCGTCTGAGCTTACCCCCGTTCGGACGGAATTCCTCATCGGCGCCCGGCCCCGAAACTCCCCTCGGGAACCGGCGCCTCACAACTTGAGCCGCCTCGAGGAAATACCCTCCGAGCCTTTTCATTCCGCGCAGAGGGGTTTCCTGTATGGGCTGCTCCTGCACACTCTCCACTTTGCCATCTACGTCTACCGTCCGGACACGCCTTGGCGTGGCGTCTTGCCGACTGGCGGTGGCGGAGGTCCCCAATGGAGGGCTCTCTACGCGGGAGTCCTGCCTTGTTCCATCGGGGGCTTGGCCTGGAGGGTGTTGCACGGAGCGGTCCCGTGCAATAAGGTTTTAAGTAGGTTCACAGACTCCCAGGCCGCCTGCATTTTTTGCGGCCTGGAGGAGTCCGTGTTTCACATTTATATGGAGTGTGAGAGGTTGCAGCCCCTCTTTCACTACTTGAAGGGGCTGCTCCTTGATTTTTGTTGCACTTCAGTCCCACGCTCTTGATCTACGGTCACCCGGTGCGGAGGGGAGCGGACAGGTTGGAGGACCTCCTTGTGGGCCTGCTCCTGGGCCTGGCTAAAAGAGCCATCAATTGGTCCAGGCAGCGGGCGGTCGAGGGGGTCGTCCAGCCGGATTGCCTGCCTCTCTTCGGCGGCCATGTTCGCGCCCGGGTGGCCCTGGAGATGGAGCACGCGGTGTCCGCCAGTGCGCTTGAGTATTTCCGCGACCGGTGGGCGCCGCGGGGACTGGAGTGCATTATCAACCCGGAAAACCAAATTTTAATTTGATTTGTTAAGTTTTAGTTGAACTTTTGTTTATTTACAGTCCAATTGGTTTTTTTTTGGGGGGTCCAAATACTCTGTTCAAGTAAATACCTGTTTTATTGTTCTCCTGCAGTCTGAGTATTATTGATCCTCGGACATTACACCTCTGATAAAGTCCCACATAAGAAGTTAGTGTGCAAAATTAAAGCACATGGGATTGGGGGTAATATACTGGCATGGTTTGAAAATTGGTTAACAGACAGGAAACAGAGATTAGGAATAAATGGGTCTTTTTCGGGGTGGCAGGCGGTGACTAGTGGGGTACTGCAGGGATCAGTGCTTGGGCCCCAGCTAGTCACAATATATATCAATGATTTGGATGAGGGAACTAACTGTAATATTTCCATATTTGCTGATGACACGAACTTGGTGGGACTGTGAGTTGGGAGGAGGGTGCAAAGTGGCTTCAAGGCGATTTAGATAAGTTGAGTGAGTGGGCAAATACATGGCAGATGCAGAATAACATGGATAAATGTGAAATTATCCACTTTGGTAGGAAAAACAGAAAGGCAGAGTATTATTTAAATGGTGATAGATTGGGAAATGTTGATGTACAGAGGAACCTGGGTGTCCTTGTACTCCAGTCACTGAAAGCACACATGCAGATGCAGCAAGCAGTTAGGAAGGCAAATGGTATGTTGGCCTTCATAGTGAGAGGATTCGAGTACAGGAGCAAGGATGTCTTATTACAGTTATACAGGGCCTTGATGAGACCACACGTGAGCAGTTTTGGTCTCCTTATCTAAGAAAGGATATACTTGCCATAGAGGGAGTGCAGCGAAGGTTCACCAGACTGATTCCTGGGATGGCAAGACTGTCGTATGAGGAGAGATTGGGTCGACTGGGTCTGTATTCATTAGAGTTTAGAAGAATGAGAAGGGATCTCACTGAAACGTATAAAATTCTGACATGGCTAGACAGACTGGGTGCAGGGAGGATATCTCCCCTGGGTGGGGGGTTTAGAACAAGGGGTCACAGTCTCAGGATATGGGGTAGGACATTTAGGACTGAGATGAGGAGAAATTTCTTCACTCAGAGGGTGGTGAACCTGTGGAATTCTCTACCACAGAAGCCTGTGGAGGCCAAGTCACTGAATATATTTAAGAAGGAGATAAATAGATTTCTAGACACAAAAGGCATCAAGGGGTATGGGGAGAGAGGGGGAATATGGTATTGAGATAGAGGATCAGCCATGATCATATTGAATTGCAGAGCAGGTTCGAAGGGCCGAATGGCCTACTCCTGTTCCTATTTTTCTCTGTTTCTATGCCAAAACTCACCAATGTGTAACATTCCATACCTCAGATCCATACAAAATGTGCAAGACCATCATTAGAGACTGAACTTCCATTCAAATGAAAGCTTTATACCAGGTTTTGTGTGCAGTTCCTGCACAATGCTTTGTCTGTCAATTTTAATTTGGCATTAAGGACCAGCAAGATTATTACCTCTTGAGATAGGAGTTCTTAAATTACATTGGGGTTGGGTTTTCGCTCGGTTGCGCTGGTTTTCTCAGCGTAATTCACCTGTAATTGGCGTAACCAGCTCAAAAGATTGTGGAATTTTAAGCGCAAATTATGTTCTGTGCAAATGGAGTTTCTGTGATTTTTTGTACTGGTTTAAAAAGCATCGCGCTAGAAGCCAGCCCCACCCACAAAACTGGCCACACCCTCAGGATGAATTAATCACCATTGGGAGTTTCCGCTAATTGTACTCGTTTGCAGACCTTTGAGGACTTTAAAATATAAACTGATTCTTTTGAGTGCAAGTGCTGTGAAATGTAGCACCTTAGCAAGTTGATAAGGCGAGTTTGAGGAAAAATGGCAGCCGCCTCGCTTCTTTCCACTTTCAGCGCGGAACATGGTGGCCACCATTTTGGGCAGGTCGGCAGCGCTGCCGTTGCCTGTGCTCGCTGCAAAAATGGTAATTAGACTGATTGTGATGTCTATCAGCGTGCGACACTGAACTGATGCATGACCTGCTACTTTGGACATCACCGCTCCATTCAACGCCCTCTCTGAAGAACGCACTGCTGAATGTGCGTTCAACTCCATGACAGACCCCCTACCAGTACTTCTTAAAGGGACACATGCAACTTTCAGTTAAGTTTAGATTTTTGCTTTTGTACTGGTTTCTTTACATTTTATTTGAGCAGTGACTTGGTGTAATACATTTAAAAAGTCGTTAAATTTTGCCTGGAGTGCTGCTGGATGTTTGCAAGGCTTTGGCTCTTAAAGGAAGGTCTCTGAGAACATCACTTTCTCCCAGTTCTGGGGACTCGAGTTGCAGTACCCCCTTGGGCTGCAGCATGAGATGGAGATAGAGCAGAGGTAGCAAAGTGGACAAACTGCTCACAGAGGGAGGAGGAGAAGGAAGAGGAGGAGGAAGAACAGGAAGTAGTAGAAGAGGAGGAGGCAGAAGAGGAGGGAGCAAAAGAGGAGAAAGCGGAAGGAAAGAGGCAACCCAGACAGCCCCTTTCTGGCCAGGATATCCGGGATCAAATCATCCACTTGTGGAACCAGTGAACACAACTCCAATTCCTCTTTCAACATTTGTCCCACAACTTACCTTTCAGTGTCATCTTGGCCACAATGCTGAAATAAGAGCCACCACAAAGCAAACTTTCCAACCTAACTTTATCCATATACGTATCCAATATTACTTCAAAAAATCAACTAATCACCCTTGTGCATTCCCTTAATGACTATCTTGCGTGTGCTTATGCCTATCCTAATGCTCCTACACAGTGCTACCTCAGTGGCTGCAGCATGGCTGGTGGAAGGCTGCTGACTTTCAATGGGGGAGACTGCAGATGGCCTTGCAAAATGACCTCGAGGAGCTGGTGGCTGGGAGTGTGAAATCGAGTGACCATGTTTCTTCTTCACTCTCCTCTCCCTCTTCTTGGTCAACCACTGGCTAGGCAGACAGGATTTCTTTGGTGTCTGAAATGAGAAATGCACAAGGGGAAGGTTGTGGTGAGGAGAGGGGGAGAAAGCAAGAGGTGCATGCTTGCACATGTGCAGCTTGTAAATCAGAAGATATGGTGGGATGAGGAGGAAGTGGGAATTTGCATTCAGTAATATGCAAATAAGTTTGAGTAGAAACTCGAGGAAAAAAAAGATTTCTCAAAACAGGCGCAATCTTGGGTGCAATTTGCGCCCAGATTTCCGATCGCGCTCAAAGCGGAAACTCTTGGTCATTGTATTTTTTACCTGCCATTCTAGATCAAGATATCTGAATTGTTTTCAACCCACCATAGGATTTTATGTAAGAAGATAATTAAGAAGGTAAGGAGATCAGATGATACCAGATGCAGATTGCCCATATGTTCCACTATACCAGCAACAATATCTGCAAGTGCAGGCACAGCTATTTGGCAATGACCAAAGAGAATTGTTTCCGTAAACTCTAGTTTAGCAATGAAGCAGTTTCAGAACTGATTAATTGGTTGCAAGGAGATTCCCCACTACTCTTTAGTACTATGACACACCATCTACCTACCTACAACCTGGATCATCTGTGCTATCATTTACATCTGGACCCTGGACTTTAGAAAACAAAATATACCTTTTGATTGACTAAAATAAAAAGTACAAATCTGTAACTATCTTGATTCACATTTGGTTGTCCAGACTCATGAAAAACTACCAAAACCGAAACAATTAAACTGCTCAATTTTCAAAATCCTTTCAGTTGCCATTTTTTTGAGTGACTGCCATTTCTACTATTCAAAAATGGCTTGTAACTGTAAGGTTCGCAAAATTCTGCAAAACCCCAAAACGGAAGAATAACCTTATTTAAAACAATTTTGGACCATTACAGAAGAAATCTGTAAAAGATAAAATGTATGGTTGGGCCTAACAGAAGAATTCAAAGATTTAAATTACACAATTTAAAAGGAAGAGATATTGGACTGTTGGAAGGTAATATTGGGCCAAAGGGATTTAAAAATCAAAATCCCAGGAAGATTTGGCTGGTTTAAAAAGACATGTTCAGACTTGTAGGAAAAGGCTGCGACAGGAATGTGGGATTGACCTCTGCAGAGGAACAGTTTGTGTATTCGAAAGTAGCCAGACTGTCTGGGAGGAACAATAAATGAAACTCAGCCCCTATCTGGGAATTTGCATTCAATCAATAAATCAATGAAAACCCCAGCCTCACCTAAAGCCCAAAGCCCACTAAAACCCATGCATAAAAGAACCTGCACAGAATTTGAAGGCCTTACAGGAAATCTAAGATTAAAAGACTGTTTGAGACATCCAAAACCACTTCACACCTTCTTCAACTACTCAGGAAGCTATCCCAAAACCAGTTAACTAAATGGGACCAATCAAGTGGCCCTTAACGAGCCAGCCAAAAATCTAACAAGATTAGCAGGTTTCGTTTTAGTATAAACTAAAGACCTGTCTCCACAAGAAAGCAGTTTGGCAGTTTGTTCGATGGGTTCGATCAGTTCGATCAGTACAGAGACAGTCGTTCAGGCAGAGAATTAAAACAGCAGTCAGTGAATTGAAGTCAGCAGTATAGTTCGGACAGACACAGAAAAAGGCACAGCCCATTCGAAAGACATCAGCCTCGGGACAGCAGAAGGAGAACGGAAGGAATCGCAGCAACCAAGGGCCCCACGAAACAAACAACCAACAATATTACCAACAACTAGGTAATATTGGGCCACCGCAACCAACAAGAAATCAACCTGGAAGAAACCGAAGATCTGCAAGTTTTTCCCACTCTAGAAACTATTCCTGCATTTGGTGAGCATTTCCTGGTCCTCTGGAATTCAACCTAGTTAGTATAGTGGGATTGGGAGGGGTAAGGTATTTTAGTCTATTGTCATTCTCCCTCGCATATTCCGAAGTGTTCCCCCTTTTAGAGTGATAAGATTTATTGTGTTGTGTATATTTTCTTGTCTCAAATAAAATCCAAGTTCTTTTCACCAACTCAGTTGTCTGTTGCAATTTCATTACAACCCCCAAATAAGTCCAGGTCTAGAACCAAGGGAGTGGGAGCGATTCAAACCGCTCATAAGTCAGAGGTGAAGCTGACACACACACACACCACCCCTTACAGAACGCAATAATTAAAAATGACATATTTCACAATAATATGATTGAACTTGGGAACTTTTTTTTGTGTTGCTCGACACCTACATTAATGTTTCTGTTCTGAGGCCCAAGCCTCTGTCCAAAGCCTTGGGTTGGGGTTGATATTCTTCACACAGTTTTTTCGTCAGCTGAAGCTGAGATGATAACCGCAGTTCACAGAATGTCATGGTCTGAGTGTGAGCACCGTCGAGAATATCCCACAATTCATCACTATAATGCACTATAACTTGAAGGGTTGTCATGTATTCTGCCATGCTAGGAAACCATTTTTGAGCTTTTCCAAATGATTTGAAACAATATTCAGAATTAATTTTCAAACCTTTATCAATTACAGTTTCACAGTTATCATCAACAGCCTAACATTAAGTTCAGAGAGAATGGATGGATGAGAGAGAGACGGAGAGAGTGAGACAGAATCATAGAATCACAGAAGGGTTACAGCACAGAAGGAGGCCATTCAGCCCGTTGAGCCCATGCCAGCTCGCTGCAAGAGCACTTCAGCTAGTCCCACTCCCCTGCCCTTTCCCCGTAGCCCTGCAAATTTCTTTCCTTTGGCTACTTATCCAACTCCCTTTTGAAAGCCGTGATTGAATCTGCCTCCACCACCCTTTCAGGCAGTGCATTCTAGATCTTAACCACTTGCTGCGTAAAAAAGTTTTTTCTTATGTTGCATTTGGTTCTTTTGTCAGTCACCTTAAATGTGTGTCCTCTGGTTCTTGACCCTTCTGCCAATGGGAACAGTTTCTCTCTATCTACTCTGTCCAGATCCCTCATGATTTTGAACGCCTCTATCAAATCTCCTCTCAATCTTCTCTGCTCCAAAGAGAAAAACCCCAGCTTCTCCAGTTTATCAACGTAACTGAAGTCCCTCATTCCTGGAATCATTCTCGTAAATCTTTTCTGCACTCTCTCTGAGGCCTTCATGTTCTTCCTAAAGTGTGGTGCCCAGAATTGGACACAGTACTCCTGTTGGGGCCGAACCAGTGTTTTATACAGGTTCATCATAATTTTCACACTTTTGTACTCTATACCTCTATTTATGAAGCCCAGGATCCCATAAGCCTTTTTAACTGCTTTCTCAACCTGCCCTGCCACCTTCAATGATTTGTGCACACATACCCCCAGGTCTCTCCGCTCATGCACCCCCTTCAGGATTGTACCCTTTAGTTTTTATGTCCTCTCCTCATTCTTTCTACCGAAATGTATCACTTCACACTTTTCTGCATTAAATTTCATCTGCTACGTGTCCGCCCATTTCACCAGCCTGTCTATATCTTCCTGAAGTCTATCACTCTCCTCCTCACTGTTCACTATACTTCCAAGTTTTGTGCCATCTGCAAAGTTTGAAATTGTGCCCTCTACACCCAAGTCCAAGTCATTAATATATATCAAGAAAAGCAGTGGTCCTAGTACTGACCCCTGGGGAACACCACTGTATACCTTCCTCCAGTCCGAAAAACAACCGTTCACCACAACTCTCTGTTTCCTGTCACTTAGCCAATTCCATATCCATGCTGCCACTGTCCCTTTCAACTTTGCTGGCAAGCCTATCATGTGGCACTTTGTCGAACGCCTTTTGGAAATCCATGTACACTACGTCAACTGCATTACCCTCATCAACCCTCTCTGTTACAGAGAGCACAGAGCGGGATTAAAACGGAGTGTACTTAAACAGAATGTTTTATTTGGGAATTTGGAAAGAGTGGGAATTCGGAGAAGAGGGGGAAGGAGTTGTTGCTTGTTGCCTACACTACTTGTAGTGTTTTGTGTTACAGGTAGATATTTAATTTCAGTACCCTTAACTTAATCTAGATCAAGTAGTCAAGAAACTACACTATAAACTAAGTTACCTAATGACAAATTTAATTTAATTAAACAAGGTTATATAGGGATGGCAGTGCAGGTGGTGTGCCGCAACTGCAGCATGTGGGAGTTTGTGGAGCGCATTGTGATCCCGGACTGTTAAGTCTGTGTGTTCTAGTTGTAATTACTAACACAGACTACAAGATTAAAGTTCAACAGGTCTTTACTGGTTGGAGGTCAGGACTATACTAAATACAATATTACTACACAGTGCTTATATACCAGTGGTCACCACCGGTATTACGTATACAGCAGCCAGAGAAAGTAGTACATCTCTTAAGGTGGAGCAGGCTTAAGTTCTCTTAAGGTGGAACAGGTTACATACACCACAATCCTCCCTTTTTAGCTTAACAGTCATATCCCCATTTAACATAACATAATAACATATATAACTTCAGGTATAAACACTTCAAAGGTTCAGTCTCTCAGGAGGCCTTCTGATTCGGTTTGGATAACGCCTTTCAGTGGTCTCTGATTCCTGTTGCTGAGGTGACTCCTCTAGTTGGTCTCCCATGCATTGGGTGTTATCATCATCAGGTACATTCCCTGCCGAGGTAGATGCTTCAGGTTCATTAACGTCTTCCACAGTTGTCTCTGTCGCAACCATGGGTTCGACCCTTGCTCTCGATTCTACCAGTTGATCCGCATGACGCCTTATCACATTGTTACCAATACAGGTAGACTACCCTTTATCCGGACTTCCGAAAACCGAAACCCTCTAAAAACCGAAGGTTTTTTCGTTCCGCGTAAGTCGTGCGTACGACTTACGCTGAACGAAAAAACCTTCGGTTTTTAGAGGGTTCCGGTTGCGGAAGTTCGGATAAAGGGTAAGTCGTGCGCACGACCCCCCGCCGACCCCCCCGCCAGCCCCGACAACCGCTGACCCCCCTGCGGACCCCGCCAGCCCCGACAACCGCCGACCCCCCCCCGCGTACCCCACCGGCGCCGACCCCGACTGACTTACGCTGAGCGTCAGCGTAAGTCGTGCGCACGACCCCCCGCCGACCCCCCCCCGCGGACCCCCGCCGACCCACCTTCCGAAATCCGAAATTCTCCTTTATCCGAAACTCAGCTGGTCCCGAGGTTTTCGGATAAAGGATAGTCTACCTGTATCTACTGTGTACATCAGAGGTCCTTGTCTGGCCCGAATTGTTCCGGACTGCCATTTTTAGTTTCCATAGCCCCTTGCCAACACTGGTTGTCCTACGTCGAAACTTCGAGTGGTCTTGTTATTAATATGCCGGAACTGTTTGTTTTCCATTTCCCTCCGCACATTTGGTTTTAACAAGTCCAACCTGGACCGCAACCTCCTGTTATAAAACATCATGGCAGGACTTTGGTTAGTCACTGCATGAGCGGCGTTTCGATATGCCATTAGGAAATTGTCCACCTTGTGCTGTAGCGGAATCTGATCATCGTTCATGGCCTTTATTGCCTTTTTGAAATCTCTCGGCCAACCCGTTTGTCACCGGATGATATGGGGCAGAGGTATAATGCTTCACCCCATTCTTCTTTAAGAATTTTTGGAATTCTTCCGACATGAACTGTGGTCCGTTGTCCGAACAGATCTGTTCTGGCAATCCGTTCCTTGCGAATATTGTTCTTAACACCGCAATTGTCTTTTCTGAAGTAATGGTATTCATCTTGATCACTTCTGGCCATTTGGAATGTGCGTCCACCGCAATTAGGAACATGGAGTCCATGAATGGACCAGCAAAGTCAATATGTACGCGTTGCCATGGGGCTGAAGGCCATTCCCATGGGTGTAGCGGTGCGATCGGAGGTGCATTTTGCACTTTTTGGCACACAGCGCAGCTTTTTGTCAACTCCTCTATCTGTTGGTCAATACCCGGCCACCATACATAAGCCCTAGCAAGACTTTTCATCTTAACTCCCCCCAGATGACCTTCATGCAGTTCTTTTAGAACTCTTTCCCTTAACTTGGGAGGAATAATCACTCTTGTCCCGTACATCAAAGTACCATGGCAGACGGACAGCTGGTCTCGCCTTGCCGAGAATGCCGGTAACAGAGGATCACCACGTGTTGGCCATCCTTTCACTGTCACCTCGTAGACTCTGGACAGTGTCGGGTCGTTCCTGGTTTCTCTTTCAATACTTGAATTGGTGACTGGTAAACACTCGATGATGGTCGAATGAAATAACTCAACAGGGTCAACTTTCGTCGTTTCTTCTTCTTCAGGTAGTGGCAGGCGCGACAGCCCATCAGCATTGCCGTGCTGCTTCGTACCTTTGAATTCTATTTGATATTGATGTGCCCCTAGGAAAAGGGACCATCTCTGGAGACGCTGTGCTGTCATCACTGAAACACCCTTCTTAGGGTTAAAAATGGATACCAACGGCTGATGGTCTGTCAGAAGTGTGAATTTTTGGCCCTGCAGGTAATGATTAAACTTCTTCACTCCCCATACAAGGCTGAGAGCCTCCCTATCGATCTGCGCATAGTTGCGCTCAGCGGAGGTCAATGATCTGGATGCAAACGCGACTGGCCTTTCCGTGCCATTTGGCAACTTGTGTGAGAGTACTGCCCCAATACCATATGGAGAAGCATCACAAGCCAACCGAATAGGCAGTGTCGGGTTGAAGTGAGCCAACACTTCCTCTGAGGTGATCAATTCTTTGTTTTTGCGAAATGCCTTCTTACAGTTTTCGCTCCATTCCCATGGTACCCCTTTCTGTAAAAGAGCGTTTAGCGGGTGCAGTACCGTGGATAGATTTGGTCGAAATTTATGGTAATAGTTAATCAATCCTAGAAACGACCTCAACTGAGAGACATTATCCGGAGCGGGAGCCTTTACAACTGCCTCTATCTTGTCAGGAGACTTATGAAGCCCCTCCCGGTCAATGACATGACCACAGTACGAGATCCGCTTCTGGAAGAACTCACATTTCTGCCGATTAACTCTAAGTCCATACTCTTTCAGTCTGTTGAGCACCAGTTCCAAGTTTGCGAGGTGTTCTTCATCACCATCACCTGTAATCAGAATATCGTCCCGGTAACATTGTGTGCCTGGAATTCCCTGTAATACCTGCTCCATGGCCCTCTGCCAAATTGCTGGAGCCGATGCCACTCCAAAAACCAGCCTATTGTACCGGTACAAACCTCGATGCGTGTTGATCGTGAGGTATTGGCGTGACTCTTCTTCAACCTCCATCTGCAAGTACGCCTGCGCCAGGTCTATCTTGGTGAAGTGTTTCCCACCAGACAACGAAGCAAAAATATCCTCAATCTGCGGAAGCGGATACTGCACCGTGTGACGCACCGGATTAACGGTGATTTTGAAATCTCCACAGATGCGAACCTTCCCTGGTTCTCCTGGCTTGTTGCTCGAAGGATGTTTCATAACGGGAACAATGGGCGTAGCCCACTCACTCCAATCTACCTTAGACAGTACACCTGAACGTTCTAGCGCTTCCAGTTCCGCTTCTACAGTAGGTCGTATTGCATAGGGTACCGGTCTGGCTTTAAAAAATTTTGGTTGTGCATGTTCATCAATCTTGATGTTTGCCGTAATTCCTTTCAGTGTTCCCAGTCCTTGCTGGAACACCTCTTTAGCATCATCCAATATTTTAGACAATCGTTTAGGTTTGACATCTGTTTCCCCGGAATCTACCGTTAGTGCCTTCAAGGAGTGCCAGTCCATATTCATTTTCCTAATCCACTCCCGTCCCAGTAGTGGTGGACCTCCTTCAGGTAGCACATATAAGTCCATTACTTGGCTTTCTTCGCCCTTGTGGACCACTTTTACCTCTATCTTTCCGATGGGGTACACTCTTTGCCCCGTGTATGTTTTCAATATAATCTCCGTATCTCGTAGGGGAATATGTTGGAATAACCTTTTGTAATCTTTCTTATTCATGACCGTCAATGCCGATCCAGTGTCCAATTCCATCTTTACTTGGACTCCTGCTATCTGAAGGGTGACCCAAATTGTCTGGAGATCTGCATCCTTACCAACGTTGTGTACTCTTAAGCTACCCAGTTCATTACTGCTAGCGTCCGAATCTGACTTCTGTTCGGTCGAACTGTTCTTTGTCACCTTGTGTACCTTTATATATTTTCCTTGCGGTGACTTTTTGTTGCTGGTCTTCTTTCCTGACCGGCATACTTTAGCTATGTGGCCAAGCCTGCCACACGTTCTGCATTCTTGGTTTTTAAACCAACACTGGTTCTGATCGTGCGTTGTCTTTCCACAACGATAACATTTTACAGTACTCAAACCCAATTTATTTGTACTGAGTCCCGGTGACCGTAGCTGCATTACTGCAGTGCCTCTCGCTGCGGCTTCGTGTGCTGCTGCCATAGTGACCGCTTTCTCAAGCGTCAGCTCATTCTCCTCGAGCAGTCGCTTTTGTGTATCTTCTTTTAATAAACCACACACAAATTTATCTCGTAGCACCTCTGTCAGTCTCGTTCCAAACTGACAGTACTTTGCTAGCTTACGCAATTCCATCAAATATTCAGCATTGCTTTCATCCTTCAGCTGCCTTCTGCTGTAAAATTTAAATCGTTCCGCTAGCATCAGCGGCGTGGGGTTTAGATGATTTTTCAGGACAGTAACAATCTCCTCGAACGTCTTATCCGCCGGTTCATCTGGTGATAAAAGGTGTTTCAATTGCCCGTATGTCTTCGCACCCATTAAGTTTAATAATGTTAGTGCTTTCTCTTCATCTGGGATTTTGTTTGCTTTACAATAATTTTGTATGCGTTCTACATACATGGCCCAATCTTCGATGTCGCTATCAAAGGTATTAATGTTCCCATGTTTAGGCATCGTTGCAATTTAATTAATTTTTATTTTTATCCAAGATGGCGGCTTCCCGCTCTTGTCTTCGTCCTCCGCCTACAAAATGGCAGTTTTCCCGCGCTTGGCGGTCTTCACCCGTCCCCCGACGCTGTCTGCGCTTCACCGCGGCTCTCGCGCCTTCAGTTGCCCCAGACGCTGCGCCTTTTTAGCCCGAATGCGGCCCGGCCCTTATCACCAGCCGTGATCGATGTCCCCGCGCTGCGCCTTTCGGCCCAAATGCGGCCCGGCCCTTATCTCCGGTCGCGATCGATCTCACCGCCCTTATTCCTCCGTCTTCCCTCCCCGTCTGTACAGCCAACGCGGCCGACTTTCTGGTCGCGTCGCTGCCCGGCTTACCCACCACCGAGGCAGAAAGAAGATAGCTGACAGCCGCTGATGGAGGCTTCGAGTTCAGGATGTCTTCTGCACTCTGGTTTCTCGATGTCTGCCGCGCGACGTGTCTTCCAGCAGGGTGATGAGGGTGGAAGCCTCTCTTCGACGTCCGTTCTGTGGACGAAGCCGCCGTGGATATAAACTGCCGCAGGGTAAGAATCGGACTTGTCACCACTGTTAAGTCTGTGTGTTCTAGTTGTAATTACTAACACAGACTACAAGATTAAAGTTCAACAGGTCTTTACTGGTTGGAGGTCAGGACTATGCTAAATACAATATTACTACACAGTGCTTATATACCGGTGGTCACCACCGGCATTACGTATACAGCAGCCAGAGAAAGTAGTACATCTCTTAAGGTGGAACAGGCTTAAGTTCTCTTAAGGTGGAACAGGTTACATACACCACACGGACAACCACGTTTGCAGTAAGTGCCTGCATCTTGAGGAATTCAGCTCAGAGTTTTTGAGCTGGAGTCCGAGGTGCAGACATTGCAGGGCATCAGGGATGGGGAGAGTTACCTGGACACTTTGATCCAGGAGGCAGTCACACCCCTTAGTCTAGGTAGTGGTACAGGTCTGGTTAGTGGTCAGGGACAGGAGGGTGTGACTGCAACTCAGGCAGGTAAGGGGACCCCAGGTGCAGTGCTGGAGGAGCCTCAGCCCTTGCCCTTGTCCAAACAGGTATGAGGTTCTGGCTGCCTGTGTGGATGAGGGAAAAGCCTGCAGGATGGATGAGCAAGCTGACCAGGGGGCCATTCTAGTGGGGGGATTGAAAGGGAATGTAGTTGTGGTAAGGGATAGTATAGCCAAGGGGATAGATACTGTTCTTTGCAGCCATAACCAAGAGTTCCGAAGGCTGTTTTGCCTGCCAGGGTTAAAGACATCTCCTCGCGGCTGGAGGAGAACTTGGAGGGGGAGGATCCAGTTGTTGTGGTCCATGTAGGAACTAATGACAAAAAAAATGATATAGGCAGAACTAGGAATGAAGTTCTGCTGAGGGAGTTTGAGCAGCTAGGATCCAAGTTAAAAATCAGAACCTCAAAGGTAATGATCTCTGAATTGTTACCTGAGCCACGCGCAAATTGGCATAGGGACAAACAGATTAGAGGTTTAAATGTGTGGCTCAAAGAGTGGCGTGGGAGGCAGGGGTTTCAGTTCATGGGGCACTGGCACC
Organism: Somniosus microcephalus; assembly: GCF_052327205.1. Classification (NCBI taxonomy): domain Eukaryota; kingdom Metazoa; phylum Chordata; class Chondrichthyes; order Squaliformes; family Somniosidae; genus Somniosus; species Somniosus microcephalus. The sequence continues at coordinate 162,806,859 of NC_140996.1, read as the reverse complement.
AGTACTGGGGAAAAAGGGAGCTGTTCCGTTGGGACAGGCTTCATTTAAACTGGGCTGCGACCAGTCTCCTGGTGAACTGAATAACTAGGGCAGTAGACAGGGCTTTAAATTATGCAGTGGGGGTGGGAGGATTCAGGAAAGTGTAACTTTAAAAGCAGTGAGAGAAATGTCAAGGCTCAAGAGCAGCGTAGAGTTTTGGGTAAAAATAAGCAGAGTGGGTCAGGAAGGGACAGAGTGAGTAACAAAGGTAATAGGGCATCAGTGACTAAGGTGACATCAGGGAAAAATAGAAATAAGTCAAAGCTAAAGGCATTATATCTGAATGCGCTAATCATTCACAACAAAATAGATGAATTAATAGCACAGATAGAAATTAATAGGTTTGATCTAATAGTCATTATGGAGACGTGGTTGCAATGTGGTCAAGGTTGGGAACGAAATATTCCAGGATACTTAACTTTTAGAAGAGATAGGCAAAATGGAAAAGGAGGCGGGGTAGCCCTGATAATAAAGGATGGGATAAAGACAGTAGAGTGAAAGGATCTTAGCTCCGAAAATCAAGGAGTAGAATCAGTTTGGATGGAGCTAAGAAACAGCAAGGGGCAGAAAACATTGGTGGGGGGTTTTTATAGGCCCCCAAACAGTAGTTGTAATGTAGGGCAGAGTATAAATCAGGAAATCAGAGGCACAGGTAACAAGGGTAATACAGTAATCATGGGGGACTTTAATCTACATATAGATTGGCCAAACCAAATTTGCAGTAATAGTGTGGAGGACGAATTCATGGAATGTATGCAAGATAGTTTTCTAGATCAGTATGGTGAGGAAACAACTAGGGAACAGACTATTTTAGATGTAGTATTGTGCAATGAGAAAGGGTTAATTAATAACCTTGTAGTAAAGGGGTCTTTAGGGAAGATTGACCATAATATGATAGAATTTTAAATTGAGTTTGAAAGTGATATAGTTAAATGCAAAATTAGGGTCTTAAATCTAAACAAAGCTAACTATGTAGGTATGAGGGCGAGTTGGCTAAGGTAGATTGGGAAACTACATTAAAAGGTATGATGGTAGACAAGCAATGTCTAGCATTTAAAGAATTAATACATAATTTATAACAAATATACATTCCTTTAAGGCACAAGAATCACACAGGAAATATGGTCCAACCATGGCTAACAAGAAAAGTTAAATATAGTATTACATCAAAGGAAGAGGCTTATAATGTTGCCAAAAAGTGTAGTAAGCCTGAGGTTTGGGAGGATTTTAGAATTAAGCGAAGGAGGATCAAGAAATTGATAAAGAAAGGGAAAATAGAATATGAGAGTAAACTAGTGAGAGACATAAAAACAGACTGTAAAAGCTTCTATAGGTATGTAAAAAGGAAAAGATTAGTGAAAGTAAATGTGGGTCCCTTACAGGCTGAGACAGGAGAAATTATAATGGGGAATAAGGAAATGGCATAGAAATTAAACAAATACTATGGGCTCGATTTTGCCAGCGCGCAAGGGTTGGGTTTGGAGGCGGGACTGTTGGCAAAATCAAAAAGATTGGCAGCGGGTCCTGAACCCGCTTACAACTTGCCTCTAATCAATCTTCCCAGGAGTCGGGTCCATGATTTGTGCAGGGACCCAACTCCTAATGGCGGGAAGAGGATTATAGCTACTTAACTGCTTATTAACAGGTAGGGGGTTGACTTATGAAGAAAGGTTGAGCAGGTTGGGCCTATACTCATTGGAATTTAGAAGAATGAGGGGTGATCTTATTGAAACATATAAGATACAGAGGGGGCTCGACAAGGTAGATGCAGAGAGGATGTTTCCCCTCGTGGGGAAATCTAGAACTCGGGGACATAGCTTCAGAATAAAGGGTCGCCCTTTTAGAACTGAGATGAGGAGGAATTTCTTCTCTCAGAGGGTTGTAAATCTGTGGAGGCTGGGTCATTAAATACATTTAAGGTGGAGATAGACAGATTTTTACAAGATAAGGGAGTGAAGGGTTATGGGGAGCGGGCAGGGAAGTGGCTTTGAGCCCAAGATCAGCCATGATCATATTGGATGGCAGAGCAGGCTATTTCTGCTCCTATTTCTTATGTTCTTATGTTAACAGGCAGTTAAGAGGCTTTTTCCAATTTTGCCAGGTCAACTGCGAGCTTGCCGCGTCCGGACTCCACGCTAGGTAAGTGTGGTGTGTTGTGAGTCTGCTGTAATGTTTCTTCATTGATGACAGCTGCAGAAGTGGTGTGAAGGGTCCAATGGTACACTGGTGAGTTTCAGAGATAAGAAAATGTTGGGAAAATCATATTTAATGTTTTTAGACTTTTCTGTAGGTAATAAGATTTGAAGTGTTTGTGTAGTCCCAACTCATTTGGACAACCTCTCTCACCAGTGACCGATCACTTCTGTAGCCTCACCTGCAGCTGCCATCTGTTTTATCCTAAGAAGGGAGTCACTGGAGAGTCTCGGTGCAAGGGCTCACCTTTGTACAGTGATTGTCAGTGTTTGCAGCACCTCAATGCTGTCAAACACTGAAAAACCATCTGTCAAACAAAAATGAGCATGTCCCCTTTAAGAAAACCGGCAGATGACGTGTCATCAATTGACGTAATCTGACACCGGCTTTCTCTTAATTGGCCGGCAAGCTCGCAGGGTGGGCTTAACAAGGCTAATTGATGCAAAATAGAATCTGTGCATTGGACGTCGCTGGGGGCGGGACTAGAACCCGGAAGGCAGCAGTCCCGCCCCCAACACACCTCTTTAGGTAAGATCGTAGCCTTTGTGTCTGTCTTCAAGGAAAAAGACACAAAAAACTTCCTGGAAATAATGGAGAACCAAGGGTCTAGCGAGAATGAGGAACTGATAGAAATTAGTATTAGTAAAAAAAAGTACTGGAGAAATTAATGGCACTGAAACCAATAAATCCCCTGGACCTGATGGCCTACTTCCTAGGGTTTTGAAAGAGGTGGCGATAGAGATAGTGGATGCATTGGTTGTCAGTTTCCAAAATTCCATAGATTCCAGAGCGATTCCTGTGGATTGGAAGGTAGCAAATATAACCCTACTATTTAAGAAAGGAAGGAGAGAGAAAACAGGGAACTATAGAGCAGTCAGCCTAACATCAGTAGTAGGGAAAATGCTAGAATCTATTATTAAGGACATGGTAACGGGGCACTTAGAAAATAATAATAGGATTGGGCAGAGTCAACATGGATTTATGAAAGGGAAATGGTGTTTGACAAATCTGTTAGAGTTTTTTGAGGTTGTAACTAACAGAATAGCTAAGGGGGAACCAGTGGATGTGGTGTATTTGGATTTTCAGAAGGCATTCGATAAGGTGTCACACAAGAGGTTATTAATCAAAATTGGGGCTCATTGGATTGGGGCTAATATACTAGCATGGATTGAGGATTGGTTAACAGACAGAATACAGAGGCCTAGAAATTCAGTCTGGACACTTTTGGGGCGCTAAAGTCGGGCGTTCGCTAAAGTTAGCGCCCGCCGGAAAGTGTAGGCCACATCGCCGAAATTCAGTAGAGTTGGCCAAGAGTTTGGCCGAGCGCTGAAACTGGCGTTGCACTGCTACCTTCAGGCGCTAAGCCGGCGATGCGGCCTGATAACGCCGAGGCCGGGCGCAGCGCAGGTGCGGTCATGTTTTGATTGACAGCAGACACCCTGACGCCGGCCAGCTCTTAAAGGGGGAAGGGTCGACTTTGACTGCTGCCACGCCCTGCATACTGGAGCCCTGCAGCTAGGCCTCAACACTGCTGGTGGGCCAAAATAGCGCCTGAAGCCATGGAGAGGGCCCGTGAACGAGCGCAGCGCTTCTCAGAACATGCTCTGAGGGTGCTGATTAATGGTGTCGAAAACAAAAGAGAGATCTTGTGCCCGGACAGTGGCAAGAAGGCTCCCAGGAGCCAGTACAGGAAAGCCTGGAGGAAAATCGCCCGCAGGGTGTCATCCACCTGCGATGTCCCCAGGAGTGCGGACCAATGCCGCAAGAAGTACAACGACCTCACTCGGATGGTGAAGGTGAGTACCCTTTCCAGTGTCCTCCTCATCCTTGCATGTGCACCTCACATTATGGGCAAAGGGACCTCAATGGACTAATGGGCAGCCCTCCTCCCGCAGCAATGGCACTGGCATGATCATCAATAGCACTTTCTGCACTTAACACACTGGCCAAGCTATTCGACCATGGGAGGCAGTGCACACAGCAACAGGGCACCACACTGGCCAAGCTATTCGACCATGGGAGGCAGTGCACACAGCAACAGGGCACCACACTGGCCAAGCTATTCGACCATGGGAGGCAGTGCACACAGCAACAGGGCACCACACTGGCCAAGCTATTCGACCATGGGAGGCAGTGCACACAGCAACAGGGCACCACACTGGCCAAGCTATTCGACCATGGGAGGCAGTGCACACAGCAACAGGGCACCACACTGTACTTAGAGGCCGTCCTTTCTCTTGCAGGCCAAGCTGGCGTGGAATTTGAGGAGCCAGTCTGCCACCGGGGGAGGCCGTCCCCAGTACCAGGCGCTCAGTGAGCTGGAGGAGAGCGTGGCTTGACTCATGCGTGCCCGGGTGACTGGCCCTGTTGCGATCGGAGATGCGGACCCTGTACTGGGACCCACTGGTAAGGACATGACCGGTTGGACCTCTGTCGTTGCCCTTGCGCTTCAGATCTACATCCTTTCGCACTGACCGACAAATGTGCATAATGCCACCACTCAGGCCTCCCTCGCTGACGCCCTGTCCTCACTCTAAAGCTACTCTTGTGCCTTCCTGCTTTCAGCTGGTGAGGAGGAGGTGGTCCCTGAAGCTCAGAGTGCCAGGCCTTGGAGGAGGAGGACGACGAGGACCAGGAGGAAGGCGGCACATCGGGGGAACCCTCATCCGCGCCAGGGGATGGCAATGGAGGGGAGACGTCTGGCCTGCAGGAGAGCCAGGGGGAAGTGTTGCAGGGGAGGGCAGATCCTGGGCCCAGTGGGCTCGAGGCACGCGGGAAGGGTTCGGCAGCACACCGGCCTTCTCCCCAGAGGGGGGAGGTGTTGCAGGGGAGGGCAGATCCTGGGTCCAGTGGGCTCGAGGCACGCGGGAAGGGTCGGCCAGCTCGGCGGCCTTCTCCCCAGAGGGAGAGTCCGCCCTCCAGTCCGGAGACGGTCCTCGCCCAGGAGGTGCGCCTCCTCGATGAGATGTCGGCAGCGTCTGAGCGGCGCCACCAGGAGTTCATGGGGGTTGTGCAACAGATGCCTCAGGCCATTGAGTCCCTGGTTCATAGTGTGGTCGCTTTCGGGGAATCACAGGCCAGGGGGGTCGAACAACTCGCGGCAGCGCACGACAGGGGTGTCCAGCAACTCGCGGCAGCCCAGGACGCGACTCGCGAGATGAGTGGTGCCGTCCAGACACTGGCAGAGCTGATGCGGGCACATACCAGGGCAGTTCGGGCACTCACTTCTGCCACACTCGCTGTGGCGCGGAAGCATCGCCAGGGCACCCGCCGCCCTGCTGCAGCACAGCGGTCTGGCCTCCACCAGATTGCTGCGCTTGCTGCACTGCCAGCCCGGCCGAGTGCCAGTGTCTCTGGCGAGCAGCGCGCGCCTGCCATCAGCCAGCTTGCCCCCATTGGTGCAGCCGACACTGCCACTCCCCCAGCCAAGGTGTGACGAGCTGCTGCTGAGACTGATGCTGGCCAGCCACAGCTGCAGCAGTCAGCAGCCGGCCCCTCCCGGGCCGGGCCTCGTCTAGGCCGACCCCCAAGGGCATCTGCCGACACGCATTGTGGCCCTCATGAGCCTTCCCCCAGCCTTGCCACACGCGCAGGGCCCAGGTTGAGGCGGAGCAGCAGGTCGGGCAGGGGCCAGAGAAGCCTGTCTAAGGACTCGCCCTCTCGGCACACCCATTAGAGTGTGGTGATAGCGGTTTTTTTTATATTGGGGGGCTTGTGTTCTGGGGGGGCATTATTTTGGTAAGTCCGAGGATCAAGGCATTTTTTGTTTTTATGGGGGTGTTTGTGTTGTGGAGGGGGGGGGCTTATTTTTGTAAGGCCGATGATGAAGGCCATTTGGATGGCCAAGTTTTGTTAGTCCTCCCCAGGTTTTGGGAGTGACAGATGTTTTTGACTGTTTTTTGGGGGTCTTGTCTGTTTTTCTGTTTCATGTGGGAAGGGCCCTGAGTTTGTGAAATAAAGCTTTTTATTTATTCAGCATGTCCACGTCTCAGGTTTCAAGTGGTTGTTGCGTTAACCGGCTGAGGGCTTGCGGTGCGGCTGCCTTCAGGTGCGTTCATTGCCACAGCCCATTCCCTGACAGGGGGGCCTAGAAGTGTCGATCAATAAGCCCCCGGCGGACGGCCCTTGGACCTTGTGGCTCCCTCCTGGGCTGGTACTCCTCCTCCTCCTCCTCCTCCTCATGGTCCTCCTGCTCGTCCTCCTGAGGTGGTGGCCCAACGTGAGGTGGCAGTGCCTGAGTCCTGCGGATAGCCAGGTTGTGCAGCATGCAGCACACGACGACGAACTGGGAGACTCTATCCGGCGAATACTGTAGAGATCCGCCGGAACGATCCAGGCAGCGGAACCGTTGCTTGAGGATGCCTATCGTTTGCTCTATGATGTTCTTTGTGGCTTGATGGCTTTCGTTGTATGCCTCCTCCGCTGGGGTCCTGGGCGCGCGGAGCGGGGTCATGAGCCATGTACACAAAGGGTAGCCCTTGTCCCCGATAAGCCATCCCCTTGGTGGAGGCTGTGCCTCGAACATGTCAGCCACAGTAGTCTGGCGCAGGATAAATGCATCGTGGCTGCTTCCTGGGAAGCGGGCATTGACAGCTAGGATGTGCTGCCTGTGGTCACACACCAGCTGTACATTTAGGGAATGGTAGCCCTTCCGGTTGCGGTAATCCTCGGCATTGTGGATAGGTGCCCGCATAGCCACATGCGTGCAGTCAATGGCGCCCTGCACCATGGGGAAGCGCGCGATCCTGGCAAATCCGACTGCACGCTGCTCCTGCCTCTGTCGGGTCATGGGGAAGGAGATGAATTGGTGTCTCCTCGCGAAAAGTGCATCGGTGACCTGCCGGATGCAGCGATGCGCGGCGAACTGGGAGATGTTCGCTATGTCCCCAGCAGCGGCTTGGAAGGAGCCGCTTGCATAAAAGTTCAGAGCCACCGTGACCTTCACTTCCACCGAGAGAGATGTCCTGCACATCAGCTGTGGACGCAGATCTCTGTGAAGCAGCTGGCAGATCTCTGCAACCACCTCCCTTCTGAAGCGCAGCCTCTTAACACAATGCGCCGCAGTCATGGTGAGATAGGACACCTGCTGCCGGTATTGCCTGAGTGGGTAATGCCTACGTTGCCAATGCCTGATGGCCCCTCTGCGTCTAGGCATGGCTGGCCCTCTCTCACAGCGTCTGCGAGCCCTTCGCACATAATGCTGCAACTGAGGGTTGGACCCCCATACAGCCCCCATAATAAAGTTGACAACAGTGAAATCAAATGAATCACATGTCAAAGCACTGGCCAGAAGCCAAAAATACCTCTCCTATGTTGTCCCAAATCAGTAAGCTCTGTCCCTTGGTCTCTGTCCAGAAATCCAAAGCAGTAAAGTCATTGCAGCAAAATGGCTGGGCTTTATAGGTCAGTGTAAGTGCCCTTTAATTAGCGCTCCCCGAGGCCCACAGGGCATCTGTTGCGTTCCACTTCACAGTTCTTAGCAGCGCCACGCCCACATTGGGCGGGCGCCACTGAATTTCCGGTTTGGGGCGCACAAACAGCGTTGCACGACAAAATGATGTCATAAGCTGCGCGCGCAGCTGAGCGGGCGCAAACACTTTGCGCCGGCGCTAAATGTCAACTGAATTTGGGCGTTGGCGCAGATCGGTCTGCGCCCGGGCGCTAAGTGCCTAGCACTGGAAATATACCCCTCTTATGGCGTTACCGGCTGGCGCAACCAACTGAATTTCTAGGCCAGAGAGTAGGAATAAATGGGTAATTTTCGGGTGTCCTTGTACACAAATCACTGAAAGTTAACATGCAGGTACAGCAAGCAATTCGGAAAGCAAATGGTGTGTTGGCCTTTATTACAAGAGGATTTGAGTATAACAGTAAAGATGTCTTACTGCAATTATATAGGGCCCTGGTGATACCACACCTGAAGAATTGTGTACAGTTTTGGTCTCCTTATCTAAGGAAGGATATACTTGCCATAGAGGGAGTGCAATGAAGGTTCACAAGACTGATTCCTGGGATGGGGAGATTGTCCTATGAGGACAGATTGAGTAGACTAGGCCTATATTCTCTAGAGTTTAGGAGAATGAGAGGTGATCTCATTAAAACATACAAAATTCTTACAGGGCTTGACAGGGTAGATGCAGGGAGGATGTTTCTCCTGGCTGGGGAGTCTAGAACCAGGGGTCACAGTCTCAGAATAAGGGGTCGACCATTTAGGACTGAGATGAGGAGAAATTTCTTCACTCAGAGGGTGGTGAATCTTTGGAATTCTCCACCCCAGAGGGCTGTGGAGGCTCAGTCGTTGAGTATATTCACGACAGAGATCAATAGATTTTTGGATATTAAGGGAACCAAGGGATATGGGGATAGTTCAGGAAAGTGGAGCTGAGGTAGAAGATCAGCCATGATCTTATTGAATGGCGGAGCAGGCTCAAGGGGCCGAATGGCCTACTCCTGCTCCTATTTCTTATGTTCTTAAGTTACCTCACCAAAGAACTCAATGAAGTTGGTTAAACATGATTTGCCTTTAACAAATCTGTGCTGGCTTTCCTTAATTAATCCACACTTTTCCAAATGACTGTTAATGTTGTCCCTGATTGCTGTTTCTAAAAGCTTGCCCACTACCGAGGTCAAACTGACTGGCCTGTAGTTGCTGGGTTTATCATTACGCCATTTTTTGAACAATGGTGTAACATTTGCAATTCTCTAGTCCTCTGGCACCACCCCCGTATCTAAGGAGGATTGGAATATTATGGCCAGTACCTCTGCAATTTCGTTCCTCAATTCCTTCAGCATCCTCGGATGCATCCCATCCACTCCTGGTTAGACCAGTAAGCCTGACATCGGTAGTGGGGAAAATGCTAGAGACCATTATAAAAGATGTAATAGCAGAGCACTTTGAAAACAGTGACAGGATCGGACAAAGTCAACATGGATTTACAAAAGGTAAATCATGCTTGACTAATCTACTGGAATTTTTTGAGGATGTAACTGGTAGAATAGATAAGGGAGAACCAGTGGATGTGGTGTATTTGGACTTTCAGAAGGCTTTCGATAAGGTCCCGCATAAGAGATTGGCGTGCAAAGTTAAAGCACATGGGATTGGGGGTAAGGTACTGACTTGGATAGAGAACTGGTTTGCAGACAGGAAGCAAAGAGTTGGAATAAACGGGTCTTTTTCTGAGTGGCAGGCAGTGACTAGTAGGGTACCGCAGGGATCGGTGCTAGGACCCCAGTTACTCACAATATATATTAATGATCTAGACAATGGAACTAGATGTAATATCTCTAAGTTTGCAGACGACACAAAGCTGGGTGGGTGTGTGTGCTGTGAGGAGGATGCCGAGAAACTCCAGTATGATTTGGACAGGTTGGGTGATTGGGCAGATGCATGGCAGATGCAGTATAATGTGGATAAATGCGAGGTTATCCACTTTGGTGGCAAAAACAGGAAGACAGATTATTATCTGAACGGCAATAGATTGGGAAAAGGGGAAGTGCAATGAGACCTGGGTGTCCTTGTGCACCAGTCGCTGAAGGTAAGCATGCAGGTGCAGCAGGCGGTTAAGAAGGCAAATGGTATGTTGGCCTTCATAGCGAGAGGATTCGAGTACAGGAGCAAGGATGTCTTGCTGCAGTTGTACAGGGCCTTGGTGACACCACACCTTGAGCATTGGTCGCCTTATCTGAGGAAGGGTGTTCTTGCCATGGAGGGAGTGCAGCGAGGATTTACCAGACTGATACCTGGGATGGCAGGAATGACGTATGAAGAGAGATTGGGTCGATTAGGCTTATATTCGCTAGAGTTAAGAAGAATGAGAGGGGATCTCATTGAAACTTATAAAATTCTAACAGGACTAGACAGACTAGATGCCGGAAGGATGTTCCCGATGGTCGGGGGAGTCCAGAACCAGGGGTCACAGTCTAAGGATAAGGGGTAAGCCATTTAGGACTGAGATGAGGAGGAATTTCTTCACCCAGAGAGTGGTGAACCTGTGGAATTCTCTACCACAGAAGGCAGTTGAGGCCAACTTATTAAATATATTCAAGAAGGAGTTAGATATATTTCTTAAGGCTAAAGGGATCAAGGGATATGGGGAGAAGGCAGGGACAGGGTACTGAGTTTGGATGATCAGCCATGATCTCATTGAATGGCGGAGCAGGCTCGAGGGGCCGAATGGCCTACTCCTGCTCCTATCTTCTATGATTCTATGTTTCTATGGTGACTTATCTACTTTAAGTACAGCCAGCCTTACTAATACCTCCTCTTTATCAATTTTTATCCTATCAAGTGTCTCCACTACCTCTTCCATTACTATGTCTATGGCAGCATCCTCTTCCTTGGTGAAGGCAGATGCAAAGTACTGATTTAGTACCTCAGCCATGCATAGGTCTCCTTTTTGGTCCCTAATCAGCCCCACCCCTCCTCTTACTACCGTTTTACTATTTATATGTCTATAGAAGACTTTTGGATTACCTTTTATGTTGGTGCTATTCTGTTCTCATACCCTCTCTTTGCCCTTTTTTTCTTTTTCACTTCTCCTCTGACCTTTCTATATTTAGCCTGATTCTCAGATATATTTGCAACCTGACATCTGTCATACGCGCTCTTTTTCTGCTTTATCATATTCTCAAATCTTTCGTCATCCAGGGAGCCTTGACTTTAGTTGCCCTGCCTTCCCCCTAGTGGCAATGTACCTCAATTGTACCTAAACTATTTCCTTTTTAAATGCAGCCCAATGTTCCATTACACTTTTGCCTGCCAATATTTGATTCCAGTTTACCCGGACCAGATCCGTTCTCATCCCACTGAAATTAGCCTTCCCCCAGTTAAACATTTTTACTGTAGATTGCTCCCTGTCCTTTTCCATAGCTAATCTAAACCTTATGATACTATGATCACTGTTCCCTAAATGTTCACCTACTGACACTTGTAAGGCCGCGATTTTACCATTGGCGGCGGGTTGGCGTTGGGTTGGCTGGTCAGCGGGTTCCGGTCCCGCTGCCAGTTTCACCCACTCTGAATTAACTATTTTCCCTTAACTTGGCTTATTAAGCCTGTTGTACGCGTTGCCCGGCCCAATCAGTGGGTTCGGCTCTGCTGCTCGCCTCTGCTGACGTCTTCCATTCAACTGCAGTTAAGGGGCCCATGCAGCCTTGTGGTTTTTCATTCATTTTCTGATGCTTCTCAGTGTGGCAGAGAGCGAGATGACTGGTTCAAGAGCAAAGGCCTCTCCAAGATTTGATGATGATTGGCTCCATGCTCTTGTGGAGGGGGTGAGAAGGCGCCTGGAGGTTCTGTTCCCCTCCAATTGACGGAGGAAGCCTCCTCAGCAAACCAAGGCAGCCTGGCTGTAGATTACTGAGGAAGTTAGGGCCAGGTCTTTGTGCTCACGTACCTGGGTTCAGTGCAGGAAAAGATCCAATGATCTGCTACGCTCAGCATAAGTGAGTATAACATCACACTTACCTTCAATCAGCTTCCCATCCCTTCTCATCACCAGCACTCTGCATTGTCAACCTACTCCTGCACATCCCAACTTACCCTTACATCCCTTGCACCCTTAACCATCCCTCTCTCTATGTACAGAATCACTTCACCATTCCACTATGCACCCCTCACACTTCTATCACTGTTAAGCAATGGCAACAACTAACAACGCACAGGGAGGGCCCTTGGTATTGGCACCTCACTCCATCTTTGTCTCTCTCTAAGCATCTATGCTATGGATTCTCTACACTCACTCCAACATTCTCACTCAAACTCCACTCCCTCATTACAGGAAAAGAGAGCCCACAATAAGAGGGAGAGGGGGAAAACAGGAGGAGGCCCACTTTCCATGGCGCATGTGACTAACACTGAGGAGGCTGCTATTGACATCGTCGGAGGTGCTGAGGAGCTGGAAGTAGGGGATGGAGAGACGGGCACAGTAGAGCAAGCTGGTGACAGAATAGATTTGCAACCCTCTCATTTAGATTGCATGAGTGACTGATATGGCATCTGATGTTCATACAGATTGATTTCTGATCATCTGCACAATGGGATGTGTCTGCTACGTTAATATCACATGTCTAACTCATGCCTTTACTCCCCCACAGGACCATCAAGAGCCCCCTCCCAACTGTCCAGGAGGAAGAGCCGGAAGACTCCTCAGAGGAATCTGCAGCCTCTGAGGGTGCAGTGTCAGCAGAATTGAGCGCTCCCAACACCAGCGCAGAGACGCGCGCCTCGGTGGGTCATTCGCGAGATAGATTCATGTTGTCACCTGGTGTATCACAGCTCACAAGTGAGCATCAGCAGATGGTGGAGACAGGGACAGCAGTGGAGAGCCCTCGACAGAGGTCGCAGGGCGCTCCCAGCTCTGCTCAGCTACATGTGGACGCTGGTTTGCTCTATGATGCTTCTGGTGGAAATGAGGCTCTCATTGTAGCGCTCCTCAGCTTCGTTTGATGACCTCCTCATCAGTGTTATTAGCCACATCTTCAGGGGATAGCCCTTGTCTCCAAGGAGCCAGCCGGAAAGTTGGGTTGGCGGATTGAACAGCTGAGGCACAGTAGAATGCTGCAGGATGAACGAGTCATGGCAACTGCTAGGGAACTTCGCGCAAACATGCATAATGCTCTTCCTGTGGTTACACATCAGCTGGATGTTAATGGAGTGGAAGACCTTGCGGTTCACAAATACAGCTGGGTTGTGATGGGGTGCCCTAGTGGCCACATGTGTGTAATCGATGACGCCCTGCACCCTGCAAAGCCAACCGCACGCGTGGTTACACTTGCTTCATCCGCGGAGAAGTGGATGTAATTATGCAACTTTGCAAAGAGGGCATCGGTAACCTGCGTGATGCAACTGTGTGCGGCCGACTGGGAGATGCCGCTGATGTCTGCTGATGATCCCTGGAAGGACCCTGAAGCAAAGAAGTTGAATGCAGTGGTGACTTTGACAGCCACTGGTAAGGAGTGTCCACCCGCTCCTCTGGGCTCCAGGTGTTGTTGCAGCATTGTGCAGATGCCAGCAACTACCTCTCGCGAAAGTCTCAGCCTCCTTTGGCACTGCTGCTCACTCATGTTGAGGAAGTTCATCCTCGACCTGTAAACCCTGTGTTGAGGGTATCTTCTGTGGCGAGGTGCAGCCCTGCGCTGACGGCCTCTGCCCTGTGCAGTATCAGGTGGGTGAGGAGGAGGTTGGCGCTCCTGTTGCTGCTGCTGCTGTTATGCCTCATTCTCCTGCTGCTGCTGCTGTTCCTCCGATTCTGAGGAGCAGGATGAGAGGGTATAAATGGTTCCCATTCCGCTGGTATATATCTCAGGGCTTTCCAAGGAGGTCCAAGTGCATATGGTTCTCAGCTTAAACACTTACAAGCTCATTAATGTGTTCCAAAACCCCAAAACTCAAACTTCTGGCATCTGGAAAGTCAGCCATGTTACAGGTCTGCTTTTATGCTGCAGGTGCATCTGTCAAGAATTCAGGTAGTTACTGAATCTGGCACAATGGTGGCATAGTGGTTAGCACTGTTGCCTCACAGCGCCAGGGACCCGGGTTCGAATCCGGCCTCGGGTGACTGTCTGTGTGGAGTTTGCACATTCTCCCCGTGTTTGCGTGGGTTTTCTCCGGGTGCTCCGGTTTCCTCCCACAGTCCAAAGATGTGCGGGTTAGGTTGATTGGCTATGATAAATTGACCCTTAGTGTTAGGGGGATTAAAATATGTGGGGTTACGGGGATAGGGTGGGATATGTGTTGGTGTAGGGGTTACGGGGATCGGGTGGGATATGTGTCGGTGCAGGCTCGATGGGCCGAAATGGCCTCTATCTGCACTGTGGGGTTTCTGTGATTCTTCTGTGAATCAGCTGGCGTGTTTGTCGCATGACGTGGAACACGCTGAAAATGTAGTAAAATGGGAAGTGTTGTGTATGTACCTTTAAGAGAAGAACTGATTCTATACTGCAGTACTGGCAGTGACCATCCCTGTATATAAAGCCATAGCAGGCTTCTGTATTTCAGTCTTAAGTTACCCTCTGTTCCAGCATTGCTGGCTGTGCAGCTGCAGGCACAAGCAGAGGGAGCAGCCAGAATAGGAGAGTGGACTAAAGTGGTGGTCCCCTGACCAGGCAGAGGAGGAGAACGCTGGACCACCACCACATCCACCTCCACCATCATCACAGCAACTGAGGTGACTGGAGAGAGAGGACAGAGGAGGAGAGGGAGAAGGGAGGCCAGCAACAACACCAACCAGGGGAGAGGCCTTTTCCATTACTGCCTCCCCAAATTGGCCTCCACTTCAGGAGAGGAAGAGAGGGGAGAGAAACCATTATCAACCAACACCAACTGTTTGGAAGGAGGGAGGAATATCATCTTTCAAAATATCTACAGGTGGGTGTTATTTGGGGCACTCTCCGAAAGACTTTGTATTTTAGGTGGGGGGAGAAAAGAAGAAACAAGGCCGGAACATCAAGGGGTGTCTGTGTGTGTGTGTGTGTGTGGTTCTTGTTAAAAACTAGGCCACACACACCACTAATAAGCAACCCTTCTATTGCCTGACCTGGGACAGATGGAGCTGCCTAGGTGAAGTGGTTAATTCCATTAATTACATCGTTAAGACCTGGTGCAGGACTGAGCCTGGGCATCTCCAGCTTTCCCAGGTGAAGACATCTTCTCCCCCTGCCAGAAGACCACCACTATTAGAGACTTTAAATTTCCATCAGGAGAGTGCACCCCTGCCAACACCCACCCACCCGCCATCCTGAGTGGCGACCCTGCCTTTGCGGCCTCCCTCCTTCCCAACGCACCCCTCTCTCTCTCTCTTTGTCTCTCTCTGCTCTCTCTCTCAAGAGGCACCTCTACTAATCTTTTTATTAATTGCCACTTGAGCAGAGAGGAGAAGGCCCCTCTCCCAATTCCAATCAAGAGGGGGAGAGGTGTGCCTTCAATTTAACAGCACCCTCTGCTCAAGGGAGGACTTTTAACCCGAGGCCATTAACACCTTCAGGCCTGTGACTTGGGGTGGGTGTGGCTCTTTTTTAAAAAAACACCCCATAATGGCGTCTGCTTCATCACCGGTGGCGGGGCCAGCCAGGACTTATGTGGGAGTGGCAGCCACAGCCACAGCTGCTCCCGCTGCTTCTGCTGCCTCGTCACCTTTTAGACTAATAACCAAAAAGCTTGGGGTGAAGAGCTACACTCGCCCCACTATGACCATTGAGGCCTGCGTTAAAGCCATGGCTGGGGTTGTCGGCCCCTCAGCCATCGTAGCGGCCTCAAAAATGTATGGGAAGGCTGTGTTCTTCCTGGGGTCGGAGCGGGCGGTGTCCCTGGCCGTCGCCAAGGGGCTCACCGTGGGCGGGACCTTCCTGCCGGTGGATCCTCTCGAGGCCACTGCGCAGAGGATCGTCGTTTCCAACGTCCCGCCCTATGTTCCTGGTGAGCTCCTCCTTCCCCATTTACACCAACTTGGGGAGGTGAGGTCGAGGATCACACCCATCCCACTCGGCTTCCGGGAGGCCAGCCTTCGCCACGTCTTCTCCTTCCGACGCCAGCTGTTTATCCAGCTGGCGCGGGAGGAGGACACCGACGGGGCGTTCGTCATCCTCCACGAGGGGACCGCCTATCGCGTCTTTTGGACGTCGGACGGTGTGCGGTGCCACGCCTGCAAGGAGGTGGGGCACATCAGGAAAAACTGCCCCGCCTCCAAGGCCGCCGGATCATCTCGTGCGGCTGAGGCTGGCGCCGCTGCCGCTCCTCCCCCCGGATCTGCCCGCACGTCGAGAACATCTGATGCGCGGTTGATGTCGGGGGCAATGCCACCAAGGCCTCTGGCGGGGGGGAGGGAGCACGTCCAGCTGGAAAGAAGGCGCGGATAAAATCAAAACACCTTAGGGCGGGTCCCCCCGTGGAGGGCCAGCCCTTGCCCCTTGAGCCCCTTACACCCGTGCTCCTCGCGGAGTTGATCGGGGCGGACGTGAGTGGGAGGGGCCTCGTGCCCGAGCCTGTGGTCGCAACCGCCGTTGCGGAAATGCCGATACCTGCGGCCGGGCTCGGGCCCGAGGAACCCGACCAACCTGCTCCACCGGTGGGAGCTGAGGAGGAGGCCTCTGCAGACATGGAGGTCTCCCTCGCTCCCACCGTGCTAAAAAGAAGGCGCGACCCCCTGGAAGAGGAAGAGGACCGGGAGGAGGAAGGTCCCTCCGAGCAGGGGGAGTCGTCGCTCGCCGCGGGTACTGCGCCACCCCCACCGCTGTCGTCATCACCAGCGATCGGCAGGGGTCGCCTGTCCCACGGGAGGCTGACGCAGATGTGTCTGTCCGGCGCGTGCCTCCCAGGGATGGGGACGAGACCCTGCCCGTGGGGGGTGTCGCGGAACAACCCGCGGCGGAAATTGACATTCTATCGGTGCCGTTACCCCTCGCCGGGTCGGGCGGCCTGGGGTCTGGGTCGGGCGAGCTCGAGGATAATGAGCTCGCCCAAAGCGACCCGGACATCTCCCAGGGGCTGCTCGACCTGGTAGAGGTTGTAATTCAAAACACCCCATCCGCTGGGTCGGAGGTTGGTGGCAGGGAGGAGGATTGCCCCCTGGCTGCGTCTCTGGTGCCGGACGTACTGGAGAAGCTGGGAATTGTTCTCTCCCTGGTTTCTCCGGTCGTTCCGGCGTCTGGGGCGGAGAGGAGCTCTGAACCACCGCCGTCATCTGGCCCAGCACCCCGAGAGGAGCCCAGGGAGGAATCCTCTGCCGCCGATCCTGGGGGTGGGATCTGGGCGGAGGCGGAGCTGGCTGGTGCGGCCGAGCCGTTCGCTGCGCACTGTGCGGCGGACGGGTCGGCCGCTGGTGACGACCCCCTGGAGGAGGATGGGGACTCGGTGATGGGCACGGAGGACGATTCGGACTCCAGCGCCGACGAGGCAATGGATGACCTTGTGCCCCTTGCCGAGTCTCCCCTCATTCCCGTAAGGGAACTCTGGGATTTTATGGCCACGTGCCAGGGTCGGCGCAATAAGGTCCGGCGGGCCCTCGACAAGTGGTCGGAGCTGGCGCTGCTCATCGTATCCGTCCGCGCCGCCGTTAAGATCATGGGCGCGGATGAGGGTGTGAACCCGCTCGAGCTGCGTCGGCTCAGAACGTTTCTCACTGGGCTGCTGAGGAAGTGGCGGCTGACCAGCGGCTGCGCTTCCTCCCCCCGTTAGGTGTAGGTAGAGGTTGCACTATGCTTCTGACATGAAGATAACTATAGCCAGCCTCAACATCAACGGCAGCAGGGAGGCACGCCGCAGATTCAATAACTTCTCGGTCCTTCGGGACGGGAATTATGCGGTGTGCTTCCTGCAAGACACCCACACTGTTCCGGGAGACGAAGCCACGTGGCTCCTGGAGTGGCAAGGAGGGGTCAGCATGAGTCACCTCTCCAACAATTCCAGCGGGGTGGCTATCTTGCTGGCCCCGCATTTTCAGCCGGAGATCTTGGGGGTCAAGGAGCACGTGCCGGGCCACTTGCTCCAGGTCACTGGTCGCCTGGGGAGCGTGCCGCTCCATCTAGTGAACGTGTACGCCCCTCAGACCGGTGCGCAGCAAGTGCGCTTCTTCGAAGAAGTGTCCGCTCATTTGGACTCCGTCGATGTGGGCGAGTGCGTTATCCTCGGGGGGGTTTTAACTGCACCCTCGAGGCGAGGGACCATTCGGGTCCCCCGCGAAGCCCGGCGGCGATGGAGAAGTTGAGGGACCTGGTCAGGTCCTTCGACTTGGTGGACGTCCGGCGAAATTTCCACCCCGACTCCATCGCCTTCACTAGTGTGAGGTCTGGGGGAGGAAGCTCCAGAATCGACCGACTTTACATTTCCTGGGTGTACGTCTCCTGCGTTCCGGCGGCCTCCATGTGGCCGCTGCCATGCACGGACCACCACCTGGTGTGGGCGGAGCTCGCTCCGCTGCCCGCGCGGGGGGGGGGTCCGCGTACTGGCATTTTAACAACCTGCTGCTGGAGGACGCACGTTTCCGGGATTCCTTTCGTCGGTTCTGGGCCGACTGGAGAAGGAAGCGGGAGGGCTTCCCCTCCTTGAGGCTATGGTGGGATGTGGGCAATGCTCACGTCTGTCTCTTCTGTCAGGAGTACGCGAAGGGGTCGACCAAGAGGCGGGAGACCCGGGTCGGGCGGTTGGAGAAGGAGGTGCTCGACCTGGAGTCCCGTCTCGGTCAGGTCGTCGAGGACCCGGCCCTGCGGAAGGTGTATGAAGAGAAGGAGGGCGCGCTGAAGGACTTGCAGCTCGTTGGGTCCCGAGGCGCGTACGTGAGGTCGCGGATCCAGCTCCTGCGGGATCTGGGCCGCGGCTCCCCCTTCTACTCACTGGAAAAAAGACGGGGGGTCCGTAAGCAGCTCTTGGGGCTGCTGGCCGACGACGGATCTCTGGTCTCGGATCCGGAGGGAATCAGCGCAGAGACCCGCGCCTACTACGGAGCTCTGTTCTCTCCGGATCCGTCCAGCGAAGATCCGCGCAGATTTTTGTGGGAGCACCTGCCGAAGGTCGGCCCGGTGGGCGCTGAAAAATTGGATGCTCCGCTAAGCCTGGCGGAGCTGACCGGCGCCCTCCGCCAGCTCTCTAGGGGAAAGTCCCCGGGGCTGGACGGGCTGACAGTGGAGTTCCACAGGACGTTCTGGGACGACTTGGGGGGCGACTACGCGCGGGTCCTGGGGGAAAGTTTGGCGACTGGGGAGATGCCCCTCCCTTGGCGCAGGGCGGTCATTGTCCTGCTGCCTAAGAAGGGCGATCTCCGACTCCTTAAGAACTGGCGCCCGGTCTCCCTCCTCAGCACGGACTATAAAATATTTGCCAGGGCCATGTCTGCTCGCCTTGGCACCGTGCTGGCCCACATGATCCACCCCGACCAGTCCTACACGGTCCCGGGCCGGACCATCCACGATAACATCCATCTGGTCCGGGACCTGGTCCACCACTCCCAGAGGGCTGGTCTGTCGGTCGCCTTCCTTTCCCTGGATCAGGAGAAGGCGTTCGACAGGGTGGATCATGAGTATCTCTTCGGGACTCTGCGCACATTCGGGTTCGGGACGCATTTCGTCGCCCGGATCCGACTTCTGTACACCGCCGCGGAGTGTCTGATTAAAGTTAATGGGTCCTTGACGGTGCCCCTTCGCTTCGGGAGGGGGGTGCATCAGGGATGCCCCATATCCGGTCAGTTATACGCCGTTTGCGTGGAGCCATTCATGCGCCTCTTGCGGAAGAGGTTGACGGGACTGGCTTTGCAAGGGCCGGGCGTGGAGGTGGTCCTCTCGGCTTACGCCGATGACGTGCTCCTCACGGTCATGGATCCCGCTGACTTGCGGAGGATGCGGGAATGCCAGCAGATTTACTCGGACGCATCCTCCGCCAAGATCAACTGGAAGAAATGTTCCGGACTCCTGGTGGGTCAGTGGCGGGTGGACTCCCTGCCAGAGGAGTTCAGGCCTTTTGCCTGGAGCACCACGTACCTCCTTTATTTGGGAGTCTACCTTAGCCCTGCCGAGGACACCTGGCCAGCGAACTGGCAAGAGCTGGAGGCCAAAGTCACCACTCGCCTAGGACGCTGGGCAGGACTGCTCCGAGTGTTGTCCTACAGGGGTCGAGCACTGGTCATAAACCAGCTGGTGGCCGCCATGTTGTGGTACCGGTTGGTCACTTTGATCCCTCCCCCTGCGTTTGTCGCCAAGATGCAGAAGAAGCTCATCGACTTCTTCTGGGACAAAAGGAAGCACTGGGTCTCTGCCGCGGTTCTGTGTCTCCCGCTTAGGGAGGGCGGTCAGGCGCTGGTGTGCCTTCGCACCCAGGCTGCGACTTTCCGTCTTCAGATGCTGCAGAGATACCTGTACGTCGAGAATCCTCCGAGATGGTGTGCGCTGGCGACGTTTTTCTTCCGCCAGCTGCACGGCCTCAATTACGACACGCAGCTCCTGTTTGCGCAAGTGGGTGGCAGGCGTGCCAGCCTGCGGGAGCTGCCTGTCTTCTACCAGGAACTACTATGGGTTTGGAACTACATCGCTTCCAGGCGGAGCTCTCCCCCGTCAGGAGCGGCGGCTCTCCTTCGGGAGCTGATGCTCAGGAATCCGCACCTCCACGAACGCGGGTTCGGGCGGCTGGCGGAGGGCAGGGCTGTGCCTGGCAAGGTGACCAGAGTCGGGGACCTGCTCGATGGTGGAGGAGTGGGCTGGATGGCGCCAGAGGAGCTGGCGCGGCGCCTGTCCTGGGCCAACGTCCGGCTGGCGGTCGAAGCCATCGAATCGGTGAAAGCGGCACTGGGCCCCGACTCCACTAGGTGTATCAAGGTGGCTCAAGCACGTGGGGCGATCCCGTCCGAGCTTACCCCCGTCCGGACGGAATTCCTCATCGGCGCCCAGCCCCGAAACTCCCCTCGGGAGCCGGCGCCTCACAACTTGAGCTGTCTCGAGGAAATACCCTCCGTGCCTTTTCATTCCGCGCGGAGGGGTTTCCTGTACGGGCTGCACCTGCACACCCTCCACTTTGCCATCTTTGTCTACCGTCCGGACACGCCTTGGCGTGGCGTCTTGCCGACTGGCGGTGGCAGAGGTCCCCAATGGAGGGCTCTCTACACGGGATTCCTCCCTTGTTCCATCGGGGACTTGGCCTGGAGGGTGTTGCACGGAGCGGTCCCGTGTAATAATGTTTTAAGTAGGTTTACGGACTCCCAGGCCGCCTGCATTTTTTGCGGCCTGGAGGAGTCCGTGTTTCACGTTTAAATGGAGTGTGAGAGGTTGCAGCCCCTCTTTCACAACTTGAAGGGGCTGCTCCTCGATTTTTGGTTACATTTCAGTCCCACGCTCTTGATCTACGGTCACCCGGTGCGGAGGGGAGCGGACAGGTTGGCGGACCTCCTTGTGGGCCTGCTCCTGGGCCTGGCTAAAAGAGCCATCAATTGGTCCAGGCAGCGGGCGGTCGAGGGGGTCGTCCAGCCGGATTGCCTGCCTCTCTTCCGCGGCCATGTTCGCGCCCGTGTGGCCCTGGAGATGGAGAACGCGGTGTCCGCCGGTGCGCTTGAGTATTTCCGCGACTGGTGGGCGCCGCGGGGACTGGAGAGCATCATCAACCCGGAACACCAAATTTTAATTTGATTTGTTAAGTTTTAGTTGAACTTTGGTTTACAGTCCAATTTGGTTTTTTTGGGTATAAACAAAAGAGTTACCCTCTGTACCTCATTCACAGCATTGCTGGCTGTGCAGCTGCAAGCACAAGCAGAGGGAGCAGCCAGACTAGGAGAGTGGACTAAAGTGGTGGTCCCCTGACCAGGCAGAGGAGAAGAACGCTGGATCACCACCACCTCCACCTCCACCATCATCACAGCAACTGAGGTGCCTGGAGCGAGAGGACAGAGGAGGAGAGGGAGAAGGGAGGCCAGCAACAACACCAACCAGGGGAGAGGCCTTTTCCATTACTGCCTCCCCAAATTGGCCTCCACTTCAGGAGAGGGAGAGAGGGGAGAGAAACCACCATCAACCAACACCAACTGTTCGGAAGGAGGGAGGAATATAATCTTTCAAAATATCTACAGGTGGGTGTTATTTGGGGTGCTCTCCCAAAGACTTTGTATTTTAGGTGGGGGGAGAAAAGAAGAAACAAGGCCGGAACATCAAGGGGTGGCTGTGTGTGTGTGTGTGGCTCTTGCCAAAAACTAGGCCACACACACCACTAATAATCAACCCTTCTATTGCCTGACCTAGGACAGCTGGAGCTGCCTAGGTGAAGTGGTTAATTCCATTAATTACATCGCTAAGACCTGGTGCAGGACTGAGCCTGGGCATCTCCAGCTTTCCCAGGTGAAGACATCTTCTCCCCCTGCCAGAAGACCACCACTATCAGAGACTTTAAATTTCCATCAGGAGAGTGCACCCCTGCCAACACCCACCCGCCATCCTGAGTGGCGACCCTGCCTTTGCGGCCTCCCTCCTTCCCACCCCCCCTCTCTCTCTCCCTTTGTCTCTCTCTGCTCTCTCTCTCAAGAGGCACCTCTACTAATCTTTTTATTAATTGCCACTTGAGCAGAGGGGAGAAGGCCCCTCTCCCAATTCCAATCAATAGGGGGGCGAAGTGTGCCTTCAATTTAACAGCACCCTCTGCTCAAGGGAGGACTTTTAACCCGAGGCCATTAACACCTTCAGGCCTGTGACTTGGGGTGGGTGTGGCTCTTTTTTAAAAACCACCCCATAATGGCGTCTGCTTCATCGCCGGTGGCGGGGCCAGGCAGGACTTAAGCGAGAGTGGCAGCCACAGCCACAGCTGCTCCCGCTGCTTCTGCTGCCTCGTCACCTTTTAGACTAATAACCAAAAAGCTTGGGGTGAAGAGCTACACTCACCCCACTATGACCATTGAGGCCTGCGTTAAAGCCATGGCTGGGGTTGTCGGCCCCTCAGCCATCGTAGCGGCCTCAAAAATGTATGGGAAGGCTGTGTTCTTCCTGGGGTCGGAGCGGGCGGTGTCCCTGGCCGTCACCAAGGGTCTCACCGTGGGCGAGACCTTCCTGCTGGTGGACACCCTCGAGGCCAGCGCGCAGAGGGTGGTTATTTCGAATGTCCCGCCCTTTGTTCCTGGTGAGCTCCTCCTCCCCCACTTACGCCAGCTCGGGGAGGTGAGGTCGGGGATTACACCCATCCCGCTCGGCTTCCGGGAAGCCAGCCTTCGCCACATCTTCTCCTTCCGGCGCCAGCTGTTTATCCAGCTGGCGCGGGAGGAGGACACCGACGGGGCTTTCATCGTCCTCCACGAGGGGACCGCCTATCGCGTCTTCTGGACGTCGGACGGTGTGTGGTGCCACGCCTGCAAGGAGGTGGGGCACATCAGAAAAAACTGCCCCGCCTCCAAGGCCGCCAGATCGTCTGGCGTGGCCGAGGCTGGCGCCGCCACCGCTCCTCCCCTCGGTTCTGTCCGCGCGTCGGGAGCCACTGATGCGCGGTCGGAGGCCGATGACATCAGGGCCTCCGGCGGGGGGGAGGGAGCGCGTCCGGGCGGAAGGAAGGCGCGGCGAAAATCAAAACACCTCAGGGCGGGTCCCCCCATGGATGGCCAGCCCCTAAACTTAGAGCCCCTGACACCCGCGCTCCTCGCGGAGTTGGTCGGGGCAGACGAGAGCAGGAGGGGCCTCATGCACGAGCCTGTGGCCGCAACCGCCGTAGCGGAAACGCCATTAACTGCGGCCGGGCTCGGGCCCGAGGAACCCGACAAACCTGCTCCGCCGGAAGGAGCTGAGGAGGGGGCCTCTGCAGACATGGAGGTCTCCCTCGCTCCCTCCGTGCTAAAAAGAAGGCGCGACCCCCTGGAAGAGGAGGAGGACCGGGAGGAGGAAGGTCCCTCCGAGCAGGTGGAGTCGTCGCCCGCCGCGGGTACTGGACACCCCCACCACCGCCGCTGTTGTCATCACCAGCGATCGGCAGGGGTCGCCTGTCCCTCGAGAGGCTGAGGCAGATGTGTCTGTCCAGTGCGTGCCTCCTGGGGATGGGGACGAGACCCTGCCCATGGGGGGGGGTCACGGAACAACCTGCGGCAGAAATTGACATTGTATCGGTGCCGTTACCCCTCGCCGGGTCGGGCGGCCTGGGGTCTGGGTCGGGCGAGCTCGAGGATAATGAGCTCACCCAATGCGACCCGGACATCTCCTAGGGGCTGCTCGTCCTGGTAGAGGTTTTAATTCAAAACACCCCATCCGCTGGGTTGGAGGTTGGTGGCGGGGAGGAGGATGGCCCCCTGGCTGCATCTCTGGTGCCGGACGTACTGGAGGAGCTGGGAATTGTTCTCTCCCCGGTTTCTCCGGTCATTCCGGCGTCTGGGGTGGGGGGGGACTCCGAACTGCCACCGTCTTCTGGCCCAGCACCCCTAGAGGAGCCCAGGGAGGAATCCTCTGCCGCTGATCCTGGGGGTGGGATCCGGGCGGAGGCGGGGCTGCCTGGTGCGGCCAAGCCATTCACTGCGCACTGCACGGCGGACGGGTCGGCCGCTGGTGACGACCCCCTGGAGGAGGATGGGGACTCGGTGATGGGCACGGAGGACGATTCAGACTCCAGCGCCGACGAGGCAATGGATGACCTCGTGCCCCTTGCTGAGTCTCCCCTCATTCCCGTAAGGTAACTCCGGCATTTTATGGCCACGTGCCTGGGTCAGCGCAATAAGGTCCGGCTGGCCCTCGACAGGTGGTCGGAGCTGGCGCTGCTCATCGTATCCATCCACGCCGCCGTTAAGATCATGGGTGCGGACGAGGGTGTGAACCCGCTCGAGCTGCGTCGGCTCAGAACATTTCTCACTGGGTTGCTGAGGAAGTGGCGGCTGACCAGCGGCTGCGCTTCCTCCCCCCGTTAGGTGTAGGTAGAGGTTGCACTATGCTTCTGACATGAAGATTACCATAGCCAGCCTCAACATCAACGGCAGCAGGGAGGCGCGCCGCAGATTCAATAACTTCTCGGTCCTTCGGGACGGGAAGTATGCGGTGTGCTTCCTGCAAGAAACCCACACCGTTCCGGGAGACGAAGCCACGTGGCTCCTGGAGTGGCAAGGAGGGGTCAGCATGAGTCACCTCTCCAACAATTCCAGCGGGGTGGCTATCTTGCTGGCCCCGCATTTTCAGCCGGAGATCTTGGGGGTCAAGGAGCACGTGCCGGGCCGCTTGCTCCATGTCACTGTTCGCCTGGGGGGCGTGCCGCTCCATCTAGTGAACGTGTATGCCCCTCAGACCGGTGCGCAGCAAGTGCGCTTCTTCGAAGAAGTGTCCACTCTTTTGGGCTCCGTCGACGCGGGCGAGTGCGTCATCCTCGGGGGGGATTTTAACTGCACCCTCGAGGCGAGGGACCGTTCGGGTCACCCGCGAAGCCCGGCGGCGATGGAGAAGTTGAGGGACCTGGTCGGGTCCTTCGACTTGGTGGACGTCTGGCGAAATCTCCACCCCGACTCCAGCGCCTTCACTAGCGTGAGGTCTGGGGGAGGAAGGTCCAAAATCGACCGCCTTTACATTTCCCGTGCGTACGTCTCCTGCGTTCCGGCGGCTTCCATGCAGCCGGTGCTGTCCACGGACCACCACCTGGTGTGGGCGGAGCTCGCTCCGCTGCACGAGCGGGGGTGGTCCACGAACTGGCATTTTAACAACCTGCTGCTAGAGGACGCGCGGTTCTGGGATTCGTTTTGTCGGTTCTGGGCCGACTGGAGAAGGAAGCGGGGGGGCTTCCCCTCCTTGAGGCTATGGTGGGATGTGGGCAAGGCTCACATCCATCTCTTCTGTCAGGAGTACGCGAAGGGGTTGACCAAGAGGCGGGAGGCCCGGGTCAGGCGGTTGGAGAAGGAGGTGCTCAAGTTGGAGTCCCGTCTCGGTCAGGTCGTCGAGGACCCGGCCCTGCGGAAGGTGTACGAAGAGAAGAAGGGCGCGCTGAAGGACCTGCAGCTCGTCGGGTCCCGAGGCGCGTACGTGAGGTCGCGGATCCAGCTCCTGCGGGACCTGGACCGTGGCTCCCCCTTCTTCTACTCGCTGGAAAAAAGACGGGGGGTCCGTAAGCAGCTCTTGGGGCTGCTGGCCGACGACGGATCTCTGGTTTCGGATCCGGAGGGAATCAGTGCGGATACCCGCGCCTACTATGGGGCTCTTTTCTCTCCGGATCTGTCCAGCGAGGCGCCCTCCGCCAGCTCTCTAGGGGAAAGTCCCCGGGGCTGGACGGGCTGACCGTGGAGTTCCACAGGACGTTCTGGGACGTCTTGGGGGGCGACTATGCGCGGGTCCTGGGGGAAAGTTTGGCGACCGGGGAGATGCCCCTCTCTTGGCGCAGGGCGGTCATTGTCCTGCTGCCTAAGAAGGGCGATCTCCACCTCCTTAAGAACTGGCGCCCGGTCTCCCTCCTCAGCATGGACTATAAAATCTTTGCCAGGGCCATATCTGCTCGCCTTGGCACCGTGCTGGCCCATATGATCCACCCCGACCAGTCCTACACGGTCCCGGGCCGGACCATCCACGATAACATCCATCTGGTCTGGGACCTGGTCCACCACTCCCAGAGGGCTGGTCTGTCGGTCGCCTTCCTTTCCCTGGATCAGGAGAAGGCGTTCGACAGGGTGGATCACGAGTATCTCTTCGAGACTCTGCGCGCATTCGGGTTCAGGACGCATTTCGTCGCCCGGTTCCGACTTCTGTATGCCGCCGCGGAGTGTCTGATTAAAGTTAACGGGTTCTTCATGGCGCCCCTTCGCTTCGGGAGGGGGGTGCGTCAGGGATGCCCTATGTCCGGTCACTTATACGCCGTTTGCGTGGAGCCATTCATGCGCCTCTTGCGGAAGAGGTTGACGGGACTGGCTCTGCAAGGGCCGGGCGTGGAGGTGGTCCTCTCGGCTTACGCCGATGACATGCTCCTCACGGTCACGGATCCCGCTGACTTGTGGAGGATGCGGGAATGCCAGCAGATTTACTCGGACTCATCCTCCGCCAAGATCAACTGGGAGAAATGTTCCGGACTCCGGGTGGGTCAGTGGCGGGTGGACTCCCTGCCGGAGGAGTTCAGGCCTTTCACCTGGAGCACCACGCACCTCCTTTATTTGGGAGTCTACCTTAGCCCTGCCGAGGACGCCTGGCCGGCGAACTGGCAAGAGCTGGAAGCCAAAGTCACCGCTCGCCTAGGACGCTGGACAGGACCGCTCCGAGTGTTGTCCTACAGGGGTCGAGCGCTGGTCATAAACCAGCTGGTGGCCGCCATGTTGTGGTACCAGTTGGTCACTTTGATCCCTCCCCCTGCGTTTGTCACCAAGATGCAGAAGAAGCTCATCGACTTCTTCTGGGACAAAAGGAAGCACTGGGTCCCTGCCGCGGTTCTGTGTCTCCCGCTTAGGGAGGGCGGTCAGGCGCTGGTGTGCCTTCGCACCCAGGCTGTGACTTTCCGTCTTCAGACGCTGCAGAGATACCTGTACGTCGAGAATCCTCCGAGATGGTGTGCACTGGCGACGTTTTTCTTCCGCCAGCTGCACGGCCTCAATTACGACACGCAGCTCCTGTTCGCGAAAGTGGGCGGCAGGCGTGCCTGCCTGCGGGAGCTGCCTGTCTTCTACCAGGAACTGCTATGGGTTTGGAACTACGTCGCTTCCAGGCGGAGCTCTCCCCCGTCAGGAGCGGCGGCTCTCCTTCGGGAGCCGCTGCTCAGGAATCCGCACCTCCACGAACGTGGGTTCGGGCGGCTGGCAGAGGGCAGGGCTGTGCTTGGCAAGGTGACCAGAATCGGGGACCTGCTCAATGGTGGAGGAGCAGATGAATGGCGCTGGAGGAGCTGGCGCAACGCCTGTCCTGGGCCAACGTCCGGCTGGCGGTCGAAGCCATCGAATCGGTGAAAGCGGCACTGGGCCCCAACTCCACTAGGTGTATCGAGGCGGCTCAAGCACGTGGGGCGATCCCGTCCGAGCTTACCCCCGTTCGGATGGAATTCCTCATCGGCGCCCGGCCCCGAAACTCCCCTCGGGAACTGGCGCCTCACAACTTGAGCCGTCTCGAGGAAATACCTCCGTGCCTTTTCATTCCGCGCGGAGGGGTTTCCTGTGCGGGCTGCTCCTGCACACTCTCCACTTTGCCATCTTCGTCTACCGTCCGGACACGCCTTGGCGTGACATCTTGCGACTGGCGGTGGCAGAGGTCCCCAATGGAGGGCTCTCTACGCGGGAGTCCTCCCTTGTTCCGTCGGGGGCTTGGCCTGGAGTGTGTTGCACGGAGCGGTCCCGTGCAATAAGGTTTTAAGTAGGTTCACGGACTCCCAGGCTGCCTGCATTTTTTGCGGCCTGGAGGAGTCCGTGTTTCACGTTTATATGGAGTGTGAGAGGTTGCAGCCCCTCTTTCACTACTTGAAGGGGCTGCTCCTCGATTTTTGGTTGCACTTCAGTCCCACGCTCTTGATCTACGGTCACCCAGTGCGGAGGGGAGCGGACAGGTTGGAGGACCTCCTTGTGGGCCTGCTCCTGGGCCTGGCTAAAAGAGCCATCAATTGGTCCAAGCAGTGGGCGGCCGAGGGGGTCGTCCAGCCGGATTGCCTGCCTCTCTTCCGCGGCCATGTTCGCGCCCGGGTGGCCCTGGAGATGGAGCACGCGGTGTCCGCCGGTGCGCTTGAGTATTTCCGCGACCGGTGGGCGCCGCGGGGACTGGAGTGCATCATCAACCCGGAAAACCAAATTTTAATTTGATTTGTTAAGTTTTAGTTGAACTTTTGTTTACAGTCCAATTTGTTTTTTTTGGGTATAAACAAAAGAGTTACCCTCTGTTCAAGTAAATACCTGTTTTATTGTTCTCCTGCAGTCCGTGTATTATTTATACTTGGACATTACAGTGGCGACGAACAGGTTCGAACTCACCTGCAGTACTGCATCACCTCACGGGGATCTTTCCCTGAGAAGAAGCTTTTGGAGGTCAAAGTCAGAACAACAGGTGTCGACCGCGGGCAACCGCCCAATGATCCATCGGAGTTCGGAGAGTTGCAGGAGAGGCTGTGGAGAGCTGGGCTTGGCTCCCCAGTCAAGGTGTTCCAGCAAATCATGCTGGTAGCATGTAGTGCGCTGACCCTTCCGGACTGCGGCGGGCTCGAGCTCAATCGAGTGGCTCTGCAAAGGGGCCGCACAGCGTCGTCGGGAGGAAAAGAGAGAGAGAGAGGGTGGAGCGCACAGGGCGTGGTCGGTGCTCAAGAACCGGGCAGCGTAGCGAAAATAAAACAAGGGGAAGGAAAAGTGAGACGCGCCGAAGCCGCGGGTCACCGCCATTACCCTGCAGAACGCTAGGAGCAGCGTGGCAGCAAGGGGAAGAAGGAAAAGCGCGGGAAGCGCCATTTTATTCCAATGGGGAAGAAGGAAAAGCGCGGGAGGCGCCATTTTAATTCATTGGTGAAGAAGAAAAAGCGCGGGAGGCGCCATTTTAATTCATTGGTGAAGAAGAAAAAGCGCGGGAGGCGCCATTTTAAATCACCCAAGATGCCGAAAAGTGGCAGTATCACTGCTTTCGACAACGAGGTAGAAGACTGGACCACGTATGTGGAAAGAATTGAAGTGTACTGCGAGGCAAATGAGGTGGCCAATGGAAAGAAGGCGTCGGTATTATTAAATTTGATGGGCGCGAGAACGTACGGCCTATTGCGGAATTTAATTACCCCAGCTAAACCAATGGAGAAAAGTTTTGAGGAGATTGTTAATATCTTACAGGAACACCTAAACCCTACACCGCTGCTGATAGCAGAAAGATTCAAGTTCCATAAAAAAAACCAGCACAAAGATGAGAGCAATGCTGACTATCTTACGGAACTACGCAAGTTATCGAAGCACTGCCAGTTCGGAGCAGGACTGGCAGACAACTTGCGGGATAAGTTTGTCTGCGGGCTCCAGAGTGAAGGAACCCAGAAACGACTACTTTCGGAAAAGGACCTGACGCTAGAACAGGCTTTCAGCGTGGCAGTATCCTACGAAGCAGCAGCAAGGGAGCTGCGGAAATACACCAGAAACCACAGGATTACAGCGCTAACGAAATGGCGTATGGAGCAGAAAAGTGCTATCGCTGCGGCAGAATAACCCATGATCAGAAGGACTGCTGGGTTAAGGACAAAGTATGCAGGCAATGTGGGAAAATGGGACACATAGCAAGAGTCTGCAGGTCGGGAAAGAAAACCAACACTACAAGAACTACTAAGGAAAAGTACAAGAAAGTAAAGAAATTGACAGACAGTAGTTCAGAAGATCAGGAGAGTGATAAGGCTCCGGGAGCAGGAGACTAAGTTGTCTAAAGTTACACAACGTGATCGCAAAGGAGGATCACCGAACCATTTGGGCCACCCTCATGATAGCAGGGTCCCCAGTAAAGATGATTGGACACAGGATCAGCCCTAACTGTCATGAATCGACGAGACTATGAGCGGCTATTCTCACACATACCCTTGAAGGACACATCCATTGTATTGAAGACATACACGGGGCAAAAAGTCTACCCCAGGGGAAAAATAAGGGTGCCAGTTGAATACAACGGCAAGGAAACACAGAAACTGTATCTATATATCCTACCAGATGGAGGACGACCGTTATTGGGATGTGAATGGATCCGAAAAATACAATTGGATTGGGATTCCATTCAGGCGCTAACTGTGACTGATAAAAAGGATGATGACGTCACACCTGGACGACTGTCAAAAATTCTAACTGACGCGAAAGAGGTGTTCCAACAAGGACTTGGGACTCTAAAAGGAGCAACGGCAACGATAAAAATCGAAGATAACGCAAACCCAAAATTTTTTATGGCCAGACCGTTACCTTACGCGATCCACCCAGCCGTTGAAGCAAAGCTGGAGAGTCTGGAGCATTCGGGTGTGCTGTCCAAGGTGGACTGGAGCGAGTGGGCCACACCCATCGTTCCTGTAATGAAGAAATCATTGAGCAGCACGCCTGGGGAACCGAAGAAGGTTCACATCTGTGGGGACTTCAAGGTAACTGTGAAGCCAGTCCTGCACACAGTACAATATCCACTTCCACAGATAGAAGATATTTTCACCTCACTATCTGGAGGGAAACGCTTTGCAAAGATTGATCTGGCCCAAGTGTATCTACAAATGGAGGTGGAAGAAGCGTCTAGGAAATATCTCATGATAAACACTCACAAAGGCCTTTGCCAGTACAATCGACTGGTATTCGGGGTAGCATCAGCCCCGGCTATTTGGCAGAGGGCGATGGAACAAGTCCTGCAAGGGATCCCGGGGACCCAGTGTTATTTGGACGACATCCTGGTTACGGGCGAAAATGACAGTGAACACCTTGCCAACCTGGAGCAGGTGCTCACGAGATTACAGGAATATGGGCTACGAGCCAACCGCCCCAAATGCGAGTTCTTCAGGAGATAAATCTTGTATTGTGGCCACATGATTGATGAGGAAGGGTTGCATAAGTCGCCGGATAAGATTGAGGCTGTAGTCAAGGCTCCAGCACCGGAAAATGTGTTGCGACTGAGGTCGTTCCTCGGGTTGGTGAACTAGTACCATAAGATCTTGCCGCATTTATCTACAATTCTGCACCCACTGAACGCCCTACTGCAAACTGGAGTAACATGGAAATGGAGTGATGAGTGTAAGCGTGCCTTTCAGAAATGTAAATGCCTAATCACTTCAAAAGAAGTATTGGCCCACTACAATCCAACACTACCCATTCGGTTAGCATGTGATGCGTCTCCCTACGGCATCGGAGCGGTGCTGTCACACAAATTCCCTGACGGTTCAGAGAGGCCAATAGCCTTTGTGTCGTGCTCGTTAACCTCAGCCGAGCGTAACTACGCCCAGATTGACAGGGAGGCCCTCAGCCTGGTGTGGGGGGTGAAGAAGTTCAATCACTATCTGCACGGGCAGAAATTCACCCTACTGACTGATCATCAGCCCCTGGTCTCCATTTTTAACCCAAAGAAGGGCGTTCCGGTGATGACGGCGCAACGGCTGCAAAGATGGCCACTTTTTCTAGGGGCACATCAGTACGACATAGAGTACAAGGGTACGAAACAGCATGGAAATGCTGATGGGCCGTCGCGCCTACCGTTGCCTATGGTAGAGGAAGCACCTGCAGTGGACCCTGTTGATATATTCCATGCGACCATAGTCGAATGTCTACCTGTTACAAACTCAAGTATAGAGAAGGAAACCCGAAATGACCCGACACTCTCTCGGGTCTATGATTTGACGGTGAAGGGATGGCCAGCACATGGCGACTCACTGTTGCCAGCATTCTCGCCAAGGATAGAACAGTTGTCAGTGTGCCGGGGGACCTTGATGTGTGGATCCCGAGTGGTAATTCCACCCAAGTTGAGAGATAGCGTGCTCAATGAGCTTCATGAGGGTCATCTGGGAGGGGTAAAAATGAAGAGCCTAGCCAGGGTGTTTGTGTGGTGGCCGGGAATCGATAAAGAAATCGAGGATATGACCAAGAGATGCACAGGATGCCAGAAGGTCCAAAACGCTCCACCACAGACCCCGCTACATCCATGGGAGTGGCCCTCATCTCCATGGCAACGGGTACACATTGATTTTGCTGGTCCATTTATGGACTCAATGTTCCTAATCGCTGTGGACGCCCATTCGAAATGGCCAGAGGTCATCAAAATGTCCTCCACCACCACGGAGAAAACTATTGCAGTCCTACGGACCATCTTCGCCAGGAATGGCTTGCCAGAACAGATTTGCTCTGACAATGGGCCACAGTTTGTGTCAGAGGATTTCCGGAGGTTTCTGAGGAATAATGGGGTGAAGCATTACACATCTGCCCCATATCATCCAGCCACAAATGGATTGGCTGAGAGGTTTGTTCAGACCTTTAAAAAGGCCATAAAGGCAATGCATAATGACGACATACCACTACAACACAAGGTGGATAATTTCTTGTTTGCTTACCGGAATGCGACACATGCAGTCACCAACCAAGCTCCAGCCATAATGTTCTTCAACTGAAGGCTAAGATGTCGCCTGGATTTGCTCAAACCAAACATAAGACAAGATGTTGAGGATAAGCAATTTCAGCACATAAATGAGAAGCCAACCAGGAGCTTCAAGATAGGGCAAGATAGCCCGTGACTACCGAACAGAAAAATGGCAGCCAGGAACGATATGCACACAGCAGGGACCACTAATGTACACAGTGGACGTTGGAGAGAGCATCATGAAACGCCATGCTGACCAGATTCTAGAGTCACAGGAACAAGCCAAACCCATACCACGAGCAGGTGCACCTGGTAATCAACCCGAAGTACAGATTGCATCTACCTCAGAAGCAATGGTATTGGAAGCTGACGAACCAACCGATGACAATGAGCCAGAATCGACTCCGCTGCAAGAACAGGATACTCGAGAAAGGCGCTTTCCAGTCAGGATCAGGAAGCCTCCTCAAAGACTGAACTTATAAATGATTATTTCAGTTGATGTATATAGTACAGAGAAAATTGTAATTGTAATTAGTTATTATTTAGTTGTTAAATGAATGTTATGTACTGTTCATCTAAAAGGGGAGGAATTGTTGTGTATGTACCTTTAAGAGAAGAACTGATTCTATACTGCAGTACCGGCAGTGACCACCCCTGTATATAAAGCCATAGCAGGCTTCTGTATTTCAGTCTTAAGTTACCCTCTGTTCAGCTGCAAGCACGAGCAGAGGGAGCAGCCAGACTTTGGAGAGTGGATTAAAGTGGTGGTCCCCTGACCAGAAAGAGGAGGAGAACGTTGGACCACCACCAACACCAACTCCACCATCATTACATCAACTGAGGTGCCTGGAGAGAGAGGACAGAGGAGGAGAAGGAGAAAGGAGGCCTACATCAACATCAACCAGGGGAGAGGCCTTTCTATCACTGCCTCCCCAATTTGGCCTCCACTTCAGGAGAGGGGAGAGAAACCAACTGCTTGAAAGGAGGGAAGAAAACTTCATCCGGAACATCTACAGGTGGGTGTTATTTGGGGCACTCTCCCAAGACTTTGTATTTTAGGTGGGGGGAGAAAAGAAGAAGCAAGGCCGGATCATCAAGGGGTGTAGTGTGTGTGTGTGTGTGCTCTTGTTAAAAGCTAGGCCACACACACCACTAATTAGCATCCCTTCTATTGCCTGCCCTGGGAGAGCTTGGAGCTGCCCAAGGTGAAGTCCTTAATTTAATTTAATTACATCGTTAAGAGCAGTTGCAGGACTGAGCCTGGGCTTCTCCAGCTTTTCCAGGTGAAGACGTCTTCTCCCCCTGCCAGAAGACCACCATCACCAAAGACTTTTTCCATCGGAGAGTGCAACCCTGCCAACACCCACCCACCATCCTGAGTGGCAACACTGCCCTTTGCGGCCTCCCTCCTTCCCACCCCCCCACCTCTCTCTCTCTCTTTGTCTCTCTCTGCCTGTCTTTCTAAGGCACCTTAGTTTCATCTATTTTATTAATTGCCAATTGAGCAGAGGGGCGAGGGCTCCTCTCCCAATTTAAATCAATAAGGAGAGAGGTGTGTCCTCAGTTTAATCAGCTCCCTCTGCTCAATAGAGGACAAAAAAATATATATATACACCGAGGCCATTAACACCTTCAGGCCTGTGACTTGGGGTGAGTGTAGCCCTTAAAAAAAGCACCCCAGAATGGCGACTGCGTCTTCGCCGGTGGAGGGGCCAGCCGGGACCTATGCGAGAGTGATAGCCACAGCCACAGCTGCTCCCGCTGTTCCTGCTGCCACGTCACCTTTTCGATTAATAACAAAAAAGCTTGGGGTGAAGAGCTACACTCACCCCACTATGACCATCGAGGCCTGCGTCAAGGCCATGGCTGGGGTTGTCGGCCCCTCAGCCATCGTCGCGGCCTCGAAAATGTATGGGAAGGCTGTGTTCTTCCTGGGGTCGGAGCGGGCGGTGTCCCTGGCTGTCGCCAAGGGGCTCACCATGGGCGGGACCTTCCTGCTGGTGGATCCTCTCGAGGCCACCGCGCAGAGGATCATTATTTCCAACGTCCCGCCCTATGTTCCTGGTGAGCTCCTCCTTCCCCATTTGCGACAACTTGGGGAGGTGAGGTCGGGGATCACACCCATCCCGCTCGGCTTCCGGGAGGCCAGCCTTCGCCACGTCTTCTCCTTCCGGCGCCAGCTGTTTATCCAGCTGGCGCGGGAGGAGGACACTGAAGGGGCGTTCGTCGTCCTCCACGAGGGGACCGCCTACCGCGCCTTTTGGACGTCGGACGGTGTGAGGTGCCATGCCTGCAGGGAGGTGGGGCACATCAGGAGGAACTGCCCTGCCTCCAAGGCCGCCGGATCATCTCGTGCGGCCGAGGCTGGCGCCGCCGCCGCCACCCTTCCCCCCGGATCTGCCCGCGCGTCAAGTACGTCTGATGCGCGGTTGACGTCGGGGGCCGATGCCACCAAGGCCTCCGGCGGGGGGGAGGGAGCGTGTCCGGCCGGAAAGAAGGCGCGGGGAAAAAAGAAGCACCTTAGGGCAGGTCCCCCCGTGGATGGTGAGCCCTTGCCCCTTGAGCCCCTTACACCCGCGCTCCTCGCGGAGTTGATCAGGGCAGATGTGAGCGGGAGGGGCCCCGTGCCCGAGCCTGTGGCCGCAACCGCCGCAGCGGTAATGCCAATACCTGCGGCCGGGCTCGGGCCCGAGGAACCCGACAAACCTGCTCCGCCGGAGGGAGTCGAGGAGGAGGCCTTTGCAGACATGAAGGTCTCCCTCGCTCCCTCCGTGCTAAAAAGAAGGCGCGACCCCCTGGATGAGGAGGAGGACCGGGAGGAGGAAGGTCCCTCCGAGCAGGGGGAGTCGTCGCCCGCCGCGGGTACTGCGCCACCCGCCCCCCCAGCGCTGTCGTCATCACCAGCGATCGGCAGGGGTCGCCTGTCCCTCGGGAGGCTGAGGCAGATGAGTCTGTCCAGCACGTGCCTCCCGGGGATGGGGATGAGACCCTGCCCGTGGGGGGGGTTGCGGAACAACCCGCGGCAGTAATTGAAGTTGACCTTTTATCGGTGTCGTTACCCCTCGCCGGGTCGGGCAGCCTGGGGGCTGGGTCGGGCGAGCTTGAGGATAATGAGCTCGCCCAATGCGACCCGGACGTCTCCCAGGGGATGCTCGTCCTGGTAGAGCTTTTAATTCAAAACCCCCCGTCCGCTGGGTCGGAGGTTGGTGGCGGGGAGGAGGATGGCCCCCTGGCTGCGTCTCTGGTGCCGGACGTACTGGAGGAGCTGGAAATTGTTCTCTCCCCGGTTTCTCCGGTCGTTCCGGCGTCTGAGGCGGAGGGGAGCTCTGAACCGCCGCCGTCTTCTGGCCCGGCACCCCTAGAGGAGCCCAGGGAGAAATCCTCTGCCGCCAATCCTGGGGGTGGGATCCGGGCGGAGGCGGGGCTGGCTGGCGCGGCCGAGTCGTTCGCTTCGCACTGCGCGGCGGACGGGTCGGCCGCTGGTGACGACCCCCTGGAGGAGGATGGGGACTCGGTGATGGGCACGGAGGACGATTCGGACTCCAGCGCCGACGTGGCGATGGATGACCTCGTGCCCCTTGCCGAGTCTCCCCTCATTTCCGTAAGGGAACTCCGGGATTTTATGGCCACGTGCCTGGGTCAGCGCAATAAGGTCCGGCTGGCCCTCGACAGGTGGTCGGAGCTGGCGCTGCTCATCGATTCCGTCCGCGCCGCCGTTAAGATCTTGGGCGCGGACGAGGGTGTGAACCCGCTCGAGCTGCGTCGGCTCACAACGTTTCTCACTGGGCTGCTGAGGAAGTGGCGGCGGACCAGCGGCTGCGCTTCCTCGCCCCGTTAGGTGTAGGTAGAGGTTGCACTATGCTTCTGACATGAAGATAACCATAGCCAGCCTCAACATCAACGGCAGCAGGGAGGCGTGCCGCAGATTCAATAACTTCTCGGTCCTTCGGGACGGGAAGTATGCGGTGTGCTTCCTGCAAGAAACCCACACCGCTCCGGGAGACGAAGCCACATGGCTCCTGGAGTGGCAAGGAGGGGTCAGCATGAGTCACCTCTCCAACAATTCCAGCGGGGTGGCTATCTTGCTGGCCCCGCATTTTCAGCCGGAGATCTTGGGGGTCAAGGAGCACGTGCCGGGCCGCTTGCTCCATGTCACTGTTCGCCTGGGGGGCGTGCCGCTCCATCTAGTGAACGTGTACGCCCCTCAGACCAGTGCACAGCAAGTGCGCTTCTTCGAAGAAGTGTCCGCTCTCTTGGGCTCCATCGACGTGGGCGAGTGCGTCATCCTCGGGGGGGATTTTAACTGCACCCTCGAGGCGAGGGACCGTTCGGGTCCCCCGCGAAGCCCGGCGGCGATGGAGAAGTTGAGGGACCTGGTTGGGTCCTTCGACTTGGTGGACGTCTGGCGAAATCTCCACCCCGACTCCAGCGCCTTCACTAGCGTGAGGTCTGGGGGAGGAAGGTCCAGAATCGACCGCCTCTACATTTCCCGGGCGTTCGTCTCCTGCGTTCCGGCAGCTTCCATGCGGCCGGTGCCGTGCACGGACCACCACCTGGTGTGGGCGGAGCGCACTCCGCTGCGCGCGCGGGGGGGGTCCGTGTACTGGCATTTTAACAACCTGCTGCTGGAGGACGCACGGTTCCGGGATTCGTTTCGTCGATTCTGGGCCGACTGGAGAAGGAAGCAGGGGGGCTTCCCCTCCTTGAGGCTATGGTGGGATGTGGGCAAGGCTCACATCCGTCTCTTCTGTCAGGAGTACGCGAAGGGGTCGACCAAGAGGCGGGAGGCCCGGGTCGGGCGGTTGGAGAAGGAGGTGCTCGACCTGGAGTCCCGTCTCGGTCAGGTCGTCGAGGACCTGGCCCTGCGGAAGGTGTACGAAGAGAAGAAGGGCGCGCTGAAGGACCTGCAGCTCGTCGGGTCCCGAGGCGCGTACGTGAGGTCGCGGATCCAGCTCCTGCGGGACCTGGACCGCGGCTCCCCCTTCTTCTACTCGCTGGAAAAAAGACGGGGGGTCCGTAAGCAGCTCTTGGGGCTGCTGGCCGATGACGGATCTCTGGTCTCGGATCCGGAGGGAATCAGCGCGGAGACCCGCGCCTATTACGGGGCTCTGTTCTCTCCGGATCCGTCCAGCGAGGATGCGCGCAGAGTTTTGTGGGAGGACCTGACGAAGGTTGGCCCGGAGGGCGCCGAAAAATTGGACGCTCCGCTAAGTCTGGCGGAGCTGACCGGCGCCCTCCGCCAGCTCTCTAGGGGAAAGTCCCCGGGGCTGGACGGGCTGACCGTGGAGTTCCACAGGGCATTCTGGGACGTCTTGGGGGGCGACTACGCGCGGGTCCTGGGGGAAAGTTTGGCGACCGGGGAGATGCCCCTCTCTTGGCGCAGGGCGGTCATTGTCCTGCTGCCTAAGAAGGGCGATCTCCGCCTCCTTAAGAACTGGCGCCCGGTCTCCCTCCTCAGCACGGACTATAAAATCTTTGCCAGGGCCATGTCTGCTCGCCTTGGCACCGTGCTGGCCCACATGATCCACCCCGACCAGTCCTACACGGTCCCGGGCCGGACCATCCACGATAACATCCATCTGGTCCGGGACCTGGTCCACCACTCCCAGAGGGCTGGTCTGTCGGTCGCCTTCCTTTCCCTGGATCAGGAGAAGGCGTTCGACAGGGTGGATCACGAGTATCTCTTCGGGACTCTGCGCGCATTCGGGTTCGGGACGCATTTCGTCGCCCGGATCCGACTTCTGTACGCCGCCGCGGAGTGTCTGATTAAAGTTAACGGGTCCTTGACGGCGCCCCTTCGCTTCGGGAGGGGGGTGCGTCAGGGATGCCCCATGTCCGGTCAGTTATATGCCATTTGCGTGGAGCCTTTCCTGCGCCTCTTGCGGAAGAGGTTGACGGGACTGGCTCTGCAAGGGCTGGGCGTGGAGGTGGTCCTCTCGGCTTACGCCGATGACGTGCTCCTCACGGTCACGGATCCCGCTGACTTGCGGAGGATGCGGGAATGCCAGCAGATTTACTCGGACGCATCCTCCGCCAAGATCAACTGGGAGAAATGTTCCGGACTGCTGGTGGGTCAGTGGCGGGTGGACTCCCTGCCGGAGGAGTTCAGGCCTTTCGCCTGGAGCACCACGCACCTCCTCTATTTGGGAGTCTACCTTAGCCCTGCCGAGGACGCTTGGCCGGCGAACTGGCAAGAGTGGAGGCCAAAGTCACCGCTCGCCTAGGACGCTGGACAGGACTGCTCCGAGTGTTGTCCTACAGGGGTCGAGCGCTGGTCATAAACCAGCTGGTGGCCGCCATGTTGTGGTACCGGTTGGTCACTTTGATCCCTCCCCCTGCGTTTGTCGCCAAGATTCAGAAGAAGCTCATCGACTTCTTCTGGGACAAAAGGAAGCACTGGGTCTCTGCCGCAGTTCTGTGTCTCCCGCTTAGGGAGGGCGGTCAGGCGCTGGTGTGCCTTCGCACCCAGGCTGCGACTTTCCGTCTTCAGACGCTGCAGAGATACCTGTACGTCGAGAATCCTCCGAGATGGTGTGCGCTGGCGACGTTTTTCTTCCGCCAGCTGCATGGCCTCAATTACGACACGCAGCTCCTGTTTGCGAAAGTGGGCAGCAGGCGTGCCGGCCTGCGGGAGCTGCCTGTCTTCTACCAGGAACTACTATGGGTTTGGAACTACGTCGCTTCCAGGCGGAGCTCTCCCCCGTCAGGAGCGGCGGCTCTCCTTCGGGAGCCGCTGCTCAGGAATCCGCACCTCCACGAACACGGGTTCGGGCGGCTGGCGGAGGGTAGGGCTGTGGCTGGCAAGGTGACCAGAGTCGGGGACCTGCTCGATGGCGGAGGAGCGGGCTGGATGGCGCCGGAGGAGCTGGCGCGGCGCCTGTCCTGGGCCAACGTCCAGCTCGCGGTCGAAACCATCGAATCGGTAAAAGCGGCACTGGGCCCCGACTCCACTAGGTGTATTGAGGCGGCTCAAGCACGTGGGGCGATCCCGTCCGAGCTTACCCCCGTTCAGACGGAATTCCTCATCGGCGCCCGGCCCCGAAACTCCCCTCGGGAACCGGCGCCTCACAACTTGAGCTGTCTCGAGGAAATACCCTCTGTGCCTTTTCATTCCGCGCGGAGGGGTTTCCTGTACGGGCTGCTCCTGCACACTCTCCACTTTGCCATCTTCGTCTACCGTCCGGACACGCCTTGGCGTGGCGTTTTGCCGACCGGCGGTAGCGGAGGTCCCCAATGGAGGGCTCTCTATGCGGGAGTCCTCCCTTGTTCCATCGGGGACTTGGCCTGGAGGGTGTTGCACGGAGCGGTCCCGTGCAATAAGGTTTTAAGTAGGTTCACGGACTCCCAGGCCGCCTGCATTTTTTGCGGCCTGGAGGAGTCCGTGTTTCACGTTTATATGGATTGTGAGAGGTTGCAGCCCCTCTTTCACTACTTGAAGGGGCTGCTCCTCAATTTTTGGTTGCACTTCAGTCCCACGCTCTTGATCTACGGTCACCCGGTGCGGAGGGGAGCGGACAGGTTGGAGGACCTCCTTGAGGGCCTGCTCCTGGGCCTGGCTAAAAGAGCCATCAATTGGTCCAGGCAGCGGGCGGTCGAGGGGGTCGTCCAGCCGGATTGCCTGCATCTCTTCCGCGGCCATGTTCGCGCCCGGGTGGCCCTGGAGATGGAGGACGCGGTGTCCGCCGGTGCGCTTGAGTATTTCCGCGACCGGTGGGCGCCGCGGGGACTGGAGTGCATCATCAACACGGAAAACCAAATTTTAATTTGATTTGTTAAGCTTTAGTTGAACTTTTGTTTATTTACAGTCGAATTGGTTTTTTTTTTTTTGGGTCCAAATAAAAGAGTACCCTCTGTTCAAGTAAATACCTGTTTTATTGTTCTCCTGCAGTCCGTGTATTATTTATACTCCGACATTACAGGAAGAGCCTGTAAAAATGGAATTATGTAGGCAGCATGTAGAAAGTCCTACAAGAGAGGGGGCGGTACTGGACCTAATTCTAGGGAATATGGCCGGCCAAGTGGAAAAAGTGCTAGTAGGTGAGCACTTTGGTGATAGTGACCATAATATGGTAAGATTTAAGGTGGCCATGGAAAAGGACAGGGATGGGCCGGAAATAAAGGTTCTAAATTGGGGGAAGGCCGATTTTAATAGGATAAGGCAGGATCTGGCCAAAATGGACTGGGATCAGCTACTTGTAGGAAAATCCGCATCGGAGCAATGGGAGGCTTTCAGAAGGGAGATTGAGATCATACAATGGCAACATGTTCCCGTAAAGGTCAAGGGTGGTTCCAAAAACCACAGGGAACCTTGGATGTCAGGGGATATACGGGAATGGATTAGGAAAAAAAGGAGGGCTTTTGGTAGATACAAAAGGCTAAAGACGGAGGAAGCCCTAGAGGAGTACAAAAAGTGCAGGGGGATACTTAAAAAAGAAATTAGGAGATCAAGGAGGGGCCATGAAATAACACTGGCAAGCAAAATAAAGGAAAATCCGAAGATGTTTTATAAGTATATTAAGGGTAAGAGGATAACTAGGGAAAAAATAGGGCCCATTAGGGACAAAAGTGGCAATCTGTGTGTGGAGCCGGAAGATGTAGGAGGGGTTCTGAATGAATTTTTTGCGTCTGTTTTCACTATGGAGAAGGACGATGTAGACATAGAAATAGGGCGGGGGGACTGTGATATGCTCGAACATATTAACATCGAGCGGGGGGAGGTATTGGCGGTTTTAGCTGGCCTAAAAATGGATAAATCCCCAGGCCCGGATGAAATGTATCCCAGGCTGCTGTGTGAGGCAAAGGAGGAGATTGCGGGGGCTCTAACACATATATTCAGGACCTCTCTGGCCACAGGGGATGTGCCAGAGGACTGGAGAACCGCTAATGTAGTACCATTATTCAAGAAGGGTAGTAGGGAAAAACCGGGGAACTACAGGCCAGTGAGCCTAACATCAGTGGTAGGAAAATTATTGGAAAAAATCCTGAGGGACAAAATTTGTCTCCACTTGGAGAGGCAAGGATTAATCAGGGATAGTCAACATGGCTTTGTCAAGGGAAGATCATGTCTGACTAATTTGATTGAATTTTTTGAGGGGGTGACTAGGTGTGTGGATGAGGGTAACGCAGTGGATGTGGTATACATGGATTTCAGTAAGGCCTTCGATAAAGTCCCGCACAGGAGACTGGTCAAGAAGGTAAGAGCCCATGGAATCCAGGGTGCCTTGGCACATTGGATACAAAACTGGCTTAGTGGCAGAAGGCAGAGGGTGATGGTCGAAGGTTGTTTTTGTGACTGGAAGCCTGTGGCCAGTGGGGTACCACAGGGATTGGTGCTGGGTCCCTTGCTGTTTGTGGTCTACATTAATGACTTGGATATGAATGTAAAGGGTATGATCAGTAAGTTCGCGGATGATACAAAAATTGGTAGGGTGGTAAATAGCGAGGAGGGTAGCCTCAGTCTGCAGGACGATATAGATGGGTTGGTCAGATGGGCGGAACAGTGGCAAATGGAATTTAACCCGGAAAAGTGCGAGGTGATGCACTTTGGGGGGACTAACAAGGCAAAGGAATACACAATGAATGGAAAGACCCTAGGCAAGACGGAGGGTCAGAGGGATCTGGGTGTGCAAGTACACAGATCCCTGAAGGCGGCGGAACAGGTGGATAAGGTGGTAAAAAAGGCATATGGGATACTTGCCTTCATTAGCCGAGGCATTGAATATAAGAGCAAGGAGGTTATGATGGAGCTGTATAAAACACTGGTTAGGCCACAGCTGGAATATTGTGTGCAGTTCTGGTCGCCACACTACAGGAAGGATGTGATCGCGTTAGAGAGGGTGCAGAGGAGGTTCACCAGGA
This sequence comes from Somniosus microcephalus, assembly GCF_052327205.1. NCBI lineage: Eukaryota > Metazoa > Chordata > Chondrichthyes > Squaliformes > Somniosidae > Somniosus > Somniosus microcephalus. Next base: position 162,764,361 of record NC_140996.1, on the reverse strand, counting down.
TGTTACCAGGGCTGGAGCGCTTCAGCTATGAAGAGAGACTGGGCAGGTTGGGTTTGTTTTCCTTGGAGCTGAGGAGGCTGAGGGGGGACATGATTGAGGTGTACAAAATTATGAGGGGCATAGATAGGATGGATGCTGAGGAGCTTTTTCCCTTAGTAGAGGGGTCGATAACTAGGGGGCATAGATTCAAGGTAAAGGGCGGGAGGTTTAGAGGGGATTTGAGAAAGAACTTTTTCACCCAGAGGGTGGTTGGAGTCTGGAACTCACTGCCTGAAAGGGTTGTGGAGGCAGAAACCCTCACAACATTTAAGAAGCATTTGGATGTGCACTTGAAATGCCATAGCATACAAGGCTACAGGCCAAATGCTGGAATATGGGATTAGATTAGACAGGGCTTGATGGCCGGCGCGGACACGATGGGCCGAAGGGCCTCTATCCGTGCTGTATTACTCTATGACTCTATGACTCTATGGGCTAGATTTTCAGTTGCTTGCGCCAGCAGTTAGCGCCTTAAGAGAAGTGATTTTCGGGCGCTATGCGTGTAGCGCCTGGGCGCAGCGCAGTTTGCGCCCCGCCCCAAATTAAGTTGCCCGTTAGCGCCGGCGCAAAGTTTAGCGGCCGCCCGGATGCGCGCGCAGAAAATGACGTCACATCCTCGTGCAACGCCCTTTGGCCGCCCCGAATCCAAACTTCAGTCGGACCGCCCCATTGTGCGCCTGGCGTCCAGAGCGTTTGTAAAATGGAACGCAACACACCCTGGGGAGCGCAAATTAAAGGGCACTCGTACAAAAGGCACTCTGCATGTGTTGTGTGGAAGGAAGCTGTGTGTTGTTCTGAACGGTCTATTTATGTTTCCGGGCACCAATTATTCCTCCTCCTCCTCCTCCTCCTCCTCCTCCTCCTCCTCCTCGTCTTTTCCCCCCCCCCCCCCCCAGACTCTGCCTTTGCAAATAAACACATGCACCCTTCCCCTTTAAGAGCTCACTGGCACCAGAGTGTCTGCCGTGCGCAGCGCTCTGCACCGCCGGCTTAGCGCCTAAAGATACTAGTGGAACGCCTCTTTTAGCGCTCCACCAACCTCTTAGGGCGAAGCCACTGAATTTCCGGCAACGGGGCGCTACTTTGGGGCGGGCGCTAACTTCGGGCGGGCGCTAAGCTTAGCGCCCCAAAACTGTCTATACTGAAAATCTAGCCCCATGACTCTAACAAGCTGTTAACTGTCTTAAGTACCTCTTGGTGGCGGGTCTGATCGGGACTCGCAGACCCAACACTTTGTAAAGTTGCATGGAGGCAGGTTCACAACCCGCCATCAATCATTTAGATTTTCACTCCTGACCCGCCTCCAAAACCGCCCTCTGAGCGCTGGCAAAATCATGGCCTTGCTCCGCTTGACCTACCTCATTCCCCAGAACCAGATCCAGCAATGCCTTCTTCCTCGTCGGGCCGGAAACATACTGATCAAGAAAATTCTCCTGAACACACTTCAGAAATTCTTCCCCTTCTCTGCCCTTAACACTATTACAGAGAACTCTCATTACCAGCCTTTATTTTATTATTTTTCTATTAATCATTGTTTTTAAATTCTATTGGTTTTTCTTTGTGCCTTTCCTCAATCTATAAAATAATATCTGATTTATTTTAATAAAAAATAATTGAATTTTGGAAGCTTTTCAGGTAAAGACAAGCTCTGATTAGCATCACTTCTAATTAATCACAGGTGTGTAAGGGAACACAAGAGGAAACGTTTGGAAATTTTGGAGAAAAATGATTCAAATGCAATCAGTGGCCTTGAGTTTCAGACTTTGCCTAATTCTGTGGTGCTAATTGGGCAGGTGGGGGCAGAATTCCATAATGCTGGATCCCAGTCACTTTGACACCCATCCCATTTCATACAGTCATCTGCAGCAGGTAATGGAAGAACATTTTTAAGTTGATACATTTCAATGCAACAGTAATGTCGTATGTTCCACTTTCTGTCAATTATACCTAATTTACATTCATACTTAGTATACGAGTATACAACTGGCACCCAGGGATGCTAGGTGGTACTTACAAGTCAGCAGACTTAGCTTGGACACATTTTGTGGACTTTGCTATTAAAAAAAACTACCCTAAATAGATGGACAGTCCAGGTAAAGAGCTGCTCCAATCATTGCATGTAGAGATTTATCTAATCACTAGTCGATCTCTCATGGAGTGTGCAGTATTCTGGTCAAGCAGGGTTAAATGTTGGGGATAATTGAACAGGACCAAAAAGGGGGTGGGGGAAGGAGGCTGATGTGAGGGTGTAAGAAAGTCAGGGAAGGGGAATTAGGTAGGGTGACAAAAGGAGGAGGGGAGGGGAGAGGAGGTGAGGTAATGGGGGGGAGATGTGTGGGAAATCGGAGGAAGGGACAGAGAGAGAGGGGAGAGGATGGAAAAGGTGGACGGGGGAGGATGGAAAAGGAGAGGAAGGGGAAGATGAGGATGAGTAGGTTGGCTGCAATCACCTAAGTGATGCTCAGTAGGGTGCTCAGATGAGGAGGCTGGGTTCCAGTCACCAAAACGATGGTCAGTGGGTAGGATGGTTGTTAGGCTGAAGGCTGTGGGCTCTGTTCACCTAAGTGATAGGAGCCCACAAACCTCACCAAACTATCATCAAAACGATGGTCAGTGTGGCAGGAGGTGTTGCTTGGCTTTATGTGGGTTAGTGATGCCATCCCCGAATTTCAGCTCTGTGAGGAGAGGAGTTGTTGAATGTTGGCTTATGATCTCATGACTGATTTTTTTGCTCAGTTGCAAGGAGGGCGGTGGGTGGCAAAGCTCTGAGCTAAAATGGTTTGTGATCCCATGCCTGAATTCCTTTTTAATGGGGGTTGAGGGAGTTTGGGTTGATTGCTGCACTGCCACCTGGTGGACAAAGTTAGAAATTGCATGCAGATTTCACAGAAGTGGCTTAAAATCAGTTGATTGATCATCATGCAGGTGGGTGCCACTTATGTTTATGAGTCACATAAAGTTATTTTGATAACGCCATCTAAAGGTACAATGTTATTGGAATTTTCATCGGGATTAAGGATAGCTACTCAGACTGGCAAAAAGTGGGAGGTGGTGTTCCACAAGGATTGGTTCTGGGACCACTGTCATTCACAATTTATACAAATGATGATTTGGACTTGGGAATCAGAAGTACAATTTCAAAATTTGCAGACAACACCAAATTGGGGGCAATAGTTAAACTGAGAAAGACTACGACAAAAAAATACCAGAGACATTAATAAACTTGCAGAATGGGCATATAATTGGCAAATGAATTTCAATATAGATATGTGTGAGGTGTTACATTTTGGTAGGAAGAATAAGGAGGTCACATATTACTTGGAATATAAGTCTAAATAGGGTAGCGGAGCAAAGGGATCTAGGAGTACAGATACACAAATCACTAAAAGTAGTGACACAGGTTAATAAACCCTAAAACTGCAAAAACAAAGCACTGAGGTTCATTTCTAGAGGGATAGAATTGAACAGCAGAGAAGCAATGTTTCTTTTTATTTGTTCATGGGATGTGGGTGTCGCTGGAAGGCCAGCATTTATTGCCCATCCCTAATTGCCTTGAGAAGGTGGTGGTGAGCCGCCGCCTTGAACCGCTGCAGTCCTTATGGTGAAGGTACTCCCAAAGTGCCGTTAGGGAGGGAGTTGCAGGATTTTGACCCAGCGACGATGAAGGATCGACGATATATTTCCAAGTCAGGATGATGTGTAACTTGGAGGGGAACTTGGAGGATGTTAAACTTGTATAGAACCTTGGTTACACCACACTTGGAGCACATGCACAGTTCTGGTCTCCATATTGTAAAAAGGATATAGAGGCACTGGAGAAGGTGCAAAAATGATTTACAAGGATGACACAAGAACTGAGAGGATCTACTTATCATGAAAGGCTGAACAGGCTGGGGCTCTTTTCTCTAGAAAAGAGAATGCCGTCGGGTGACCTAATAGAGATCTTTAAAGTTATGAAGGGGTTTGATAGAGTAGACGCAGAGAAGATTTTTCCACTTGTGGGGGAGACCAAAACAAGGGGCCATAAATATAAGGTCGTCACCAATAAATACAATAGGGAATACAATTTTTTACCCAAAGTATAGTAAGAATGTGGAACTCAGTACCACAAGGAATAGTTGAGGTGAATAGCATAGGTGCATTTAAGGGGAAGCTAGATAAGCACATGAGGGACACAGGAATTGAAGGATATGCTGATGGGTTAGATGAAGAGGGGTGGGAGGGTTAGATGAAGAGGGGTGGGAGGGTTCGATGAAGAGGGGTGGGAGGGTTAGATGAAGAGGGGTGGGAGGGTTAGATGAAGAGGGGTGGGAGGGTTAGATGAAGAGGGGTGGGAGGGTTAGATGAAGAGGGGTGGGAGGGTTAGATGAAGAGGGGTGGGAGGGTTAGATGAAGAGGGGTGGGAGGAGGCTCGTGTGGAACATAAATGCTGACATAGACCAGTTGGGTCGAATGACCTGTTTCAGTGCTGTAGACTGTAACTCAACATAATTAATATTGTGTCCACACACACTTTTTAATATGTAATAGATTTATCTACCTGCAGTGGGTAAAGAAAATACCATTTTATTATTTTGCAGGAAACAATCAAAAAACATTTACTTCTCTGCTTCTGGAGGAAGTCTCTTTCCAAATTCTTTCCGTGAGATGTGCATCCCTCTCCCAGAGTCACACTGCAGCTCTTCCTTCCAACTGTTTCACTTCTGGCTCACTGTGAGCAACACAATGGGAAATCTACCAGCGCATGTTTTATTCTTCTTCATTCCTGTTTCACATTCTGGTGCCAAACCCAGGCACCGCACTGTGCATCTCATGCAAATATCTGTGTCAGGCTTGCAACTGATTATTTTAAATTTCATATTCATAAAACAGTGACAAATTGCAGTGAACAATTCCAAAACATACAAATCAACACATAGCAAGTGAGAATAAAAACTGCCAATTACAAATCTCAAAAAGCTTGTAAGCAGAAATCGGCAGTCGGCTGGCAAGGAGCGGAAGGGGAGCCAATGAAATCACGGCAAATATTTTTTGAAACTCATTTTGGCTGAAATCATGGCTTCTCCGGTAAGCTGATGGTTTAACTACAGGAAATAAGGTTTACAATGTAATAAAAACATAAAACTTAAACATTTGGGAGAAAATCCTTTAGCACATATGCCTACACAACAGCAGTTTCTGTAAATACCTTTAACTGTGTTTTCCCTTAGAGGCCTTGGTGTCTTTGAGAAACCTGATGCTTGAGTGCATGGGCTCCCTGAACTATAATTGTCAGATACAGAGACAACATGGTAGCAGACTACATCTCCCAGTATGCATCTGAGTGTACAACTCCCAAAATATTTTTGAATAGAATTCTTTTGTAAGATTGAATATTCGCAGAGCGTAGCAGCTGTTTGTAAGCCCTTTCCCTTCTTCATCTACTGTTCATTAATGGAGGAGAACTGAGGATTAAAATCGTCAATTAAACTATTGTTCTAAGCAGTTAAAGGAACGTTAACGTTGTTAAGTCTGTGAGTTGTTCAAGTAATTAATACTCAGACTTAATCAGTAACAATAAAACAGGTCTTTACTGGTTGGAGGTAGGGACTACACTGAATACAAGATTACTGCACAGTGCTTATATACCGGTGTGTTCACCCCCGGTATTACGTCTACAGCAGCCTGAGAAAGTAGTACATCTCTTAAGGTGGAACAGGCTTAAGCTCTCTTAAGGTGGAACAGGTTACATACACAACACTCCTCCCTTCTTAGCTTTATAGTCATCCCCCCCATTTAACATAACGTAATAACATATATACATATATAACTTCATGTTTAACGTAACATATCACAGATTCTGTCTCTGCGGAAAACAGTTCACAGATTCAACCTCTGTGGTGTAGTCGGTTCACGTTACTCATTCAATAGTCCTTTCATGGATTTAACAGCTTGAACTTCCGAACTGATTTGGCTCCGTTCGGAGGGACCACGTGTGTGATCTGGTAGAGGTGATAATGGTTCAGATGGGTCATCTTCTGTTTTTACTTTTCCTTTTCTGCTTCTTGGAGACTCTCTGGGCTCCATTGTCAGCTGCCACAGCTGCCAGCTGCATGCGCAGTTCCTCCTTCTCTTCCTCCTTTTTTCGTAGTAGAGCCACCTTCTCCCGATGTTCCGTAGACTTTCGGTGCTCCTCCATGATTTCTGTATGGTGGGAGTCGAAGTTACAAGTTGGGCAGGACAGGACATAGTAATATTCGGAGTCGTCCGACAGGTCAGCGAGAGGGTCGTCTATTTCCTCCATACCCAGCTGGACGTTAGCCAGCTCTTGTTCCAAATCCAGACATCTTTCCTGAAGAGACTTCTTCATGTGTACCTCTGCATCCAGCTTTTTCTGGGCTTTCAGCAAGTCGTTTACTAGTGACCTCATTTGTGATTTTAATACTTCAACTTCCTTTGGAGATTGATTGATCGGACTATGCAATCCCTCTACCGGAGCAGCTGTTTCAGCGGTCTGTTGTTCTACATTGACGTGAGTCAGCGTACTTTTGGCATCCAATGGCTGCTCTGTTGCAGTCGTTTCAGTCTGTGTCATCACATCAGCCATCTCAATGACTTTTGAGAGCTCCGAACCCTTTTCCTTTGAAGATCGCAGCTCGTGTTCAAGTTTTTCCCATTTCAGAGTCTTGTCCCTCAGCATATGAAGGAGTTGGCTGACCGTTAACTCTTCTGACACCAGATTATGGCATGCACCTTCAGAACCTGAATCAGCTTTGATTCGTTCGGCCTCCTCGCGCAGATGGTTGGTGTGCTCCTGCTCCATTTTCTCCATCAGTTGCTTCTGTTGCCTTTCCAGATTCTCCCACTCTGTAACAAAGAACTTTTTTATTTCATTCATCTCTTGCTCAAAACGGCGAATCATTTGTTCTAATTGCTGTTGTAGTTTGAAATGGAGTTGAGTTCGAGCCCAGTGTCCCTCAAAAATGTGCATATCAGTAGACTTGACAGACTCAGAATTCTCTGTTAAACTATGTTGTTGTTGCTCAGTGGAATTCTGTGCTGAAACTTTGTCTTTTGCACATGGGTTGGTCTTACCATCATCAGTTCTAGAGTCTGGGTTGATTATCTGCACCGAGTTCTCACTCTTTATGGCTTTTAGCGAATGCCAGTCCATATTTATGTTTCTAAACCACTCCCAGCCTAGTAGTGGTGGACCTCCCTCCGGTAGCACATATAAGTCCATTATTTGACTTCCTTCGCCCTTGTTGGCCACTGCAACCTTTATTGTCCCGATGGGGTACACTCTCTGCCCCGTGTAGGTTGTCAATATAATCTCCGTATCCTGTAGGGGAATATGTTGGAATAACCTTCTGTAATCTTTCTTATTCATGACCGACAATGCCGATCCAGTGTCCAATTCCATTTTTACTTGGACTCCTTCTATCTGAAGAGTAACCCAAATTGTCTGGAGGTCTGCACCCTTACCAACGTTGAGTACCCTTAAGCTAGCCAGTTCAATACTGCTTAAGCCAGCCAGTTCATTACTGCTAGCGTCTGAATCGGACTCCTGTTCGGCCACCTTGTGTACTTTTGCATATTTTCCTTGCGGTGACTTCTTGTTGCTGGTCTTCTTCCCTGACCTGCATACTCTAGCTATATGTCCAAGCCTACCACAAGTTCTACATTCTTGGTTTTTAAACCAACACTGGTTCTGATCATGCGTTGTCTTTCCACAACGATAACATTTGCCAGAACTCACACCCAATTTGTGTGCACTGAGCTCCGGTGACCGTAGCTGCATTACTGCCGTGCCTCTCGCTGCGGCTTCGTGTGCTGCTGCCATAGTGACCGCCTTCTCAAGCGTCAGCTCATTCTCCTCGAGCAGTCGCTTTTGTGTATCCTGTTTAAATAAACCACACACAAATTTGTCTCGTAGTGCATCTGTCAGTCCCGTTCCAAACTGGCAATATTTCGCTAATTTACGCAATTCCAGCAGATATTCAGCATTGCTTTCATGCTGTAGCTGCCTTCTGTCGTAAAATTTAAATCGTTCCGCTAGCATCAGCGGCGTGGGGTTTAGATGGTCTTTCAGGACAATAACAATCTCATCGAACGTCTTATCCGCCGGTTCATCTGGTGATAACACGTGTTTCAATTGCCCGTATGTCTTCGCACCCATTAAATTTAATAATGTTAGTGCTTTATCAGCCTCACGAATTTTATTGGCCTTACAATAATTTTTAACTTGTTGAACATATATGGCCCAATCTTCGATGTCACTATCAAAGTTGCTAATATTCCCGTGTTTAGGCATTGTAGTACTTTATCAGATTTGCAATTTCTCAGATTTTTTTTTTTTACTGCTATCCAAGATGGCGGCTTCCCGCTCTTGCCGTCGTCCTCCGCCCACAAAATGGCGGTTTTCCCACGCTTGGCGGTCTTCACCCGTCCCCCGACGCCGTCTCCCTTCAGCCCCGAGTGCGGCCCTTATCTCCGCCGCGATCGATGGCCCGCGCTTTTCACCGCGGCTCTCGCGCCTTCAGTGTCTGCCGACGCTGCGCCTTTCAGCCCGAGTGCGGCCCTTATCAGGGATTGCGATCGATGGCCCTTCTACCTCCGACTTCCCCCAGCCCTGTCTTTGCAGCCTACGCTGCTCGGCTTACCCACAACCGAGGTTGAAAAAGAAGCTGCAGGATGTCTTCTGTCCTCCAGTTTTCAGTCGCTGATGGAGGCTTCAGGGTCCTAATGCCTGTCGCTTCCAGTGGGGTGGTGAGATTTGAAACCTCTCTTCAACGTCCTGTCTGTGGACGAAGCCGCCGTGGAATAACTGCCACAGGGTAAGAACCTGACTCATCGCCAGTGTTAAGTCTGTGAGTTGTTCAAGTAATTAATACTCAGACTTAATCAGTAACAATAAAACAGGTCTTTACTGGTTGGAGGTAGGGACTACACTGAATACAAGATTACTGCACAGTGCTTATATACCGGTGTGTTCACCCCCGGTATTACGTCTACAGCAGCCTGAGAAAGTAGTACATCTCTTAAGGTGGAACAGGCTTAAGCTCTCTTAAGGTGGAACAGGTTACATACACAACAAACGTGTTTTTGTATACCATGACAACAGAAAGCATATATTTTTGAATCTTGTCTGAGGTAACTTTCCTAGATGTCAAGCATGGGCCCTTGTTGAGAAATGTTTATGAACTTTTATACACTGCAGAACAGATGATGGAGACTATACATATTCAATGAAAATACAATGCAGCACATGGAGGCAACAGAACTGGTTCAATAAAAATTGAAATCTCTACTATTTGTAATAAAACCATTTTGACCATTTTTTTAAAATCACCAGTTGTGCATGGCATCCAACCCTGAAGTGGCATAGCAAGCCATTCAGTTCCAGCGATGGGCAATAAATGCCAGCCTTGTCAGCAAAGTCCATGCCCCGAGAATGAATTTAAAAAAATACATGGGAGTGAGCCAACATCTTACTGTGTGGTCTCGGGGGGTTGGTCTAATATGGGAGTGAGCCAACATCTTACTGTGTGGTCTTGGGGTTGGTCTAATATGGGAGTGAGCCAACATCTTACTGTGTGGTCTCGGGGTTGGTCTAATATGGGAGTGAGCCAACATCTTACTGTGTGGTCTCGGGGGGTTGGTCTAATATGGGTGTGAGCCAACATCTTACTGTGTGGTCTCGGGGTTGGTCTAATATGGGAGTGAGCCAACATCTTACTGTGTGGTCTCGGGGTTGGTCTAATATGGGAGTGAGCCAACATCTTACTGTGTGGTCTCAGGGGGTTGGTCTAATATGGGAGTGAGCCAACATCTTACTGTGTGGTCTCGGGGGGTTGATCGAATATGGGAGTGAGCCAACATCTTACTGTGTGGTCACAGGGGGTTGGTCTAATATGGGAGTGAGCCAACATCTTACTGTGTGGTCTCGGGGTTGGTCTAATATGGGAGTGAGCCAACATCTTACTGTGTGGTCTCAGGGGGTTGGTCTAATATGGGAGTGAGCCAACATCTTACTGTGTGGTCTCGGGGGGTTGGTCTAATATGGGAGTGAGCCAAAATCTTACTGTGTGGTCTCGGGGTTGGTCTAATATGGGAGTGAGCCAACATCTTACTGTGTGGACTCGGGGTTGGTCTAATATGGGAGTGAGCCAACATCTTACAGTGTGGTCTCAGGGGGTTGGTCTAATATGGGAGTGAGCCAACATCTTACTGTGTGGTCTCGGGGTTGGTCTAATATGGGAGTGAGCCAACATCTTACTGTGTGGTCTCGGGGTTGGTCAAATATGGGAGTGAGCCAACATCTTACTGTGTGGTCTCGGGGGTTGATCTAATATGGGAGTGAGCCAACATCTTACTGTGTGGTCTCAGGGGGTTGGTCTAATATGGGAGTGAGCCAACATCTTACTGTGTGGTCTCGGGGGGTTGGTCTAATATGGGAGTGAGCCAACATCTTACTGTGTGGTCTCGGGGTTGGTCTAATATGGGAGTGAGCCAACATCTTACCGTGTGGTCTCGGGGTTGGTCTAATATGGGAGTGAGCCAACATCTTACTGTGTGGTCTCGGGGGGTTGGTCGATTATGGGAGTGAGCCAACTTCTTACTGTGTGGTCTCGGGGTTGGTCTAATATGGGAGTGAGCCAACATCTTACTGTGTGGTCTCGGGGTTGGTCTAACATGGGAGTGAGACAACATTTTACTGTGTGGTCTCGGGGGGTTGGTCTAATATGGGAGTGAGCCAACATCTTACTGTGTGGTCTTGGGGGGTTGGTCTAATATGGGAGTGAGCCAACATCTTACTGTGTGGTCTCGGGGGGTTGGTCTAACATGGGAGTGAGCCAACATCTTACTGTGTGGTCTCGGGGTTGGTCTAATATGGGAGTGAGCCAACATCTTACTCTCTGGTCTCGGGGTTGGTCTAATATGGGAGTGAGCCAACATCTTACTGTGTGGTCTCGGGGTTGGTCTAACATGGGAGTGAGCCAACATCTTACTGTGTGGTCTCGGGGTTGGTCTAATATGGGAGTGAGCCAACATCTTACTGTGTGGTCTCGGGGTTGGTCTAATATGGGAGTGAGCCAACTTCTTACTGTGTGGTCTCGGGTTGGTCTAATATGGGAGTGAGCCAACATCTTACTGTGTGGTCTCGGGGGGTTGGTCTAATATGGGAGTGAGTCAACATCTTACTGTGTGGTCTCGGGGGGTTCGTCTAATATGGGAGTGAGCCAACATCTTACTGTGTGGTCTCGGGGTTGGTCTAATATGGGAGTGAGCCAACATCTTACTGTGTGGTCTCGGGGGGTTGGTCTAATATGGGAGTGAGCCAACATCTTACTGTGTGGTCTCGGGGGGTTGGTCTAATATGGGAGTGAGCCAACATCTTACTGTGTGGTCTCGGGGTTGGTCTAATATGGGAGTGAGCCAACATCTCACTGTGTGGTCTCGGGGTTGGTCTAATATGGAATGAGCCAACATCTTACTGTGTGGTCTCGGGGGGTTGGTCTAATATGGGAGTGAGCCAACATCTTACTGTGTGGTCTCGGGGGGTTGGTCTAATATGGGAGTGAGCCAACATCTTACTGTGTGGTCTCGGGGTTGGTCTAATATGGGAGTGAACCAACATCTTACTGTGTGGTCTCAGGGTTGGTGTAATATGGGAGAGAGCCAACCTCTTACTGTGTGGTCTCGGGGTTGGTCTAATATGGGAGTGAGCCAACATCTTACTGTCTCGTCTCGGGGGGTTGGTCTAATATGGGAGTGAGCCAACATCTTACTGTGTGGTCTCGGGGTTGGTCTAATATGGGAGTGAGCCAACATCTTACTGTGTGGTCTCGGGGTTGGTCTAATATGGGAGTGAGCCAACATCTTACTGTGTGGTCTCGGGTTTGGTCTAATATGGGAGTGAGCCAACATCTTACTGTCTGGTCTCGGGGGGTTGGTCTAATATGGGAGTGAGCCAACATCTTACTGTGTGGTCTTGGGGTTGGTCTAATATGGGAGTGAGCCAACATCTTACTGTGTGGTCTCGGGGTTGGTCTAATATGGGATTGAGCCAACATTTTACTGTGTGGTCTCGGGGTTGGTCTAATATGGGAGTGAGCCAACATCTTACTGTGTGGACTCGGGGTTGGTCTAATATGGGAGTGAGCCAACATCTTACTCTGTGAACACGGGGTTGGTATAATATGGGAGTGAGCCAACATCTTACTGTGCGGTCTCGGGGTTGGTCTAATATGGGAGTGAGCCAACATCTTACTGTGTGGTCTCGGGGTTGGTCTAATATGGGAGAGAGGCAACATCTTAATGTGTGGTCTCGGGGTTGGTCTAATATGGCAGTGAGCCAACATCTTACTGTGTGGTCTCGGGGTTGGTCTAATATGGGAGTGAGCCAACATCTTACTGTGTGGTCTCGGGGTTGGTCTAATATGGGAGTGAGTCAACATCTTACTGTGTGGTCTCGGGGTTGGACTAATATGGGAGTGAGCCAACATCTTACTGTGTGGTCTCGGGGTTGGTCTAATATGGGAGTGAGCCAACATCTTACTGTGTGGTCTCGGGGTTGGTCTAATATGGGAGTGAGCCAACTTCTTACTGTGTGGTCTCGGGTTTGGTCTAATATGGGAGTGAGCCAACATCTGACTGTGTGGCCTCGGGGTTGGTCTAATATGGGAGTGAGCCAACATCTTACAGTGTGGTCTCGGGGGTTGGTCTAATATGGGAGTGAGCCAACATCTTACTGTGTGAACATGGGGTTGGACTAATATGGGAGTGAGCCAACATCTTACTGTGTGGTCTCGGGGTTGGTCTAATATGGGAGTGAGCCAACATCTTACTGTGTGGTCTCGGGTTTGGTCTAATATGGGAGTGAGCCAACATCTTACTGTGTGGTCTCGGGGTTGGTCTAATATGGGAGTGAGCCAACATCTTACTGTGTGGTCTCGGGTTTGGTCTAATATGGGAGTGAGCCAACATCTTACTGTGTGGTCTCAGGGTTGGTCTAATATGGGAGTGAGCCAACATCTTACTGTGTGGTCTCGGGGTTGGTCTAATATGGGAGTGAGCCAATATCTTACTGTGTGGTCTCGGGGGGTTGGTCTAATATGGGAGTGAGCCAACATCTTACTGTGTGGTCTCGGGGTTGGTCTAATATGGGAGTGAGCCAACATCTTACTGTGTGGTCTCGGGGTTGGTCTAATATGGGAGTGAGCCAACATCTTACTGTGTGGTCTCGGGGTTGGTCCAATATGGGAGTGAGCCAACATCTTACTGTCTGGTCTCGGGGTTGGTCCAATATGGGAGTGAGCCAACATCTTACTGTCTGGTCTCGGGGTTGGTCCAATATGGGAGTGAGCCAACATCTTACTGTGTGGTCTCGGGGTTGGTCTAATATGGGAGTGAGCCAACATCTTACTGTGTGGTCCCGGGGGTTGGGCTAATATGGGAGTGAGCCAACATCTTACTGTGTGGTCTCGGGGTTGGTCTAATATGGGAGTGAGCCAATATCTTACTGTGTGGTCTCGGGGTTGGTCTAATATGGGAGTGAGCCAACATCTTACTGTGTGGTCTCGTGGTTGGTCTAATATGGGAGTGAGCCAACATCTTACTGTGTGCTCTCGGGGTTGGTCTAATATGGGAGTGAGCCAACATCTTACTGTGTGGTCTCGGGGTTGGTCTAATATGGGAGTGAGCCAACATCTTACTGTGTGGCCTCGGGGTTGGTCTAATATGGGAGTGAGCCAACATCTTACTGTGTGGTCTCGGGGGGTTGGTCTAATATGGGAGTGAGCCAACATCTTACTGTGTGGTCTCGGGGTTGGTCTAACATGGGAGTGAGCCAACATCTTACTGTGTGGTCTCGGGGTTGGTGTAAAATGGGAGTGAGCCAACATCTTACTGTGTGGTCTCGGGGTTGGTCTAATATGGGAGTGAGCCAAAATCATACTGTGTGGTCTCGGGGGGTTGGTCTAATATGGGAGTGAGCCAACATCTTACTGTCTGGTCTCGGGGTTGGTCTAACATGGGAGTGAGCCAACATCTTACTGTGTGGCCTCTGGGTTGGTCTAATATGGGAGTGAGCCAACTTCTTACTGTGTGGTCTCGGGGTTGGTCTAATATGGGAGTGAGCCAACATCTTACTGTGTGGTCTCGGGGTTGGTCTAATATGGGAGTGAGCCAACATCTTACTGTCTGGTCTTGGGGTTGCTCGAATATGGGAGTGAGCCAACATCTTACTGTGTGGTCTCGGGGTTGGTTTAATATGGGAGTGAGCCAACATCTTACTGTCTGGTCTCGGGGTTGGTCTAATATGGGAGTGAGCCAACATCTTACTGTGTGGTCTCGGGGGGTTGGTCTAATATGGGAGTGAGCCAACTTCTTACTGTGTGGTCTCGGGGTTGGTCTAATATGGGAGTGAGCCAACATCTTACTGTGTGGTCTCGGGGTTGGTCTAATATGGGAGTGAGCCAACATCTCACTGTGTGAACATGGGGTTGGTCTAATATGGGAGTGAGCCAACATCTTACTGTGTGGTCTCGGGGGGTTGGTCTAATATGGGAGTGAGCCAACATCTTACTGTGTGGTCTCGGGGTTGGTCTAATATGGGAGTGAGCCAACATCTTACTGCGTGGTCTCGGGGTTGGTCTAATATGGGAGTGAGCCAACATCTTACTGTGTGGTCTCGGGGTTGGTCTAATATGGGAGTGAGCCAACATCTTACTGTGTGGTCTCGGGGTTGGTCTAATATGGGAGTGAGCCAACATCTTACTGTGTGGTCTCGGGTTTGGTCTAATATGGGAGTGAGCCAACATCTTACTGTCTGGTCTCGGGGGGTTGGTCTAATATGGGAGTGAGCCAACATCTTACTGTGTGGTCTCGGGGTTGGTCTAATATGGGAGTGAGCCAACATCTTACTGTGTGGTCTCGGGGTTGGTCTAATATGGGAGTGAGCCAACATCTTACTGTGTGGTCTCGGGGGGTTGGTCTAATATGGGAGTGAGCCAACATCTCACTGTGTGGACCCGGGGTTGGTCTAATATGGGAGTGAGCCAACATCTTACTGTGTGGTCTCGGGGTTGGTCTAATATGGGAGTGAGCCAACATCTTACTGTGTGGTCTCGGGGGGTTGGTCTAATATGGGAGTGATCCAACATCTTACTGTGTGGTCTCGGGGTTGGTCTAATATGGGAGTGAGCCAACATCTTACTGTGTGGTCTCGGGGGGTTGGTCTAATATGGGAGTGAGCCAACATCTTACTGTGTGGTCTCGGGGTTGGTCTAATATGGGAGTGAGCCAACATCTTACTGTGTGCTCTCGGGGTTGGTCTAATATGGGAGTGAGCCAACATCTTACTGTGTGGTCTCGGGGTTGGTCTTATTTGGGAGTGAGCCAACATCTTACTGTGTGGTCTCGGGGTTGGTCTAATATGGGAGTGAGCCAACATCTTACTGTGTGGTCTCGGGTTTGGTCTAATATGGGAGTGAGCCAACATCTCACTGTGTGGTCTCGGGGTTGGTCTAATATGGGAGTGAGCCAACATTTTACTGTGTGGTCTCAGGGTTGGTCTAATATGGGAGTGAGCCAACATCTTACTGTGTGGTCTCGGGGTTGGTCTAATATGGGAGTGAGCCAACATCTTACTGTCTGGTCTCGGGGGGTTGGTCTAATATGGGAGTGAGCCAACATCTTACTGTGTGGTCTCGGGGGTTGGTCTAATATGGGAGTGAGCCAACATCTTACTGTGTGGTCTCGCGGTTGGTCTAATATGGGAGTGAGCCAACATCTTACTGTGTGGTCTCGGGGTTGGTCTAATATGGGAGTGAGCCAACATCTTACTGTGCGGTCTCGGGGTTGGTCTAATATGGGAGTGAGCCAACATCTTACTGTGTGGTCTCGGGATTGGTCTAATATGGGAGTGAGCCAACATCTTACTGTGTGGTCTCGGGGTTGGTCTAATATGGGAGTGAGCCAACATCTTACTGTGTGGTCTCGGGGTTGGTCTTAAATGGGAGTGAGCCAACATCTTACTGTGTGGTCTCGGGGGGTTGGTCTAATATGGGAGTGATCCAACATCTTACTGTGTGGTCTCGGGGTTGGTCTAATATGGGAGTGAGCCAACATCTTACTGTGTGGTCTCGGGGGGTTGGTCTAATATGGGAGTGATCCAACATCTTACTGTGTGGTCTCGGGGTTGGTCTAATATGGGAGTGAGCCAACATCTTACTGTGTGGTCTCGGGGGGTTGGTCTAATATGGGAGTGAGCCAACATCTTACTGTGTGGTCTCGGGGGGTTGGTCTAATATGGGAGTGAGCCAACATCTTACTGTGTGGTCTCGGGGTTGGTCTAATATGGGAGTGAGCCAACATCTTACTGTGTGGTCTCGGGGTTTGTCTAATATGGGAGTGAGCCAACAACTTACTGTGTGGTCTCGGGGTTGGTCTAATATGGGAGTGAGCCAACATCTTACTGTGTGGTCCCGGGGGTTGGGCTAATATGGGAGTGAGCCAACATCTTACTGTGTGGTCTCGGGGTAGGTCTAATATGGGAGTGAGCCAATATCTTACTGTGTGGTCTCGGGGTTGGTCTAATATGGGAGTGAGCCAACATCTTACTGTGTGGTCTCGGGGTTGGTCTAATATGGGAGTGAGCCAACATCTTACTGTGTGCTCTCGGGGTTGGTCTAATATGGGAGTGAGCCAACATCTTACTGTGTGGTCTCGGGGTTGGTCTAATATGGGAGTGAGCCAGCATCTTACTGTGTGGCCTCGGGGTTGGTCTAATATGGGAGTGAGCCAACATCTTACTGTGTGGTCTCGGGGTTGGTCTAACATGGGAGTGAGCCAACATCTTACTGTGTGGTCTCGGGGGGTTGGTCTAATATGGGAGTGAGCCAACATCTTACTGTGTGGTCTCGGGGTTGGTCTAACATGGGAGTGAGCCAACATCTTACTGTGTGGTTTCGGGGTTGGTGTAATATGGGAGTGAGCCAACATCTTACTGTGTGGTCTCGGGGTTGGTCTAATATGGGAGTGAGCCAACATCTTACTGTGTGGTCTCGGGGTTGGTCTAATATGGGAGTGAGCCAACATCTTACTGTCTGGTCTTGGGGTTGCTCTAATATGGGAGTGAGCCAACATCTTACTGTGTGGTCTCGGGGTTGGTTTAATATGGGAGTGAGCCAACATCTTACTGTCTGGTCTCGGGGTTGGTCTAATATGGGAGTGAGCCAACATCTTACTGTGTGGTCTCGGGGGGTTGGTCTAATATGGGAGTGAGCCAACTTCTTACTGTGTGGTCTCGGGGTTGGTCTAATATGGGAGTGAGCCAACATCTTACTGTGTGGTCTCGGGGTTGGTCTAATATGGGAGTGAGCCAACATCTTACTGTGTGGTCTCGGGGTTGGTCTAATATGGGAGTGAGCCAACATCTTACTGTGTGGTCTCGGGGGTTGGTCTAATATGGGAGTGAGCCAACATCTTACTGTGTGGTCTCGGGGTTGGTCTAACATGGGAGTGAGCCAACATCTTACTGTGTGGTCTCGGGGTTGGTGTAATATGGGAGTGAGCCAACATCTTACTGTGTGGTCTCGGGGTTGGTCTAATATGGGAGTGAGCCAACATCTTACTGTGTGGTCTCGGGGTTGGTCTAATATGGGAGTGAGCCAACATCTTACTGTGTGGTCTCGGGTGTTGGTCTAATATGGGAGTGAGCCAACATCTTACTGTGTGGTCTCGGGGTTGGTCTAATATGGGAGTGAGCCAATATCTTACTGTGTGGTCTCAGGGGGTTGGTCTAATATGGGAGTGAGCCAACATCTTACTGTGTGGTCTCGGGTTTGGTCTAATATGGGAGTGAGCCAACATCTTACTGTCTGGTCTCGGGGGGTTGGTCTAATATGGGAGTGAGCCAACATCTTACTGCGTGGTCTCGGGGTTGGTCTAATATGGGAGTGAGCCAACATCTTACTGTGTGGTCTCGGGGTTGGTCTAATATGGGAGTGAGCCAACATCTTACTGTGTGGTCTCGGGGTTGGTCTAATATGGGAGTGAGCCAACATCTTACTGTGTGGTCTCGGGTTTGGTCTAATATGGGAGTGAGCCAACATCTTACTGTCTGGTCTCGGGGGGTTGGTCTAATATGGGAGTGAGCCAACATCTTACTGCGTGGTCTCGGGGTTGGTCTAATATGGGAGTGAGCCAACATCTTACTGTGTGGTCTCGGGGTTGGTCTAATATGGGAGTGAGCCAACATCTTACTGTGTGGTCTCGGGTTTGGTCTAATATGGGAGTGAGCCAACATCTTACTGTCTGGTCTCGGGGGGTTGGTCTAATATGGGAGTGAGCCAACATCTTACTGTGTGGTCTCGGGGTTGGTCTAATATGGGAGCGAGCCAACATCTTACTGTGTGGTCTCGGGGTTGGTCTAATATGGGAGTGAGCCAACATCTTACTGTGTGGTCTCGGGGGGTTGGTCTAATATGGGAGTGAGCCAACATCTTATTGTGTGGACCCGGGGTTGGTCTAATATGGGAGTGAGCCAACATCTTACTGTGTGGTCTCGGGGGGTTGGTCTAATATGGGAGTGATCCAACATCTTACTGTGTGGTCTCGGGGTTGGTCTAATATGGGAGTGAGCCAACATCTTA
Source organism: Somniosus microcephalus (assembly GCF_052327205.1). Taxonomy (NCBI): domain Eukaryota; kingdom Metazoa; phylum Chordata; class Chondrichthyes; order Squaliformes; family Somniosidae; genus Somniosus; species Somniosus microcephalus. Next base: position 162,745,684 of record NC_140996.1, on the reverse strand, counting down.
CTGTGTGGTCTCGGGGGGTTGGTCTAATATGGGAGTGAGCCAACATCTTACTGTGTGGTCTCGGGGTTGGTCTAATATGGGAGTGAGCCAACATCTTACTGTGTGGTCTCGGGGGTTGGTCTAATATGGGAGTGAGCCAACATCTTACTGTGTGGTCTCGGGGGCTGGTGTAATATGGGAGTGAGCCAACATCTTACTGTGTGGTCTCGGGGTTGGTCTAATATGGGAGTGAGCCAACATCTTACTGTGTGGTCTCGGGGTTGGTCTAATATGGGAGTGAGCCAACATCTTACTGTGCGGTCTCGGGGGGTTGGTCTAATATGGGAGTGAGCCAACATCTTACTGTGTGGACTCGGGGTTGGTCTAATATGGGAGTGAGCCAACATCTTACTGTGTGGTCTCGGGGTTGGTCTAATATGGGAGTGAGCCAACATCTTACTGTGCGGCCTCGGGGGGTTGGTCTAATATGGGAGTGAGCCAACATCTTACTGTGTGGACTCGGGGTTGGTCTAATATGGGAGTGAGCCAACATCTTACTGTGTGGTCTCGGGGGTTGGTCTAATATGGGAGTGAGCCAACATCTTACTGTGTGGACTCGGGGTTGGTCTAATATGGGAGTGAGCCAACATCTTACTGTGTGGTCTCGGGGTTGGTCTAATATGGGAGTGAGCCAACATCTTACTGTGTGGTCCCGGGGGTTGGTCTAATATGGGAGTGAGCCAACATCTTACTGTGTGGACTCGGGGTTGGTCTAATATGGGAGTGAGCCAACATCTTACTGTGCGGTCTCGGGGGGTTGGTCTAATATGGGAGTGAGCCAACATCTTACTGTGTGGACTCGGGGTTGGTCTAATATGGGAGTGAGCCAACATCTTACTGTGTGGTCCCGGGGGTTGGTCTAATATGGGAGTGAGCCAACATCTTACTGTGTGGTCTCGGGGTTGGTCTAATATGGGAGTGAGCCAACATCTTACTGTGTGGTCTCGGGGTTGGTCTTATATGGGAGTGAGCCAACATCTTACTGTGTGGTCTCGGGGTTGGTCTGACATGGGAGTGAGCCAACATCTTACTGTGTGGTCTCGGGGTTGGTCTAATATGGGAGTGAGCCAACATCTTACTGTGTGGCCTCGGGGTTGGTCTAATATGGGAGTGAGCCAACATCTTACTGTGTGGTCTCGGGGTTGGTCTAATATGGGAGTGAGCCAACATCTTACTGTGTGGTCTCGGGGTTGGTCTAATATGGGAGTGAGCCAACTTCTTACTGTGTGGTCTCGGGGTTGGTCTAATATGGGAGTGAGCCAAAATCTTACTGTGTGGTCTCGGGGGGTTGGTCTAATATGGGAGTGAGCCAACATCTTACTGTGTGGTCTCGGGGTTGGTCTAATATGGGAGTGAGCCAACATCTTACTGTCTGGTCTCGGGGGGTTGGTCTAATTTGGGAGTGAGCCAACATCTTACTTTGTGGTCTCGGGGTTGGTCTAATATGGGAGTGAGCCAACATCTTACTGTGTGGTCTCGGGGTTGGTCTAATATGGGAGTGAGCCAACATCTTACCGTGTGGTCTCGGGGGGTTGGTCTAATTTGGGAGTGAGCCAACATCTTACTTTGTGGTCTCGGGGTTGGTCTAATATGGGAGTGAGCCTATATCTTACTGCGTGGTCTCGGGGTTGGTCTAATATGGGAGTGAGCCAACATCTTACTGTGCGGTCTCGGGGTTGGTCTAATATGGGAGTGAGCCAACATCTTACTGCGTGGTCTCGGGGTTGGTCTAATATGGGAGTGAGCCAATATCTTACTGCGTGGCCTCGGGGTTGGTCTAATATGGGAGTGAGCCAACATCTTACTGTGCGGTCTCGGGGTTGGTCTAATATGGGAGTGAGCCAACATCTTACTGCGTGGTCTCGGGGTTGGTCTAATATGGGAGTGAGCCAACATCTTACTGTGTGGTCTCGGGGATGGTCTAATATGGGAGTGAGCCAACATCTTACTGTGTGGTCTCGGGGTTGGTCTAATATGGGAGTGAGCCAACATCTTACTGTGTGGTCTTGGGGTTGGTCTAATATGGGAGTGAGCCAACATCTTACTGTGTGGTCTCGGGGTTGGTCTAATATGGGAGTGAGCCAACATCTTACTGTGTGGTCTCGGGGTTGGTCTAATATGGGAGTGAGCCAACATCTTACTGTGTGGTCTCGGGGATGGTCTAATATGGGAGTGAGCCAACATCTTACTGTGTGGTCTCGGGGTTGGTCTAATATGGGAGTGAGCCAACATCTTACTGTGTGGTCTCGGGGTTGGTCTAATATGGGAGTGAGCCAACATCTTACTGTGTGGTCTCGGGGTTGGTCTAATATGGGAGTGAGCCAACATCTTACTGTGTGGTCTCGGGGTTGGTCTAATATGGGAGTGAGCCAACATCTTACTGTGTGGTCTCGGGGTTGGTCTAATATGGGAGTGAGCCAACTTCTTACTGTGTGGTCTCGGGGTTGGTCTAATATGGGAGTGAGCCAACATCTTACTGTGTGGCCTCGGGGGTTGGTCTAATATTGGAGTGAGCCAACATCTTACTGTGTGGTCTCGGGGTTGGTCTAATATGGGAGTGAGCCAACATCTTACTGTGTGGCCTCGGGGGTTGGTCTAATATGGGAGTGAGCCAACATCTTACTGTGTGGTCTCGGGGTTGGTCTAATATGGGAGTGAGCCAACATCTTACTGTGTGGTCTCGGGGTTGGTCTAAAATGGGAGTGAGCCAACATCTTACTGTGTGGTCTCGGGGTTCGTCTAATATGGGAGTGAGCCAACATCTTACTGTGTGGTCTCGGGGTTGGTCTAATATGGGAGTGAGCCAACATCTTACTGTGTGGTCTCGGGGGATTGGTCTAATATGGGAGTGAGCCAACATCTTACTGTGTGGTCTCGGGGTTGGTCTAATATGGGAGTGAGCCAACATCTTAATGTGTGGTCTCGGGGTTGGTCTAATATGGGAGTGAGCCAACATCTTACTGTGTGGTCTCGGGGGGTTGGTCTAATATGGGAGTGAGCCAACTTCTTACTGTGTGGTCTCGGGGTTGGTCTAATATGGGAGTGAGCCAACATCTTACTGTGTGGTCTCGGGGTTGGTCTAATATGGGAGTGAGCCAACATCTTACTGTGTGGTCTCGGGGTTGGTCTAATATGGGAGTGAGCCAACATCTTACTGTGTGGTCTCGGGGTTGGTCTAATATGGGAGTGAGCCAACATCTTACTGTGCGGTCTCGGGGTTGGTCTAATATGGGAGTGAGCCAACTTCTTACTGTGTGGTCTCGGGGTTGGTCTAATATGGGAGTGAGCCAACATCTTACTGTGTGGTCTCGGGGGGTTGGTCTAATATGGGAGTGAGCCAATATCTTACTGTGTGGTCTCAGGGTTGGTCTAATATGGGAGTGAGCCAACATCTTACTGTGTGGTCTCGGGGTTGGTGTAATATGGGAGTGAGCCAACATCTTACTGTGTGGTCTCGGGGTTGGTCTAATATGGGAGTGAGCCAACATCTTACTGTGTGGTCTCGGGGTTGGTCTAATATGGGAGTGAGCCAACATCTTACTGTGTGGTCTCGGGGTTGGTCTAATATGAATCCAAGATGGAAAAATAAGAATTCTGGGTTCTCTCATCCTTCGTTTTGGTAATAAAATACAGGTGTTATTTTAGAGAAAGGAGAAAAATGTTGGATCAGGTTTTAAGTGATTTGAAATAAATGCTTACAAAACTAAATAGTGGGGCTTTACAGATTTATAGTTGTGCCACGTTATAATTTCTTCTATCAGTAATGATCTGTGCTAACAACTGAATATGCTGGAAACACTCAGCAGGTCAGGCAGCATCGTGGACCTGCCTGGCCTGATGAGCGTTTCCAGCATTTTCTGTTGTAGTTTCCGTTTTCCAGCATTTGTAGTACTTTGCTATTGTTGTAATGATCTGTGGTTTGAAAACCAACATAATAACGTCCTAATGTGATTACTGGTCAAACGAATATCTGACTAAATGAGCAACACCGTGCCACAAACAGGTCGGCTAGTTAATTAAGAAGAATCAACATGATGGACATTTCCAGGCATCGCCAAAAAAAAACTTGAGGTCTAACTTTCAAAACCGAGATATACATGCCTGACTTGTATTTGTGGAGTATGTTTGAAGATGTGAAAGATTTGGGACTGCGATACATTTACACTCCCAGAAATTCATAATTTTTCATGTTGTAAAACTGCAGAGATGTTATTTGAAATCTCCAGGGATTCTTTGGAAATCTGTTGCTGTTCTACCTTTCTATAGTATTTTGAAAAAAAATTCACTTACAGCTTTCTGAGATGGGACAAAATGACTGTTTTTCACTGCATATTAATAATTTGCACAAATTTCTAATATTCTTATTGTAATTTCTTCCATCTGCAAATATAATCAACCCCACAAACATATATCTTCAGAACAAGTCTAATGATCTCCCTCAGTCTCTCCTGGACCTGGTATTCAGTGCTATGTGATGGCAGCTGTAGGATATGGAGTGAAGGCACAATCGGTACTCCTGCAATCTGCTCCAGTTGGTAAAATCACAGGCAGTGGTACATCATGTGAGCTAAAGTGGTTTGAATTGTTAGATGATTGTGTATTAACTGAGACTGATGATCCGTATCATTTGGACCCAACTGCAACCATTCTGATGCCTCTGAAGCAGACATTGTGGATCAAATTGGAAATAGTAAATGGTGGAATGATTGCAGTATAATTCTTGACTCCACTCATGATTGTACTGCTCAGGAGAAACCATAAAAATACGGTTGATAATCTGGAGACTCTTGCATCAAAAGAGTAACACTACAGTACACAACATTATATTTGTTTAGGAGATCTATTATGTATAAAATACCAAGGCCTAGAAATTCAGTTGGGCGCGCCAGCCGTTAGCGCCTTAGGAGGAGTAGATCTCGAGCGCTAGGCGCTTAGCGCCCGGGCGCAGCGCGATCTGCGCCTCGCCCCAACTTCAGTAGACATTTAGCGCCGGCGCAAAGTCTTAGCGCGCGCCCTGCTGCGCGCGCAGATCATGACGTCATTTCGTCGTGCAACGCCCTTTGTGCGCCCGGAACCGGAACTTCACTCGCGCCGCCCCATTGTGCGCCGGGCGGCCCTAACGACTGTGAAGCGGAACGGTACACAGCCGAGGCGGGCCGCGGGGAGCGCAAATTAAAGGGCACTTACCCTGCACTATAAAGGCCAGCCATTTTGCAGCATTCACTCTTGTGCAACGGTTTTTTGGAGAGAGACCAAGGAGGAGAGCTTACTGCTTTGGCCCAACACTAGGACAGATATTTTTGGCTCAGGCCAGAGCTTAGCAATTATCTTTGCCTTCATTGAGATCTCAGTGTTTGCCAGCATATAATGGGGGCTGCATTGGGTGCCAACGCTGAGTTTCAGCCTTATGCCAAAAGGGCTTACAGACGCCGTGAGAGAGTGGCAGCCCTGGCTAGACGCAGAGGGGGCAACAGGCATCGCCAAGTGAGGCCTTACCCACCCAGGGTATACCGCCAGCAGTCCTCCTATCTGACCATGTCTGCCGCGCAGTGTGTTAGGAGGCTGCGATTCAGAAGGGAGGTGGTTCCAGACATCTGCCAGCTGCTTCACAGAGATCTGCAGCCACAGCTGATGCGCAGGACGTCTCTGTCGGTGGCAGTGAAGGTGACGGTGGCTCTCAACTTCTATGCCACCGGCTCCTTCCAATCCGCTGCTGGGGACATCGCTAACATCTCCCAGTTCGCCGTGCATTGCTGCATCCGCCAGGTGACCAATGCCCTTTTCAGAAGGAGACATCAATTCATCTCCTTCCCCATGACCCTGGACAAGCAGCAGCAGCGTGCAGTAGGATTTGCAAGAATAGCGGGCTTCCCCATGGTGCAGGGCGCCATTGACTGCACGCATGTGGCTTTGCGGGCACCTCTGGAGCATGCCGAGGATTACCGCAACCGGAAGGGCTACCATTCCCTCAATGTACAGCTGGTGTGTGACCACAGGCAGCGCATCCTAGCTGTCAATGCCCGCTTTCCAGGCAGCAGCCACGATGCCTTTATCCTGCGACAGACAACTGTGGCTGACATGTTCCAGGCACAGCCTCCCCCAAGAGGATGGCTCATCGGGGACAAAGGCTATCCTTTGTGTACCTGGCTTATGACCCCGCTCTGCGCGCCCATGACCCCTGCTGAAGAGGCATACAACGAGAGCCATCAAGCGACTAGGAACATCATAGAACAAACAATCGGCGTCCTCAAGCAACGGTTCCGCTGTCTGGATCGCTCCGGGGGAGCCCTCCAGTATTCGCAGGAGCGAGTCTCCCAATTCGTCGTCGTTTGCTGCATGCTGCACAACCTGGCTATCCGCAGGACTCAGGCACTGCCACCTCACGTTGGACCACCACCTCAGGAGGAGGAGCAGGAGGAGGAGGAGGATGAGGAGTACCAGCCCAGGAGGGAGGCAGAAGGTCCAAGGGCCGCCCGTCGGCGGCTTATTGACCGTCACTTCTAGGCCCCCTGTCAGGGAATGGCTTGTGCCAATGAAAGAACATGATTGCAGCCGCTCCGCAAGCCCTCAGCCGGTTAAGGCAACAAACACTTCAAAGATCAAACATGGACAATGTGAATAAATAAAATGGTTTATTGTACAAACTCAGGGCCCTTCCCACATGAAAACCAAAAACAGACGAAACCCCCAAAAAACACTCACACACATTACTCGCTCCCACAACCTGGAGAGGATTAACAAAACAGTGCAACAAAAATGGCCGTCATCCTCGGCCTTCGTAAAAAACAAACATCACATCCTCAGCCTTCAAAAAACAAACATCAAATTCTCGGCCTTCAAAAAACAAACATCAAATTCTCGGCCTCAAAAAACAAACATCAAATTCTCGGCCTCAAAAAACAAACATCAAATTCTCGACCTCAAAAAACAAACACAACTGCCCACACATTCTACTTTTTGGCCCGCGAGGGCGATGCCTTGGGCATCTTTGTGTGGCCCCTGCCCGCCCTGCTGCTCCTCCTCAAAGTGAGGCCATTGGCTGTTGCGAGGCTGGGAGCAGACTCCTGAGGGGCACATGTCGTGACGGCAGATGCCCTTGGGGGTCGGCCTAGACGACGTCTGGCCGTCGAGGGGCTGGCTGGTGAATGCTGCAGCTGTGGCTGGCCAGCATCAGTCGCTGCAGCAGCTCCTGGCAGCTCCACTGGGGGAGTGGCAGTGGCGGCTGGAGGAATGGGGGCAAGCTGGCAGATGGCAGGCGCTCGCTGGTCGCCTGAGACACTGGCACTCGCCCGGGCCAGCACTGCAGCATGCGCACCAATCTGCCGAGGGACAGACCGCTGTGCTGCTGCAGCGCGCCGGGTGCCCTGGCGATGCCTGGCTGACACAGCGAGTGTGGCAGCAGTGAGTGCCCGTGTTGACCTGTTCAGTGACCGCATCAGAGCAGCCAGTGACTGCACGGCACCACTGATCACCTGGCCATTCGCTGCCAGAGCTGCCCCGAATTCCGCCCGACTCGCTGCCTGATCTGCCCGGAATTCCGCCCGACTGGTGGCCTCTGAGGGCCCGAACTCGGACACACTCCGAGACAGGGACTCGGTGGCCTCAGGCAACCGTGCCACTACCCCCATGAGCTCCGTGTGCCGGCGCTCCGAGTCCGCGGACAAGTCCTCGATGCGGCGCATCTCCTCGGCGTTGGCCGTCTCCGGACTGGAGGCCGGACTCTCCCTCTGGGGAGAAGGCCGCCGAGCTGGCCGACCCTTCTTGCGTTGCTGGACGCCGCTGGGCCCAGCAATTGGACTCCCCTCCGACCCTTCCCCCCTCTGGGGAGAAGGCCGCTGAGCTTCCACCCCCCTCCCACGTTTCTGCAGGCCGCTGGTCCCAGGAGCTACCCTCCCCTCTGACACTTCCCCCACGCTCCCCTCCAGGGAAGACGTGTCCCCTACATTGGCATGGGTTGCCACGGCTGAGGGTTCCCCTGATGGGCCGCCTTCCTCTTGCTCCTCCTCCTCCTCCTCTTCTGAGGGGCTGTCACTGGCAACTTCAGGGACCTCCTCCTCACCATCTGAAAGCAGGAAGGCACAAGAGTAGCTTTAGAGTGAGGAGAGGGCGTCAGCGAGGGATGCATGAGTGGTGGCATTCAGCGCATTGGTCGAACAGTGGCAAAGGATGTAGATCTGATGCGCAAGTGGGACGAGAGATCCAAAAGGTGATGTCCTTACCATTGGTGCCCAGAACAGGGTCGGCATCTCCAGATGCAACGGGCCCAATCACCCAGGCACCCATGATGCGCTCCATGCGATGTTGCAGCTCGGTGAGCGGCTGGATCTGGGGGCCGCCTCCCCCGGTCGCATTCCGGCTCCTCTTATTATTGGCCAGCTTGGCCTGCAAGAGAAAGGACGGCCTCTAAGTACAGTGTGTAGCCCTGATCTTGTGTGCACTGCCTCCCATGGTGGAATAGCCTGGCCAGTGTGTAGCCCTGATCTTGTGTGCACTGCCTCCCATGGTCGAATAGCCTGGCCAGTGTGTTAAGTGCACAATGTGCAATTGATGTTCATGAGTGTCCCATAGCTGCTGCATGAGGGCTGGCCATTAGGGCTTTCAGGTCCCTTTGCCCATAATGTGAGGTGCACATGCAAGGATGAGGAGGACACTGGAAAGGGTACTCACCCTGACAATCCTGGCGAGGTCATTCAGCTTTTTGCGGCATTGGACACCGCTCCTGGGGACCTCGCTGTTGGATGACACCTTGGTGGCGACATGCCTCCTGTTAAGTCTGTGTGTTCTAGTTATTGTTAATAAGAATCACTGCACACAGACCACAAGAGTAAAATTCAACAGGTCTTTACTAGTCGAAGGTCAGGGCTGAACTGCCCAATAAATCATTACACAGCACTTATATACCGGTGTGGTCACCACCGGTATTACAGTATACAGCAGCCAAGATAAAGTAGTGCATCTCTTAAAATAGTTCTCTTAAAGGTGGAACGGTTACATACACCACAATCCTCCCTTTTTAGCTTAACAGTATATATTCCCCATTAAACATAACATAATAACATATATACACAACTTCATGTAAAAACAGTTCACAGATTCAGCCTCTGAGGAGGCCTCCTGATCCGAGACGGATAACGCCCTTCAGGGGCCTCTGGTTCTCGTTGCTGGGGTGACTCATCTAGTTGATCCCCTATGGATAGGACATCATCATCATCATCAGGTATATTCACTTCTGAGGTAGATGCTTCAGGTTCACTAACTTCCTCCACGGTTGTCTCTGTCGTAACCATGGGCTCGACCCTTGTTCTCAATCCCACCAGTTGGTCAGCATGACGCCGTATTACATTTTCACCAACATCTACCGTGTACATCAGGGGTCCTTGTCTGGCCCGAATTGTTCCAGATTGCCATTTCTCGTTTTTATAGTCCCTGGCTAACACCGGTTGTCCTATTTCAAAACTCCGAGTGGGCTTGTTATTGATATGCTGGAACTGTTTGTTTTCGACTTCCCTCCGCACATTTGGTTTTAACAAGTCCAACCTGGACCGCAACCTCCTGTTATAGAACATCATGGCAGGACTTTGGTTTGTTGTTGCATGGGTGGCGTTTCGATATGCCAGTAGGAAATTGTCCACCTTGTGTTGCAGTGGAATCTGATCTTCGCTCATGGCCTTTATTGCCTTTTTGAACGTCTGTACAAACCTCTCGGCCAGCCCATTCGTAGCTGGATGATATGGGGCAGAGGTATAATGTTTCACCCCATTCTTCTTCAGGAATTTCTGGAATTCCTCTGACACGAACTGTGGTCCGTTGTCTGAACATATTTGCTCTGGCAATCCATTTCTTGCAAATATCGTTCTTAGCACCGCGATCGTCTTCTCCGAGGTAGTGGTAGTCATTTTAATTACTTCTGGCCATTTAGAATGTGCGTCCACCGCAATTAAAAACATGGAATCCATGAATGGACCAGCAAAGTCAATATGTACACGTTGCCATGGGGTTGAAGGCCATTCCCATGGATGCAGCGGTGCAATTGGAGGTGCATTTTGGACTTTTTGGCACCCTGAGCAGCTTTTCGTCAGATCCTCTATCTGTTGGTCGATACCCGGCCACCACACATAAGCCCTAGCAAGGCTTTTCATCTTGACCCCCCCCAGATGACCTTCATGTAGTTCTTTTAGAACTCTCTCTCTTAACTTAGGAGGGATAATCACCCTTGTTCCATACATCAATGTTCCCTGACAGATGGACAGCTGTTCTCGTCTTGCTGAGAATGCCGGTAACAGTGGATCACCATGGGCTGGCCATCCCTTTACTGTCAATTCGTAGACCCGGGACAGTGTCGGGTCATTCCTAGTCTCCCTTTCAATATTTGCATTGGTGACAGGTAAACATTCGATGATGGTCGAGTGAAATAACTCCACCGGGTCAACCGTCGGTGCCTCCTCCTCAGTAGGTAGTGGCAGGCGCGACAGCCCATCAGCATTACCATGCTGCTTTGTACCTTTGAATTCTATCTGATATTGATGTGCCCCTAGGAAAAGGGACCATCTCTGGAGCCTCTGTGCTGTCATCACCGAAACACCCTTCTTAGGGTTAAAAATGGATACCAACGGCTGGTGCTCTGTCAGCAGTGTAAACTTCTGGCCCTGCAGGTAATGATTAAACTTCTTTACTCCCCACACAAGGCTGAGAGCCTCCCTATCTATCTGAGCATAGTTGCGCTCAGCGGAGGTCAATGATCTGGATGCAAATGCGACTGGCCTTTCCAAGCCATTTGGCAACTTGTGTGAGAGTACTGCTCCAATACCATAAGGAGAAGCATCACAAGCTAAACGAATAGGTAGCGTTGGGTTGAAGTGAGCCAACACTTCCTCTGAGGTGATCAATGCCTTGCTTTTGCAGAAGGCCTTCTTACAGTCCTCACTCCACTTCCATGGTACTTCTTTCTGCAAAAGAGCGTTCAGCGGGTGCAGCACCGTGGATAGATTTGGCAGAAACTTATGGTAATAGTTAATCAACCCTAGGAACGACCTCAACTGGGATACATTTTCCGGAGCGGGAGCCTTCACAACAGCTTCGATCTTGTCAGGTGACTTGTGCAGCCCCTCCTGGTCAATGACATGACCACAGTACGAGATCCGTTTCTGAAAGAACTCACATTTCTGGCGATTAACTCGAAGTCCATATTCCTTCAATCTGGTGAGCACCAGTTTCAAATTTGCAAGGTGTTCCTCATCGTCATCTCCTGTAATCAGGATATCGTCCAAGTAACATTGAGTGCTTGGAATTCCCTGTAATACCTGCTCCATGGCCCTCTGCCAAATTGCTGGAGCCAAAGCCACTCCAAAAACCAGTCTATTATATCGATACAAGCCTCTGTGCGTGTTGATTGTGAGATACTGGCGCGACTCTTCCTCAACTTCCATCTGTAAGTACGCTTGCGCCAGGTCTATCTTGGTGAAGTGTTTCCCGCCAGACAATGAAGCAAAGATATCCTCAATCCGCGGAAGCGGATATTGCACCGTGTGAAGCACCGGATTAACCGTGATCTTGAAGTCTCCACAGATGCGGACCTTCCCCGGTTCCCCTGGCTTGTTACTCGATGAACGCTTCATGACGGGAACAATGGGCGTGGCCCACTCACTCCAGTCCACCTTAGACAGTACTCCTGAACGTTCTAGCCCTTCCAGCTCAGCTTCCACAGCAGGTCGTATCGCATAAGGTACCAGTCTGGCGTTGAAAAATTTTGGGTTTGCATGTTCTGCAATCTTGATTTTTGCCTTAATTCCTCTCAGTGTTCCCAGTCCCTGTTGGAACACCTCTTTAGCCTCATCCAATATTCTGGACAATCGTTCAGGTTTGACATCTTTTTTTCCGGAATCTACCGTTATTGCTTTTAGGGAGTGCCAGTCCATATTTATTTTCCTGATCCACTCCCGTCCCAGAAGTGGTGGACCTCCCTCAGGTAGTACATATATGTCCATTCCTTGGTGTTCTTTGCCCTTGTGTACCACCTTGACTTTTATCTTTCCGATGGGGTATACTCTTTGCCCCGTGTATGTCTGCAATACTATCTCCGTATCCCGTAGGGGAATATATGTGAATAACCTTTTGTAATCTTGCTTATTCATGACCGTCAACGCCGATCCGGTGTCCAATTCCATCTTCACTTGGACTCTTGCTATCTGAAGTGTGACCCAGATAGTTTGTAGGTCAGCTTCCTTACTCACATTGTGAATTCTCAGACTACCCAGTTCCTTGCTGTTGGAGTCCAAATCCGAATTCTGTTCATCCGAACTCTTCTCAGCCACCTTATGTACCTTTCTGCACTTTTCCTGCGGTGACTTTTTGTTGCTGGTCTTCTTTCTTGACCGGCATACTTTAGCTATGTGACCAAGCTTGCCACATTTTCTACATTCCTGATTTTTAAACCAGCATTGGTTCTGATCGTGTGTTGTCTTTCCACAACGATAACATTTCGCTGTACCCAAAGCCATTTGATCTACGCTGAGTACCGCTGCCTTCAGCTGCATTTCCGCAGTGCCTCTCGCTGCGGCTTCGTGCGATGCTGCAATAGTGACAGCCTTATCAAGTGTAAGATCATTCTCTTCAAGCAGCCGCTTTTGTGTTCCTTCTTTCGACAATCCACACACGAATTTGTCTCTCAGTGCCTCTGTCAGTCTTTCCCCAAACTGACAGTATTTCGCTAGCTTACGCAGTTCAATTAAATACTCCGCGTTGCTTTCCTCTTTCAGTTGCGTTCTCGCATAAAATTTAAATCGTTCCGCTAACATCAGCGGTGTGGGGTTCAAATGATTTCTCAGGACAGCAACAATATTAGCGAAAGCCTGATCCGCCGGTTTAGCTGGTGATAGAAGATGCTTCAATAGCCCGTATGTCTTCGCACCCATTGAGTTTAGTAAGGTTAGTGCTTTATCTTCATCTGATATTTTATTTGCCTTACAATAAATCTCTATGCGTTCTACATACGTAGCCCAATCTTCAACATCGGGATCGAAATCGTTGATGTTACCACGCTTAGGCATCCTCGCAATCTTCTTGAGAAAATGGCGGTTTCCCGCGCTTGTCTTCTTCCCCCGCCTACGAAAATGGCGGCTTCCTGCGTTTGCCTTTCTCCCCCGCTGGCTGTAATGGCGATTGCCGTATTGCTGCGTTCGCCCTCCCCAACGGTTCTCAAATCGTGCCTCCCAGCCCCTCTTGCAGTCCGGTCCTTTCCCCCGGCTGCGGCTGAGTTCTCCGCGGTTTTTAAAAAAAAATTTAGCCCGCGCCTCGCGGCCTCGGTAGCTGCCCGGCCTTTTTCCCCGGTCACGGTCGAGCTCTCTCTCGACGCTGTTGCGTCTCCCAGCCCGCTTGCAGCCCGGTCTTTTACACCGGCTGCGTTTGCTTTCACCGCGGCTCCCGTGCCTTACGCTGCCCCAGTCTCAGCGCCTCTGGCCCCGACTTCTGTCCGGCTCTTTTCCCCGGCCGTGGTCGAGTTCGCCGCCCTTATATCCTCCGTTTTCCCCCCCCCTACTTCACAGCCAACGTGGCCGACTTGCTGCTCGTCACTGATCGGCTTACCCACCACCGTGATAGAAGGGATGATCACTGCCTGTTGCTGATGGAAGGTTTCGTGTCAGGATTCTTCCTTTGCTCATCAGACCTGAGTCTTTTCTCAGCAGGATGATGAGGGCGGATGCCTCTTCTCGACGCCCGTTAAACTGCCTTGGATGTATCTCTGGCGCAGGGTAAGATCGTACTCGTCGCCACTGTTAAGTCTGTGTGTTCTAGTTATTGTTAATAAGAATCACTGCACACAGACCACAAGAGTAAAATTCAACAGGTCTTTACTAGTCGAAGGTCAGGGCTGAACTGCCCAATAAATCATTACACAGCACTTATATACCGGTGTGGTCACCACCGGTATTACAGTATACAGCAGCCAAGATAAAGTAGTGCATCTCTTAAAATAGTTCTCTTAAAGGTGGAACGGTTACATACACCACACCTCCAGGCTCTCCGGTAGACGCGGGCCGGTGGCTTCCTGCCATTGTCCGGAAATAAAATATGGCGTCTCTTCTCCACAGCACCAACCAGCACCCTCAGATCCATCTCTGAGAAGCGCTGCGCTCGTTCACGGGCCTTCTCCATGGTTTCAGGCGCTATTTGGGTCCAGCAGCAGTGTTCAGGCCTAGCTGGAGGGCTCCACTATCCAGGGCGTGGCAGCAGACCAAGTCGACCCTTCCCCCTTAAGAGCTGGCCGGTGCCAGGGTGTCTGCTGTCAATCAAGAAATGGCTGCACCTGCGCTGCGCCCGGCCTCGGCGCTATCGCTCAGCACCTCCGGCTTAGCGCCTAAAGAGAGGCGTGCATCGCCAGTTTTAGCGCTCGAGCAAACTCTTAGGGCGAAGCTAATGAATATCGGGGAAGTGGCCTCGAATTTGCGCCGGGCGCAAACTTTAGCGGCCGCCCGACTTTACCGCCCCAAAAGTGGCTATAATGAATTTCTAGGCCCAACAGTTCATGCTTTAGACGAGGATATGATACTGATACCATTGCTGAAAGATTTTTATTGGAAATAATTCTTCATTGACAGGCAGGCCTTATCACCTTTTGAGGGCTGTAATGCTGTACTGCTAGTTATTTGATTGTTCAGTTGATTGGCAGTCATACACTGACAATTTGCTTGTCTGTAAAGTCGAGTTTGTAGCTTTTCTTTCTCTCCTCCTGAGAAATGTTTGTGCCTCATTTGTACAGAAACCTGTCAAACCGCTTTGGAAATGAAGGTTTTGCCACATTCACGTTTTTTGATTGTTTAACTTAACTTTCTTGTATCATTCCAAGTACTGCAAATCTATTACAATTTGTCTGAAAATGTAAACAGCGTGAAACATCAAATGCCTGGAAAAGCAGAATTTTTTGAAAAGTTTTACGTTTAAAAGAATTGTGTTGAATTGTATTTTTTTGCATGGACCACATACCCATGCATCAGTGCATTTGGATGTGCTCACTGGAAACTATTGCTATTTCATTATCTGGATTAGCATTCATTAATGTGTATGTGTGCCCAAGAATTGTGTGCAAATTGTAAATTGGGTGGAAATGAGACTGAAATGTATGCCAGTGATGTACATGGCTCAATAAAGAGATGGGTTAAGAAGTAGGCCTCCCAGATTCTGTTGCCAAACCAAATTTCACACAGCTGCAACACTAAGAATGGGAGACCCAGCTGGACAACAACATACTTCAGTGATTCAGGTCTTCTTTGTATTGTAGCAGAAGGACTAAAAAATAAAGAGAAATGCACTTTGCACTGCAAAAAGGAGATCCAGGGGTCGATTTTGTGGAACCTGTCGGGAAGAAGTCGGGTTTTAGACCCGCCTACTTTGACGTCTGGCCAATCCGCGCGATTTTCCCTTGATTGACCTTGTTGAGCCCGCCCAGCGGGCTCAGCAGGCCAATTAAGGGCCACCCGGCAACAGGTGACGTCACAGACTGAAATTTCATCTGTCAAGATTTCCTGACAGATGAAATATCAGTGTCTCACAGCTGTTTGAAGCTGTGAAACACTGACAGTCTGAGTTCTAAGCTGAGTCATTCTGCGCAGACTCAGTTAGAACTCTCACCGACACTCAAAGCTGAAGGCTGTCACTTTTCACAGATCACAGCCGTTCAGCTTTAAGTTCCGGCTGAGTGATGGGCTCCCAACGGCTACAGGAAGAAAGGCTGTTAAGGTAAGTACAGGTAAGTAAAAGTTCTTTACACACTTTAGACACACCAAACACACTTACCTTTACACTCATGCACCCATCACTCACCTGAGCACCAACATCGCAACCCCTCCAACTCCTTCAACCCGACGGCCCACCTGCTCTAACCTGGTGTGGTTTGGAGCCGTCAGGAAACCCACACGAAACCCCTCAAAATAGGGATTAGGCTAAACACTGCCTGTTAACTACCTGTTAACAGGCAGTTAATTGGCACTAATCCCTTCCCGCCTGGTTTCGGCGGGTCCCAGTGCGGGGTGGGTACCCGCCGCCCCTGAAACTTACGTGGGGTGGGGTTTTGGGCGGGATGGTGTCGGGACCCCCGAAATCGGGATTTCCCCCCCCCACACGCCTGAAACCCCGCCTGACGGCTCCCCGAAAATCTAGCCCCTGCAGAGTCAGCAAAATCTCAAAACATTGAGTAGTTATAGTTAGAAGACAATGCATGCTTTGAAAAGAAAGTGATGGCAAAGGGATCAACACCTTATAGTATGATATAAAACATTGCAAAGAAGAGAACATGACTTGTGCCAAGAACTAATTGGCCATATTGTCCCCTACAGAAAACTATTTTTAGGGACATAAGAACATAAAAGTTGTAAAAACAGGAAAAGACCATGAGGTCCAACAGTCTATGTTCTTTTTGTATAGGTCAGGTCCATCTACTCCTCTTCTCCCCATAATCCTTAAATACCTTCTCTTTTCAGAAACACATTCAATTGTCTTGTATCCATTTATACTGTCCACTTCAATGGATTTGCCCAATGACTTACTCCACTGTTCTGTAACGTTTTGGGTTCCAAAGATCCATCTGACTTCTCTTCTTACTCCTAACTTCCTAATATTTATCTTGTATCTACTGATATTTAGATTCCCATTTGCCTGAATTAACTTGTCAATCCTAGCGTTGTGGAATGTTACAGCACATTTGGAGGCCATTTGACCCACCATAACTGTGTCAGCTCTCTGAAAGAGCTATCCACGTCATCTCATTCATCTACTATTTCCTCATACCCTTTTAGATTTTTCTTTTTTAAATATTTATTCATTTCCCTTTTAAAAATTATGAATTCTACTTCCAGCATTTCTGGTAGGGCATTCCATGTATTAACAATTCTCTGTGTAAAAGAAATCTCCTAATTTTTTCCTTTGTTTTTTTGATAATCTTAAAGTTATGTGCTCTAGTTACTAATTCACTGATTAGTTTTTCCCTAGTTATCTTATTAATGTACTTAATAATTCTGAAGACCTCAATTCAATCATCCCAAAGACTCTTCTTGAAAAAAAATCTAAAACTGAACTTTAATCTTTCCTCATGATCTAAATTCTTACTGTCCAGAATTATCTGTGTTGCTAGCTTTCCCTCAAGTGGGGAACTATCCTTTCTGTGATTAGTTGACCAGTGCTGTACAAGATGGGGTCTGACCAATACATTTCATACTAGCAATACAATGGCTTGGAATTCCTACAAGGGTTCTCCTGATCTCTGCCGTAAACACTGTTTACAGCATTTCTCCAGGGTTTCTGCTGATCTCCTGCCAAAGGCACAGTGGACAATTGGGAAAACCCCTGTGGAAATTCAACCCCATTGTGCATTACGTGACACCCCTATTGTAATAAAACAGCATATCCTCCAACTCGCTGGGGGCAGCTCTACTAGAGATCTGCTAGTATATTAAATACAACAAGAATCTCAAGATGGATCCTGAGAGCCCATTCTTCATCTCCCGACTAACACTACCAAAAACAGAGGAACTGATCATTTATCTCGTTGTTGTTTGTGGAACCTTGGTATGTGTAAATTGATTGCTATGTTTGCCTACCTGACAACAGTGACTGCATTTCGAGAGTAATTCTTTGGCTGTGATGCACTTCTGGGACATGCTGAGGATGTGAAAGGATGTGGTGAAAATGAATCTTATTTAAATGTTGCAACAAAAATAAAGTGCTTAGAAGATTGCAAGCTATTTTGAGGCTATTTTTATAAATGCAAGTTCTTTCTATTCTTTATTATCTCCAAGTGTTCATGCACTAAATTTGAGGTGCAGGTATATCTGTTCTTAATTGGAGTACAGAAAGGGATGCCAGAGCCTCAGCGCTCTTTAGGTCCAGTCACAGCCGGTCAGCATGTCTTATTTGCCTCACAACTTCCAACACTGTTGATCCAGTCACGATGCCGAAGTTACACTATTGACAAGTTTAAAGTTTGCAGTACAATGCATAAAATAAAGCTCACAGCTTAATACCTTTCTTTGTTTAGCTCAAAGGATCCCAGGATACAACAATTGGAGCAACACCACCAATCCCACAGCTTCTACCATTCTCCACACAATTTTCAGCAGACCGTTTGCTGTGTGACTATCAACACTTTTTCAACACAACGCTGACATTTAAGCCGATTCCCTAAAGATTACCAGATGTGTAGATCAGCTGCTGCCATGCTGTTCAGCAATTAGTCTTGGTGCTAATGTCCAAATTGAATTAAACAAAAAATCAGCTCTGGGGCAATTGGCGTAGAAAGTGGGGTTGTAAAAATCTAGAATAGGATGCAGTCAGTGAGGAGATACAGAAGATGGCAAGAATGTTTTAGTAGAGGCCAGGGAGCCAATAATGCAGTAATCGATGCCTATAGCACTGATGTGCATTGGCAGCAGTGTTCCATATTATTGGATGCTGAGGTCTGCTCAGCACCTACTGTGCATCACACTGAAATGCCTGTGGCACTGAAAGCCTGCACACTTGTTATACACTAGACTTATTAAAACCCCAGGAACTGTGTTAATGACTCAGTGGTCATGTAATGTGTTCTCAATGCCTGAACAGGTCTGCCGACGCTCAATGTTGATTTCAAACGAATACTGGAGGGTAATCAGTTATGCCAGCTGAAGATGGTTGGGCCTAGGACACTGCCCTGAGGAACTCCTGCAGCGATGTCCTGGGGCTGTGATGATTGACCTTCAACCACTACAACCATCTTCCTTTGTGCTAGGAACGACTCCAGCCAGTAGAGAGTTTCCCCCCCCGATTCTCATTGACTTCAGTTTTACTAGGGCTCCTTGATGCCACACTCGCTCAAACGCTGCCTTGATGTCAAGGGCAGTCACTCTCACCTCACCTCTGAAATTCAGCTCCTTTGTCCATGTTTGGACCAAGGCTGTAATGAGGTCGGGAGCCGAGTAGTCTTGGTGGAATCCAAACTGGGCATCACTGAGCAGGTTATTGGTGAGTATGTGCCCCTTGATAGCACTGTTGATGACACCTTCCATCACTTTGCTGATGATTGAGTGTAGACTGATGGGGCGGTAGTTGGCCGGTGGGGAAGTGGAGCAACACTTGAGGAATGCAAGGCAGATACATTTACATTTTAGGTGCTCAAGACCCAGACACCCATTTATACAAGCCAAGGCATTCATACATCCACATACACAATAATTTTTGTATGTGGAGAATAGGATTTACCAAAAGATAGCACGATCTAACAGGGCAGTCTCCCATAGCTGGAGCTTGAAAACATTTTGAGGATAGGGACAGCTTTGTTAAAGTCTGTCTAAATGAATACTGCCTGGAAATTTAATGTCACTGGGTTATTTCAAACAACAGCAGCAGGTTGTCATCAATGCACAGCTGCATCATGCAGGTGAGCATACATTGTTCACCTGGGTCCTGGGATTTCATTACCTACCCCTTGGTTGGCTGTTTGTATCCGCTTTGACACACTCAGAGACTAGACCTGAACAGAAATGCAATGAGGCACAGGGCTACCAGGTTCTTGGTGTAGCAGGCTATTAAGTTGCTAAAACAAAGGCTCTAATGCCTTCAACCATTGTGGAAGTATTCCTATGCAGCCTGGTTAAGGCATGTAAGATTTTTGAAATCTGCTGGACCTTACCTGTCAGCTTGGCTTAATTAATAATTTAGGCTGACATTTCAGTGATTAATGTGGGAGTACTGCAGTATCCTATTATCTCATTACTATTTGTGGGACTTTGCTGTGCACAAATTGGATGGGGCTAGAAATTCGTTATAGCCAAGGAATGGGTGGTGTCAGTAGAAAAGTTGGAGAGTTAACACCAGGTGCAAATGCTTTAGACTGCATGAAAAATGTGTGCTCACTGCTCAATAAAATGATTGGAATCCTAAATCAAGTCTTAAAGCCCAAGGTCATTGGCGCTACACTTAAAGGGTGGACCAATATCGGGTGCAGTCTAATCGTAACTCTTCATTGCCA
Source organism: Somniosus microcephalus (assembly GCF_052327205.1). Lineage (NCBI taxonomy): Eukaryota > Metazoa > Chordata > Chondrichthyes > Squaliformes > Somniosidae > Somniosus > Somniosus microcephalus. Next base: position 162,725,652 of record NC_140996.1, on the reverse strand, counting down.
AAGGCTTTTTTCAATACTTAAAGAGGAGGTTCATTCATGCTGCAGCACCTCATTCTCAGCATTGCTGACTATGCAGCTGTCACAGCAACCAGAAGCAGAATAAGGAGAAGGAGCCGGAGGACTGAACCAGGTGTGCCCATGGCAGGTCCATGCCCCCGGGAGAGAGCCCACAGATTCTCCGATGAAGCATTGGAGGCATTGGTTTTCACTGTAGAGAGATGGAGGGCGGTGCTCTACCCGGAAAGTGGCAGGAGGCCCTCACCACAAGTCATCCGCACTATGTGGAGGGAGGTAGCGCAGCATGTCTCGTGCAGCACTGTGGTCCCCAGGACCCACACACAGTGCAGGAAGAAATTTACCAACCTCATTCGGGTGGTCAGGGTGAGCAAATGCTTCAACAAATGCTACATACCACCATCTGTACCACAATCTTCACACACTGCCCAAATCACCACACTCCCAGCACTCTCCCACCAACAATCTCTATCTACCAACACTCACACCCACATCTCACAACTTGCACACAATGACAGCTCTTCAATTACGGCAGGCACATCACCCAAACACATTACTCCACACTCACTCATACATTTTCCTTTTTCTTGCAGGCCAAGGTGACTCAACAAGAAGGAGCAGGAGTGCACAGGTGGGGGATAAACCGACACCCAACCACTGCCTGCACTGGAGAATCGAGCGCTGCAAATCATTGGGTGCTAGGTGGTGGGCGCCATTGACCCCCTTGGGGACAACAATGGTATGTTCATCCTGTAGTGTATGTACTTTGAAGAAGGAACTATATTCTGCAGCCCCTGTATACTGCAGTACCAGTAGTGACCACCCCTGTATATAAGCCTGTGTAGTAACTTTGTATAGTAGTTCCAGTTTTGTCTCCATTCAGTAAGCACCTGTTATAACCAACTTCTGCAGTCCGTGTCTCAATTACACACGGACATTACATTGGCGACGAACAGATCCGAACTTACCTACAGTTCTGCACCACCTCACGGGGATCCATCCCTGAAGCGAAGTTATTAGAGGTCGAAGCCAGAAGGAAGAAATCCAAAAAACAAACAAAAAACAAACAGAAGAAACGGGCGTCGACCGTGGGCAACCGCCCTCTGATTCTTCGAATTCGAAGATTTGCAGGAGAGGCTGTCGAGAGCTGGGCTTGGTTCTCCAGTCTATGGTGTTCCAGCTAATCAGGCTGGTGGCAGGTAGTACACTGATCCTTCCTGGGCTGCGGCGGGCTAGAGCTCGATCGGATGGCTTTTCAACGAAGCCGAGCAGCGTTGTCGGGAAGAGGAGAGAGAGAGAGAGAGGGTGGAGCACACAGGGCGTGGCCGGTGCTACAAAGCCGGGCAGCGTACAGACCCGAGAAGAGGGAGGAAAGTGTCCTATAGGGTCTGCTCTGACGACGGGAACAGTAATTAAAATAAAAGAAAAAGAAATTAGAATCGCAGAAAGCCGCGAGGAGCTGCAGTTTGCCACGGGGACCGCGGAGAGCGGCGTTGGCAGCAGCGCAGGGGGAAGCGCGCGAAGACCATAGGGCATCGCCATCAAGGCATAAAAATGCCAGCAACAGCATTGGCAGCAGCGGAAAAGACAGAAAGCGCAGGAGGCGCCATCTTAATCCAGCGGGGAAGAAGGAAAAGCGCGGGAGGCGCCATTTTGTTAAATCGGGGAAGAAGGCAAAGCATGGGAGGTGCCATTTTGTTCAATCGGGGAAGAAGGCAAAGCACGGGAGGCGCCATCTTAGATCTCCAAGATGCCGAAGACTGGCAATATCACTACCTTCGATAATGAAATAGAAGACTGGACCACGTATGTGGAAAGAGTCGAAGTATATTGCAAGGCAAATGAAGTAGCCGATGAGAAAAAGGCATCGGTACTACTAAACTTAATGGGCGCAAGAACGTACGGCCTATTGCGGAACCTGATCACTCCAGTCAAACCGATGGAGAAGAGTTTTAACGAAATTGTTGATATCCTACAGGAACACCGAAATCCTGCACCGCTGCTGATAGCAGAAAGATTTAAATTCCACAAGAGAAATCAGCATAAAGATGAGAGCAATGCTGATTACCTTACGGAACTACGCAAGCTATCAAAGCACTGCCAGTTCGGAGCAGGACTGGCAGATACCCTACGGGACAAATTTGTCTGTGGACTCCTGAGTGAAGGAACCCAGAAGAGGTTACTCTCAGAGAAAGAGCTGACGCTAGATAAGGCTTTCAGCGTGACAGTATCATACGAAGCAGCAGCAAGGGGAACTGCGGAAATACAGCAAAAGCCACAGGAATACGGCACCCATGAAATGACACGGGGATTTGAAAAATGTTATCGCTGCGGCAGAACAACCCATGGCCAGAAGGACTGCTGGTTCAAGGACAAAACATGCAGGCAATGCGGAAAGATGGGACACATTGCACGAGTTTGCAGGTCCGGGAAGTAGACTAACGACAACAAAAAGACTACTAAGGAAAAGTACAGGAAAGTACAAAAGATGATGGACGGTAGTTCCGAAGACCAGAAGAGCGATAGTGAATCCGGGAACAAGAGACTAAGCTGTCTCAAACTACACAACGTAATCGCAAAAGAGGATTACCGAACCATTTGGGTCACCCTCACGATAGCAGGGTCCCAAGTCAAAATGGAATTGGATACAGGATCAGCCCTGACCGTCATGAATCGATGAGACTACAAGCGGCTATTCTCACACATACCCTTGAAAGACACATCCATTGTCTTGAAGACATATACGGGGCAGAAAGTATACCCCAGAGGGAAAATAAGGGTGCCTGTCGAATACAACGGCAAGGAAATACAGAAATTGTATCTGTACATACTGCAAGATGGTGGACCACCATTATTGGGACGTGAATGGATCAGAAAGATAAGTTTAGACTGGCACTCCATTCAGGCACTGACTGTGGCTGGTAAAAAGGATGACAATGTCACACCTGGACGATTGTCAAAAATCTTAGCTAATGCTAAAGAAGTATTTCAACAAGGACTGGGAACTCTTAAAGGCGTAACCACCTCGATAAAAATAGAAGAGAATGCAATTCCCAAGTTTTTCAAAGCAAGACCGGTACCGTATGCAATTCGCCCAGCCGTCGAGGCAGAGCTGGAGAATCTGGAGAATGCAGGCGTGTTATCTAAGGTAGACTGGAGCGAGTGGGCGACACCCATCATTCCTGTCATGAAGAAAACGTTAAACAATAAGTCTGAGGAGCCAAGGAAGGTTCGCATCTGTGGGGACTTCAAGGTGACTGTGAATCCAGTCCTTCACACAGTACAGTATCCTCTTCTGAGGATAGAAGATATTTTCGCCTCACTATCTGGAGGGAAACGTTTTACAAAAATTGACCTAGCGCAAGCATATTTGCAGATGGAGGTTGAAGAATCCTCTAGGAAATATCTCACGATAAACACTCACAAAGGTCTTTACCAGTATAATCGACTGGTATTCGGAGTAGCATCAGCTCTGGCTATATGGCAAAGAGCGATGGAACAAGTCCTGCAAGGGATTCTGGGGACTCAGTGTTACTTGGACGACATCCTAGTGACAGGTGAAAATGACAGTGAACACCTTGCCAACCTAGAGCAGGTGCTCACTAGACTAAGAGAACATGGGCTATGAGCCAATCGCCCCAAGTGCGAGTTTTTTAAGAAACAAGTATCGTATTGTGGCCACGTGATTGATGAAGAGGGGTTACATAAGTCCCCTGACAAAATTGAAGCTGTAGTTAAGGCTCCAGCGCCTGAAAATGTGTCGCAACTGAGGTCATTCCTCGGATTGGTGAATTACTACCATAAGTTTTTGCCGAATTTGTCCACAATTCTGCACCCACTGAATGCCCTGCTACAAACTGGAGTAGCATGGAAATGGAGCGATGAATGTAAGCGGGCCTTTCAGAAGTGTAAAGGCCTGATCACTTCAAGAGAAGTATTGGCTCACTACAACCCATCACTACCGATAAGACTGGCGTGTGATGCGTCTCCCTACGGCGTTGGAGCGGTTCTGTCACATAAATTCCTTGATGGTTCAGAGAGGCCGATAGCTTTTGCGTCACGCTCGTTAACTTCAGCCGAGCGTAACTACGCCCAGATTGACAGAGAGGCCCTCAGCTTGCTGTGGGGGGTGAAGAAGTTCAATCACTACCTGCACGGACAGAAATTTACTCTACTAACTGATCATCAACCTCTTGTCTCCATTTTCAACCCTCAGAAGGGCGTACCGATAATGACAGCACAACGGCTACAGAGGTGGCCCTTTTTCCTAGGGGCACACCAATATGACATCGAGTACAAAGGAACTAAACAGCATAGGAATGCTGATGGATTGTCGCGTCTACCGTTGCCGACGGTGGAAGAAGCACCTGCAGTGGATCCTGTGGAGATATTCCACTCGACCATAGTCGAATGTCTACCTGTGACGAATGCAAACATAGAAAAGGAAACACGAAATGACCCAACACACTCCAGGGTCTATGATTTAACGGTGAAGGGATGGCCAGCACATGGCGAACCACTGTTGCCAGCATTCTCGCCGAGAAGAGAACAGCTGTCAGTGTGCCGAGGAACCTTGATGTGTGGATCCAGAGTAGTAATTCCACCCAAATTGAAGGATAGAGTGCTCAATGAGCTTCATGAGGGTCATCTGGGAGGGGTAAAAATGAAGAAATTAGCCAGAGCGTTTGTGTGGTGGCCGGGAATTGATAGAGAAATCGAAGAGATGACCAAGAGCTGTACAGGATGCCAGAAGGTCCAAAACGCCCCACCACAAGCCCCTTTACATCCATGGGAGTGGCCCTCATCTCCATGGCAAAGGGTGCACATTGATTTTGCTGGTCCATTTATGGACTCGATGTTTTTAATTGCGATGGATGCACATTCAAAGTGGCCAGAGGTAATAAAAATGTCCTCAACCACCACAGAAAAAACCATCACAGTCTTACGAACCATATTCGCCAGAAATGGGCTGCCTGAACAGATTTGCTCTGACAATGGACCACAGTTTGTGTCTGAAGAGTTCTGGAGGTTTTAAAGAACAATGGTGTTAAGCATTACACATCCGCCCCATATCATCCAGCCACCAATGGATTGGCTGAGAGGTTCGTTCAAACATTCAAGAAGGCTATCAAGGCAATGTGTAATGAACACATACCCCTACAACACAAGGTGGATAACTTCTTGTTTGCCTACCGGAATGCGACACATGCGGTTACCAACCAAACTCCAGCCATGATGTTCTTCAATCGAAGACTAAGATGCCGCTTGGATTTGGTTAAGCCAAACATCAGAAGAGATGTGGAGAACAGGCAGTTTCAGAATATGAATGAAAGGCCAACCAGGAGTTTCAAGATAGGTCAACCAGTTTTGGCCCGGGACTACCGCACAGAGAAATGGCAGCCAGGAACGATCTGCACACGGCAAGGACCTCTAATGTATACCGTGGACGTTGGAGAGAGCATTGTAAGACGCCATGCTGACCAGATTCTAGAGTCACTGGAAAACGTCAAATCTACACCACGATCCTATACACCTGGTGATGAAACCGAAGTACCAATTGCATCTACCTCAGAATCGGTGATATTGGAAGCAGACGAACCAAACAACGACGTTGATCCCGAATCAACTTTGCCAGAAGAACCTGATACCCCAAAGAGGCGTTATCCGGACAGAATCAGGAAGCCTCCTCAAAGACTGAATTTATAATTGATTAACTTCAGCTAATGTATATAGCAACAACTGTAATTGTAAATATGTTATTTAATTATTAATCGAATGTTATGTACTGTTTAGCTAAAAGGGGAGGAATTGTAGTGTATGTACTTTGAAGAAGGAACCTATATTCTGCAGTCCCTGTATACTGCAGTACCAGTGGTGACCACCCCAGTAGATAAGCCTGTGTAGTAACTTTGTATAGTAGTTCCAGTTTTGTCTCCATTCAGTAAACACCTGTTATAACCAACTTCTACAGTCCGTGTCTCAATTACACACGGACATTACACATCCCTATTCCTTGTTCTCATATCCCACTTCTCCATCACCCCACAAGCGTTTCGCACTTTCCAGCTAATCACGCTGTAGGCATGCATTTCTCCCTTCCTGCCCCCTCCCCTCACCTTAACCCGACTCTTGTGCCTTTATGCTTTCAGATAATGAGCAAGCACCTGAGCAGCCTGTCCCTGAGGTCGCCGTAGAGAGCGAGGCGGGAGAAGAGGAGGAGGAAGAATACACCGCGTCACTGCATCTCTCACCCGCAGACACCAGCTCAGATACTGGTACTATGCGTTCTTTAGAGGCTAGCATAAGAACGTAAGAAGTAGGACCAGGAGTAGGCCATTTGACCCCTTGAGCCTGCTCCGCCATTTAATCTTCTTCTTATCGTGTCCACGGACAGTCTATACATAGCCCAGCCAGAACTGGACACATTTTTGCGCCTTGTTGTTGAATTCGGCAAGATCTGCAACAGTGCAGGGTTCCTCTAACGATGGACATTGCAGGAGATGTTGCATAATCTGTGCCTCAGTTCCACATTCACAAGTTGTCGGGCTGGTTGAATATCCCCATTTGCTTAGTGACACCTTTGAGCAACCTACACCGGTCCTAAGTCTGTTAAGGCACTTCCAGGTTGCCCAGTTGCAATTAGCTCCTGGGGGAAGGCATTCATCAAGTAAAATTTCCATCGCTGGGGGTTGTTCAAGACTGGCGAGCCGGTCTTTCCACAAGGCGATGCGGGCTTCAGGTGAGGTTGATTGTAATGGAACAACACTGTTCATGAAGCTCTTTCTTGACTTTAGGCGGCTGGGTGTAGGTGTATGACAATGCAGAGGGTGTCTCTCATCTGATGTTTGACGGAGTCGTTCTTTCTTGCTGGCGACCGTTCTTCTTATATCAGGGGGAGCGATACCCGCCAGGATATATAGGCTGTTGGTGTTTGTTGGTTTTAAGCAACCTGTGATAAATCGGCAGCTTGCATTCAGAACGGCATCCATCTTCTTGGCATGAGTAGACGTTTCCCATGCAGGGCAGGCGTATTCGGCAGTGGAATAGCAAAGAGCAAGTGCACTGGTTCGCAATTTAATGAGATCATGGCTGATCTGATCTTGGGCTCAGCTCCATTTCCCTGCCCGCTCCCCATAACCCATCACTTCCTTATTGTTCAAAAATCTGTCTATCTCCACCTTAAATATATTTAATGACCCAGCCTCCACAGCTCTCTGGGGCAGAGAATTCCACAGATTTACGACCCTCTGAGAGAAGAAATTCCTCCTCATTTCAGTTTTAAATGGGCGAGCCCTTATTCTGAAACTGTGACCCCTAGTTCTAGATTCCCCCATGAGGGGAAACATCCTCTCAGCATCTACCCTGTCAAGCCTCCTCAGTATCTTATGTTTCAATAAAATCACCTCTCATTCTTCTAAACTCCAATGAGCATAGGCCCAACCTGCTCAACCTTTCTTCATAAGTCAACCCCTTCATCTCAGGAATCAACCCCGTGAACCTTCTCTGAACTGCTTCCAATGCAAGTACATCCCTCCTTAAATATGGAGACCAAAACTGTACGCAGTACTCCAGGTGTGGTCTCACCGATACCCTGTACAGTTGTAGCAGGACTTCCCTGCTTTTATACTCCAACCGCCTTGTAATAAAAGCCAACATTCCATTTGTCTTCCTGATTACTTGCTGTACCTGCATGCTAACTTTTTGTGTTTCATGCACAAGGACCCCCAGGTCCCTCTGTACTGCAGCATTTTGTAATCTCTCTCCATTTAAATAATAATTTGCTTTTTTATTTTTCTTACCAAAGTGGATAACCTCACACTGTCCCACATTATACTCCATCTGCCAAATGTTTGCCCACTCACTTAGCCTGTCTATATCCCTTTGCAGATTCTTTGTGTCCTCTGCACAACTTGCTTTTCCACCTATCTTTGTATCGTCAGCAAATTTGGCTACATTACACTCGGTCCCTTCACCCAAGTCATTAATGTAGATTGTAAATAGTTGAGGCCCCAGCACTGATTCCTGTGGCACCCCACTAGTGTAGGGGGTGGTGGGTTTGTCGGCCTTTTAAATTGACTTTGACGGTTCGAATTGTCCTACTCCCTGGTTCTGGGGCTTGGAATTATTTAGGGGATGTGATAGATGTAGGCAGACAACTGTTTGGTGCAAGAACAAATATTTTATTTAGAAATCGCACACCACACGAATTAACTAAACAAAAACGTATACATAACGGGTACAGGTTCTGCAGTGAGAGGAAAAAATCAAAACAAAATAAACAAAACCTCCCACCACCACACTAACTAAGTTAGGCTCTGATATTACAGGGACTATGCTCACCAAAGGATTTCTCCACAGTTTAGACCAGTTGCACACTGCTTTCTCTCTCCTCAATTAGCACTGGTCGACGTTTTGATGGTAAACAAGTTTTTCCTAGAGTCAGCGCTGGATGATGGTTGATCTTTCAATGACTCCCAGGCTTCTTGTTAGGTTTTCTTGTTGCGTTGCTGTAGCCTCGTGTGGCAAGTTAGATGTTTCAAAGCCAGAGTCAAAGAGCCCAGAGTCCAAGTGCTTTTCCAGCGTGTTCTCGGGTACGTTTCTTCTGCTCCGGTGTGCTGCTGCTGCTGCCCGCCGGCACTCTCTCGCTTCAACCCGTCTGTTGAGGTCTCTTTAGCTACTCGCAAGCCCCCAGTTATACCTGAGAGGCTGCTTAAACTTTTGCCCCAAAACTTGGGTGCGCAATTGATTTTAGATGACTTCCTTTTGTGCGATTTTGGCAGGCTGATCAACTCTGATGTGATCCCTTTGTGAGAATTTTGGTGGGCTGATTGAGCATTCGCATGATACAAGATTCCCAAAGGTGTTGATGGGGTTTTTGAATGATGCTGTTAGAATGTAATCAGGTCTTGATACTGTCCATTGTGTGTTTTGCTGATGCCAGGGTTTTTCTGTATAGCCGTTTTAAGAACTATTAAAATATGTATGTATCTGGGTCCCTAATAAGTGGGCTTTTGTTAGACTGCTAATGTCTCCCTGGGGGCCTGCCTCCCAGGTGGGTTAGCAGCACTATAAGGGTCCCATTTTCCTGTGCAGACCCAGCATACAATTTAAAATGTCCAAACTCAATCCAATAGGCCCTAGTTTAGTCCAAAGGTGCCAAATAGTGAGATATTTCTGTCCACATTTCTCCTCCAAAAAGGTCCAACACAGTCCCTTTTTAAATTCCAGACACATGTCCATTGAGTAGGGGATCCCAGAATTTTGTGAATCCTACACTAGTTACCATTTGCCAACTGGAAAATGACCTATTTACCCCGACCCTCTGTTTTCTGTTAGTTAGCCAATCCTCTATCCATGCTAATATATTACCCCCAAACCCGTGAGCTCTTATCTTGTGCAGTAACCTTTTATGTAGCACCTTATCAAATGCCTAGTAGTGGGATCTGCACAGGGTGAGGCACCGGGGATGAGTGGGCTACAGCAAGGCCAGGGGGAAAGGGTAGCTTGAGGGCCAGCTCCCCGGAGGGCAAGTTCTGCTGCACAGAACTCAGATGTGGATCTCAATGGGGAGGCCTTTAGAAGAAGGGTGATGGGCATGCACACGGAGATGATAGGTGCAATGGCAAGGGTGCCCAAGAGCTTCTCGGCAGTGGTAAGGAGCGTGGAGGAGTCCACCTCCAACATTGCACAAGGCTCTGCGCACACCATGGAGCCCATCATTTCCAGTCTGTAAAGGATGGTAGACTCCCAGAGAGACTGTGACAACCCAGATCTGATGCCGTGTGTGATGAGTGATCTGGCAGCTTCCATTGCAGCACAGGTGGAAGCGATGTAACATCTTAGTGCTGTAATGCAGTCTATGCTTGGTGGCATCCAATCTCAGACTGCTCTCATGCAGTCTCAGCTTGATGCCACGCAAGCTCTGACTGCTGCCATCGTGGCTGGGTCTACCACCGTCGACCAGGGCTTTCACGGTGTCTCAGCAGGCCAGCAATCTGTGCTCCAACAGATTGCTAGGAATGATGAGGTGCTGCCCCGGGGGAGTGGTAGTGGGTCAGTGGAGCAGGAACCTGCTGTCCTCTCTCAGGATGACAGCATTCCTGCTCCCACCTCTGCCACTCCGCCATTGCCCTTGTCACTGCCTGTCACTCAGCCAGCCCAGACTGCTGCCGCCCATGCTGAGGTGGTGCAGTCTACAGCCTTCCAGGTCCAGAGCTGGTCGAGGACATCCTGCAAGGCCATCTGAAGTCTCCCGCATGGACACTCAGCAGCCTTCCACCAGCTGTGCTGCAGCCACTGGGCCAATACTTCGTAGGAGCACTAGAGTAGGCAAAGGCACAGTGACAACAGGCACTAAGGGATTGCACAAGGGTGAATTGTTAATGTTTTTGGTGTAAATATGTGTCCACTGCTTCTTGATAAATTTATTACTTCAGATACCATTCTTTTGTGGTGTCTCTCATTTCAGCTTTGCACTGTGATATAGCCTGCAAGAGGGATGGAATGATGGGAATGTGGTAAACATAGTGAGAGAGGAAGTATTAAGGGGTTTAGCAGCTTTAAAAGTGGATAAATCCCCAGGCCTTGATGAAATGTATCCCAGGCTGTTAAGCGAAGCAAAAGAGGAAATAGCAGAGGCCCTGACCATCATTTTTCAATCCTCTCTGGCTTCAGGTGTGGTGCCGGAGGACTGGAGGACTGCTAATGTGGTACCCTTGTTTAAAAAGGGAGAAAAGGATAGACCGAGTAATTACAGGCCAGTCAGCCTAACCTCGGTGGTGGAAAAACTATTGGAAAGAGTTCTGAAGGACAGGATAAATCTTCATTTAGAAAGACATGGTTTAATCAAGGATAGTCAGCACAGATTTGTTAAGGGAAGGTCATGTCTGACAAACAGGGCAAAGTGTCAAGTTGGATTCAAAACTGATTTGGAGGCAGGAAGCAGAGGGTAATGGTTGATGGGTGTTTTTGTGACTGAAAGGTTGTTTCCAGTGGGGTTCCACAGGGCTCAGTACTAGGTCCCTTGCTTTTTGTGGTATATATCAATGATCTAGACTTGAATATAGGGGTTATGATTAAGAAGTTTGCAGATGATATTAAAATTGGCTGTATGGTTGATACTGAAGAAGGAAGCTGTAGACTTCAGAAAGATATCAATAAATTGGTCAGGTGGGCAGAACAGTGGCAAATGGAATTCAATCCAGAGAAGTGTGAGGTAATGCATTTGGGAAGGGCTAACAAGGAAAGGGAATACACATTAAATGGTAGGACACTGAGTAGTGTAGAGGAACAAAGGGACCTTGGAGTGCATGTCCACAGATCCCTGAAGGTAGCAGGCCAGGTAGATAAGGTGGTTAAGAAGGTATACGGAATGCTTGCCTTTATTAGCCGTGGCATAGAATACAAGAGCAGGGGGGTGATGCTTCAACTGTATAAAACACTAGTTGGGCCTCAGCTAGAGTACTGCGTGCAGTTCTGGTCACCACATTACAGGGAAGATGTGATTGCACCAGAGAGGGTGCAGAGAAGATTTACAAGGATGTTGCCGGGAGTAGAGAATCTTAGCTATGAGGAAAGACTGGTTAGGCTGGGTTTATTTTCCTTGGAACAGAGGAGGCTGAGGGGAGACCTTATTGAGGTGTATAAAATTATGAGGGGCCTAGATAGAGTGGATAGAAAAGACCTATTTCCCTTAGCAGAGGGGTCAAAAACCAGGGGGCACAGATTTAAAGTAATTGGTGGAAGGTTTAGAGGGGATTTGAGGGGAAATTTCTTCACCCAGAGGGTTGTGGAGGTTTGGAACTCACTGCCTGAAAGCATAGTAGAGGCAGAAACCCTAACCACATTTAAAAAGTACTTGGATGTGCACTTGGGATGCGGTAACCTGCAGGGCTACGGACCAAGAGCTGGGAAGTGGGATTAGGCTGGATAGCTCTTTGTTGGCCGGCATGGACCAAATGGGCTGAAATGGCCTCCTTCTGTGCTGTAACTTTCTATGACTCTATGATTCTATGGTAAGCAAAGGAGATTTGGGGTTTAAATCATCCTGGTGTGAGGCTGGAGGTCTGTTTGCAGGAGGTGGCAGAGTTCTGTGCCCACCTCCTTGGTGAAGCGGAGCCATCTAATACACTGCTCCTCACTTAATTGTATGTAGGAAAAGTGCTCTGGGAATACCCTCTGAGGGTAAGGCCTCCTGGTGAGAGCCCTGATATCCCATCTCTTCTCTCTGTGCACATGTTCTCGTATTTCTCGCCGCCTACGCTCCCGCCGTTGTAGATCCTGGAGGGCGAGGTGGCGCCAGTACAGCCCCATTAATGTTACCAAGTGTAGCAGTTTGAATCTTTGAAGAATAAATGTAACTACTTTTTAGTTGCCAGAAGACTCCTGATACAAAAGAACCTTGAAATTACTGAATGAAACTGTTGTAGTGTGGGAAACTAACAAAAAACCCATGGTAACTGAACTAACCTGACAGCTGCGAGTGATTACTGATGATCCCTTTAAATAACACCCCTGGAGCCAGCTTCCTGGTGCTGCACATCAGCTCTCCCTGTTGGTGTTTATTCCAGGCGGTGAGGTAAGTGGCGAGAATCAATTTTTCAAATCAAGCAGTCAGTCAGTGTTGCACACTCACTGACATCATGATCTACCTGGCGTTGACGTTCCCGGCGATACCTCTTACCGGCGGTGCTACAGGGGTGCCGGATTTGGTGTGTGGTGCTGGATTCGCCTTGCCCCGGTGATACTGGTCTAGCACCCCATTAGCACCATCTACTGGCGCTAACGGGAGGCGCTAAGGGGACGGATTTTTCCTCCCATGTTTCCTACATTACAACAGTGAATACACTTCAGAAGTAATTTGTTGGCTGCAAAGCACTTTAGGACATCCTGAGGTCATGAAAGGAGCTATATAAATGCAAGTTAATACAGCACATAATCTAGGCTGACACTCCAATGCAGTACTGGGGGAGTGCTGCATTGTCGGAGGTGCCGTCTTTTGGATGAGGCATTAAACCAAAGCCCCATCTGTACTCTCATGTGGACGCAAAAGTTCCTACAGCACTATTTGAAGAAGAGCAGGCTAGTGCTCCCGGTGTCCTGGCCAACATTTACCTCTCAACCAACACCTAATAAAACAGATTTCATTGCTGTTTCTGGGACCTTGCTGTGCGCAAATTGGCTGCCACTTTTCTTACGTTACAACAATGGCTACATTTCAAAAATACTTTAGCAAAATACTGTGGATGCTGGAAAGCTGAAACAACAACAGAAAATGCTGGAATCACTCAGCAGGTCAGGCAGCATCGTGGAGAGAGAAACAGAGTTAATGTTTCATCATAGTCCTCACCCAAAGGGAGCAGGAAGACATTATGGCCCAGGAAACGCCACGAGCATTGGAGAAAGCAAGGCTGGTGGAGTCTGCATATTACTTGCAACCCTGCATTGTCAGTATATCATTGATATAGTAGCTGGCTGAATGGTATGAATGTTCTTTAATGCAGAATTAAGGGAATGGTGAAGGATGTAACAAGGGCTATTAATGCAGAGTGGCTTTGTGTAAATTTTCAGGGCAGGGGAATGAAAATATGACTGGAATTGCTGTGCAATTAACTCAGCCCCCACATCTTTTGCTGCAAGGTGTTGAAGTGGCCCTGCTTCTACTGCAGCTTCCTTTCTTTCACCCTGCATTTTCCTTGCCCAATGATCCAGATCCACTACTGGTAAAGTTGCAGCGTCGGAGTGGGAACAGCTCCGAGGACAGTCACTCCTCTTATTTTCCTTTGGGTAACTGATGGAGTTGCGGGAAAGATGGGCACAGATTTGGGAGGCAGCAATATGTTCAAGGACTTTGGAGAGGAAAGGAATTTGGATTTTGGGGCAATAGTTTGAAATGACAGAGGGGTCAAGGGTCGGTTTGGCTTGGTGTCAAATTTTGTTTAATAATGCTCCTGTGAAGCGCCTTGGGACGTTTTACTATGTTAAAGGTGCTATATAAATGCAAGTTGTTGTTGTTGAGAGGGGTGATGACAACAGATTTGAAGGGGAGGGATACAGTACATGAGGAGAGGGAACCATTAACAATATCAGCTAACATCGAGGACAGGAAGGGAAGTTGGGTGGTCAGTAGTTTGTTGCGGATAGGGTCGAGGGAGCAGGAGGTGGATCTCATGGACAAGATGAGCTCAGAGAGAGCATGAAGGGAGATAGGAGAGCAACGAGAGAAAGTTTGATTTCAGGGCTAGGGCAGGGGGGCACCTTAGGGGGAAGTTTGGCTGCATTATATAAATAGCTGCTATTTTCACATTGGCCCATATTTTCCGACCCCTACGGGTGTGTACCTGTAGGGGCCTCGCAAGTGCCGGTTTCAGGCATGTACACAAAATCACTGCCTATGAGTTTGGAAATTCAGGATTTGCCAGGTACCAGTCTGTACATGGCACTTGCAATGTGATTTGCCAGGTACCAGTCTGTACATGGCACTTGCAATGTGATTTGCCAGGTACCAGTCTGTACATGGCACTAGTAATGGGATTTGCCAGGTACCAGTCTGTACATGACATTAGTAATGGAATTTGCCAGGTACCAGTCTGTACATGACATTCATAATGGAATTTGCCAGGTACCAGTCTGTACATGGCACTAGTAATGGGATTTGCCAGGTACCAGTCTGTACATGACATTAGTAATGGAATTTGCCAGGTACCAGTCTGTACATGACATTAGTAATGGAATTTGCCAGGTACCAGTCTGTACATGGCACTAGTAATGTGATTCTCAATAGCCGCTCTGCTGTTGTGCAACGGGCACCAGTGCCTCTCAATATGGGGTGTAACAAGCACTTGGTGCACAGGATACACAATAATGTGGCCAGCAAGGGCTTCTGCTGCTGAGTGTTTGTGCTCCTACCTTGCACTAGGCTCACTGTGAGCTGAATTTTAATCAAAGGAGATCGTTCCAAATTGCACGTGGTGTGTCCGAACAGTGCTCAAATTCCTCAGTGCCCATATGAAATGGGCATTATATGGGAAGCTTCTTCACATGTATTGGGTCCTTTAGCTTTAACAAAAGTGAGTTACTGCCAGTGTCTGCTGTGCTTTTTTGTTGCTATTCCTATGCTTCTTTAGTGTTTACTTTTTACCTGTTAATATATTTAGCTTTGCCGAAATTAGCTTACAGATAGCTCTTAATGTTTGAATCCCCATCTACCTTTGTATCCTCGCTTCTAACACATTTTGAAGTCTACGCCAATTCATCTTTAAGGGCAACCAGCGGCCCTTTAAGAGATGCTGTTTCCAGATATCCTGACCCTGGATCAGTGCAGCATGTGCTGGATTCATTTTAGACATTACAATATAAGATCAGCTCAGCTGTGTGCAGCTCCTAAAGAGTATTATTGGCCCCATAGTTAGTATCATATGATGGATTGAACTTCTATTGCTGATTATTGTAAGGTGGCTTCATGTTATTTTCTTCATCAGCCTAGCTTGATGAAATCGCTGAAGAATTGTAATCTTGCTATATCTCTATTTTATTTTACTCTCCCTCAGTTTTCAGAGGGTATAGAGATTATTGGTATAAATTATATTAAAATGGCTCAAGAGGATATGCTATAAGATCCTGTTCAGCACTTTTTCTTGAGGACTGCAAAGCACTGCTGGACTATATCAAAAATGTAGCAAGATTTCCTTTTGTATAAACTATATTCCAAGAACAACACCAACTTGTACATGTCATTAACATAAGAAAACGTCACAAGGTGTTTCACAGGAGTGTAATCAGACAAAAATTGACACCGAGCCAAAAACACACTGGCCCAGATTATCCGATCGCAGGCCTCCCGCGGGCGGAGGGCTGTGATCTGGAAAAACCTGCGCCCTTACCTGAGGGCTCCTGGGAGGTGCAGAGTTCCGTTGCTGGGCCTCTCCAAACTCCAAATGCGCAGGGCCCACGTATCCCAGAGGCACAGGTAGTTCGCAGCGTCCCTGGGATCACGTGGGCCATGGGGAGCCAATCACAGAAGGGAATCTCCCTTCATACATTTGACAGGAAGACCTGTCAAATATATGAATGAAGAGCACCCCCAAAATATAGTAAAACTTTAAATACATTTTTTAAAAATCACATTTTTAAAATGACTTGAAAGTACAAATAAATTAACTATTTTAAACAAAACTTTAAATTTTTGAAAAAAATAATTAAAGTTTTTTATGGGGCTAAAAATAAACTTACCTTTTTTTTTAAAAAGTATTTTTAAATGATAAATCAGTGGAAAACATTTTTTTACTTTTTTCAACTCTTATCCTGGTAAAAGCAGGCCTTACAGCTGCTTTTACCAGGCGCAAGAATTGTAAGGGTTTTCTGCGGGCGGTGGGTCTCCAAAAAACGGAACTATCCGTCCGCAGAGGCCCTTCTCCCGGGCAGCCGGAGGATCTGTCAAGAGCTTTCTTGACAGATCGGAAATGCTGGTTTCCAGCGCATGCGCTGTGCATGCCTAAAACCGTCATTTCCAATGTCCCTATGGGTGGGTATACAGCGCGTACACACCTGTAGGGATCGGAATATCTGGCCTAATGAATTCTTACATATCATTTGCGTGTTCATTATTCTACTTTTACTTTGTAACATTAGTTTTCAGAATTTGGTGAAACATCCATTTTACAGATGTTTACATAAAAGAATAGCATTTGCAAATTTTGAGAAACCAGTGAGCATCAGAATATTTGCAAGTTTTGCATTAGTATTGTGGCTTGAGATATTTACAAGAAATAGTTGGTGGTTTCTGTTTTCTATGCTTTTCAATGCACAACATGAAAAGCTATGAGAACAAGAGTAGATTTTGCCTGAGTTATTTGCCTGAGTTATTTGTGCTTTTCTATTCTGTTTAACTTCTTTGTTCCTCTAATTATTTTCAAATGATTTTTTCTTGTTTGTGTAGCTCTCACCTCATGTATCACATTCCAATTCATGACCAAGTAGGCGGATGGACAATCTCTTTCCAGCCGTCTACCTCTATTGCACTCGTCTTTTCTTTTTGTTGCCATTTTCTCCTCCTAAAAGCTTTGACTCTTTTCTTGAGTGAAGTCCTACTGGTGCTAGTCATCCTGCTATACTTTGTCCAATTCTCCATTATTCTTTTCATTCAGCTATGAGGTTTAATTGTGAGTGTGGGCTGCAGGGAGTATCATAGCCAAAACTGGTTCTGTTCTCACCCAATGTCCACAAAAGCACACTTCCAGCAGGCAACACTGGCTAGCAATCAGGAATGGGAACTCTGGCTGATTTACCCTCTCCATCACAACCCAAGAAGCTGAGGTCAATTGTAATGCGCCTACTGCAGTCCCAGTTGAGATCAGCTATCTCAGCACACACACCCAGGTTCAAACCTGGAACCTTCCGAGTCTGTGTGGCCTAGCTATTCATGAGATAAACCTCCTGAAATGTTGGGGCAACATCTCTTACTTTTCAACATGCAACTGCGAAACTTGTAAAAGTAAAATTGGTTGACTTACCCTCTGATTTTCACTCTCTTTCTCATGAAGTTGCTCTTCTTTGGCTGGCATCTCATTCAGGCAACTTGATTAAGATCGCAAACCCAGCGGTTGTAGGACATTGTGAGAGAAAACTTGTGAACAATCAGCCATCAATGTAGTGCAGTACCACGTGAACAAGCTGCCGGAGGTGTTTAATTTAAAGTTAATATGAAAAGGGTCTAATGATCCAACAAGGAGATGCTCAGAAACAGTGAAGCTCCTTCTGTTTTGATGATCCAATTGATAGTGCAGACACGACTGGGTTACCTAGAAATGGAGATAACCTTAAAACACACAATTAACGTGCTATGCTCTCCAGCAACCTCCCTACATTTAAATTAAACTCTGTTCTTTTACTTTAAATAAACCAAAAAATATGTACATTTTATTTTGCTGTATTCATTTAAATGTATGCTGTATTTCTGTGCTGGATTATTCACACTCATGAACTTGCATTGAAGAATATTTCTCTAGCTTTCTATCCTTTTCTAGTACTGGAATGAGTGCCATC
The DNA here is from genome assembly GCF_052327205.1 of Somniosus microcephalus. Taxonomy (NCBI): domain Eukaryota; kingdom Metazoa; phylum Chordata; class Chondrichthyes; order Squaliformes; family Somniosidae; genus Somniosus; species Somniosus microcephalus. Next base: position 162,707,595 of record NC_140996.1, on the reverse strand, counting down.
TGATTCAAATCATGTAATAGAAGATGCTGGTAGAATAGATTGATCTACAGCTAAATTATTCTTAGCGGGTAAATGTCACATTGGCACAGGAAATAAAAAAGGAAAATGTCTGCAAGCTCTCACAAGGGATTTGGTTGTACATGTATGCTAACTTTCAGATTTCTAATCATCTTTCCTCTTTACATAGCACGGTGAGACACAGCAGTGCAGTGCTATGAGTGGAATCTAGTCCCTGTATTGTGTGTAAGGTTGTGTTACATGTTTGCTTTTCATAATACACATTTTGTAAATGTGATTAAATGAAAAAAAAATGGTAATCATTGAAAGACAAATTGAATAATGGAAGCATAGCATCCATTTTCATGGCTGTATGTGTGAAAGCAAACTTGCTGTATCTCAGTGTAAGTTCAGACCGTTTGACAAATAACAACCATTTCGAACACTGGCATTGTAAAATGGTCTGAAATTGCACTCTACTTGTCTTTACACACCATTTCTGTTCTTATCTACTGCCCTTTAAAGTAATTCCTCTTGTTATAATTGTTCACTATTGTCCCTGTTGAGGATGGGGAGAGGTGGGGGAAGCGGGGCAGGGCTGCACTTGCTGATTGATCAAGTCAGGTTTCGGCTTTACCCAAGCTCACCGACTATGGCCACGATTTTGCTGGCGCTCAGCGGACCTGATTGGTGGCGGGTCAGCTGTGAAATTTAAAATGATTGACAGCAGGTCAAGAACCCGCTATCAAAACGCATGCACCTGCATTTCCCTATGTCGGGTCTGCCAGCGCTGAGCAGACCCAACAGGCAGTGACGGGGAACCCAATTCAAATCACTATTGGTTTGTTTACAGCCACTTAACAATGCTTTTTTCCCCCAGCTTTTTGAATTTGACAGGTCGCTCACCGATTTCCCGATTGTCTGTAAAGCTGATGCAGGAGGTCACCGGCCATTGAATCAGCTGATGAGTTGACAGCTTCCAATCAATGTCAAGTCAAAGCTCCCAGCTGATTGAGAAATGTTCCCTTAACCACTAGCTTCTCTAAACTGCATTTCTACTACAGATTCAGAATGTTGCAAGTCTTTACACAAGTCTCCATCCAGTCTGACCTCATGACCTCTCCCACCATTGACACATCGCTTCTGTCATCCCTACTTCGCCTGCCATCTATTCCATCAGCATGGGCAAATTTTATACTTACCTTGGTCCTCATAATCTGACCTCAATCAGCCCCAACACCAGCATCACCAGGCACACCAGCAGCACCAACAACCACAACAACCTTCTCCGCAATCACCTGATGCTGTACAGGACAGAGGGCATCAGCACCCAACCACATTGCTGCCCGGGCGGCCAGGGATGGCCTCACCATGACCACATTTATTTCACTTGACATTGTACACCCTGGCTGCCACATGATGTGCCAGGTTGGCACCACGCCACACCAACAACATAAAGTATTCCTACAATGCCCAAGCCATTCCTTTCACACTCATAAGCATTGCGGGGGGTTACCATTATGTCTCACCATTCACTGCAACTCATTAAGCCACTTCCAAAGGTGCACACGAATCTGTCCAAGAACGCAAAGTGTTGAAAATAAAGATTTCAATGTTTGACAATACATTAACAGAAACTTCACATGAACATTGGCTAAAACACACAAGTGCCTACCCTTGGGTGTTGTTAGTTGGTATGATTGGACCAGAATGAGGGTGAGTGTGCGGGGTGGCTAATGAGATGGAGAAGTGATAATGTAGATAGAGAGGGATGGATGGAGGTGCAAGGTAAGTTGGTGTGAGTAAGGATGTGCAGGAGTAGTGTAGGGAAGGCAGAGTGATGGGGATGTGATGAGTGGCACAGCAGGATGAGGTTGAGTGTGGCTTTGCAGTAATGTTTCGTGATCTACTGAGATCATTAATATTGGCCCAGAAATTCGGGTCTCCACGGGTGAATACGCATGGGATACTCACCCGTAAGCCCAATGGAAGTGTCGGTTTCGTGCATACACTGTGCATGCGCGGGAAACCAGCACTTCCATTCCCCTGAAAGAAGGGGTTCAGAGGTGGAATGTGTGCACAGGAGAGACAGCACGTGTGCATTAAACTTAAGTTTTTTTTGCAGGTTTTCCCGGGAGGGTAAATCTCCAGAAGTTAGACATGTAAAAAGCAGTCGCAAAGCCTGCTTTTTACAAGGTAAGTGGTGAATTAATTAAAATTAAAACATTTTTTCCACAGGTTTATTATTTTTAAATACTTTAAAGAAAGGTAAGTTTATTTTTAGCCCTGTAAGAAAATGTAATAAATGTTTTCAAAAATTTAAATTATTGTTTAAAATAGTTATTTGATGTAATGTATAGTTATTTTAAAAATGTGATTTTTTAAAAAGTTATTTGAAGATTTAGTGATGTTTTGGGGCTTATGGTATTTATAGGTTTGACAGGTCTTCCTGCCAAACTTATGAATGAAGCATTCCCTGCTACCATTGGCTCTCCATGGCCCATGTGATCCCAGGGGACGCATCGAACTAACTGCGCCCATGGGATACGCAAGCACTGCGCGCTGGCAGTTGGAGGAGGCCCAGGATTGGAATCCCACGCGGGCCCACAGTTCAATGGCTGGCACGGTAGATAAGTGCAGGTCGGGGGCTTGCACCCGCGGGAAGCCCCCGATCTGAATTTCTGGGCCATTGAAAGGTTTGCGCCACTGCAGCCTGGTCCTCCTGATGACATCCCTGCTTGTGACCTCCTGTGCAATGTGCAACCAGGCTGCGTTGATCTCCTGGGGTGGTCTCTTCCACCCATTGGAAGGGAAGAGAATCTCCCTGCATGCTGTGGCTCCCTCCATAAGCATATGGAGGGAGTCATGGGAGACCCTTGGTATAGCCGTGCACCTCTGTGCAGTGATTGTCAGTGTTTGCAGCGCCTCAATGCTGTAGAACACCGACAGCACAAATGTCTAGGTAAATTTGCGCATGGTCCCTTTAAGGAAACCGGCTGATGACGCGTCATCAAATGACATCATCAGACCTGCTTCCTTTAATTGGTCAGGAAACTCACTGGGCGGGCTTAACAAGCCCAATCAGGGTAAAGTCATGTTGGAGGCTGGGACAGAGACAGGAGCAGTGCCGGGCCCCACCACCGACATCGCCCGCCCCGGACCCACCGAGGTAGGGAAAATCGCGGCCTATCGGTCTGTATAAAATAATACGTTGTTTACTAACTCTTTAATGAATTACAGGGAAGCTTTAGTAGGTATTTCTTATCTCTCTGGCCAATGCACTTTGTGTTAACTTATTTAGATACCCCCTGGATTGTGACCTTTTTCTTGCTGCTAACGATCATGAGTGAATAGTGTGGGTTCACAGTTCTTGTTAAAAGCCTGCTTTTGCAACACTTTACAATTGTTTACAATAGCAGAACATTCAAAACATAATGGGGTCGATTTTCGTGGAGCCGTCAGGCGGGGTTTCAGGTGTGTGGAGGGGGAAAATCCCGAATTCGGGGGTCCCAACACCATCCAGCCCAAAACCCCGCTCCACGCAACTTTCAGAGGCGACGGGTACCCGCCCCGCACTGGGACCCGCCGAAACCAGGCGGAAAGGGATTAGTGCCAATTAACTGCCTGTTAACAGATAGTTAACAGGCAGTTTTTAGCCTAATCCCTATTTTGAGGGGTGTCGTGTGGGATTCCTGATGGCTCCAAACCACACCAGGTTAGAGCAGGCGGGCCGTCGGGTTGAAGGAGTTGGAGGGGTCGCGATGTCGGTGCTCAGGTGAGTGATGGGTGCATGAGTACAAAGGTAAGTGTGTTTGGTGTGTCTAAAGTGTGTAAAGAACTTTTACTTACCTGTACTCACCTTTACAGCCTTTCTTCCTGTAGCCGTTGGGAGCCCATCACTCAGCCGGAACTTAAAGCTGAACGGCTGCGATCTGTGAAAAGTGACAGCCTTCAGCTTTGAGTGCCGGTGTGAGTTCTAACTGAGTCTGTGCAGAAGGACTCAGCTTAGAACTCGGACTGTCAGTGTTTCACAGCTTCAAACAGCTGTGAAACACTGATATTTCATCTGTCAAGAACTCTTGACAGATGAAATTGTAGTCCGTGACGTCACCTGTTGCTGGGTGGCCCTTAATTGGCCTGCTGAGACCGCTGGGCGGGCTCAACAAGGTCAATCAAGGGAAAATCGCACGGATTGACCGGACGTCGAAGTAGGCGGGACTAAAACCCGAAAGTTGTAGTCCCGCCTCCTTCCCGACAGCTTCAGAAAAATCGACCCCCATATATCATAAAGATTTCTAAATAAATGTATAATTTCCCATGATCCCTGTTCCCACAAGGGATTAGTTGCTTTTTATGAAGAGAACATTAGATATTCCAAGTTAGAAATGGCTGTTAGTCTCCATATATATCTCTTAATCACAGCACAGCATCCCTATATTCCAGGAATTATGCCAATTTGGGGAAAACATTTCAATATGCCAAGATTTCCTGCTTCTTACTGTTTCTGAATTTCTCAGAATTAGGTGAAAAGTCTTGGCGGCAGCTGATTCAGAAAGAAATGTTCACTCCATTAAAGGATCACATTACCAACCTGTAATTTTAATGGCCCAGATTTTGCTGTGGCAGGGCATCTAATGGCATCTGCCATTAGTTAGACTTGCCCTTGCACGGTTAGGTTTTTACATTTTTTGCATGGCAAGTTGCTGAACGTGCGAGCTGATAACGCGCAGCGAGGGAAACTGGGCACCTGCGGCCTGAGTAGGGCGACCAACAGGGTGTCTCCTTAACCAATCAGACTGAAGGATTGCAAAATAAACAGCACAAGGGCTGAGAAGGAAGCGTAAATTAGAGTGAGTGAATTCAATGTCAAATCAGGTAGAGAAGAGAAATAAAGTGAGGGAAAGAAAGAAAGTAAGAGATAGAGACAGAAAGGAAAAATAAAAAATCTTTACATTTTAATTTTGACATTTAAAAAATCTCCAACAAAAATGAATACCTGAAAGAATTAGATTTCTTCCACACTTGTAATAGTTAATTTTCAGAGCCAGAGAAGTTGATTGGCAGTAATTAACACTTAGCACGTCGTTAAAAGGCTATACACTTTATTCCTTGATCTAAGTCATTGATAGATATGGTGAAAAGCTGAGGCCCCAGTACAGTTCCCTGGGGAACACCACTTGTCACATCCTGCCAATCAGAGTACACTTCTTTTATCCCTACTTTCTGTCTCCTACCTCCCAACTAATTATCAGTAATTTACAGCAGAAACTGACCTGGTTATATCCTTTGTCAATCACAGTACCGTATTATCCTATAGCAACAGCATAACAATATAGTCTACCTTTCTGCCAAAGTCAAATCAGTGCTATGGTTATATAGAATAAAACAATAGTTCCAATATAACAAATGTAACTAATTGTGTACCAAACACAGAAGCTGCCAAACACGATTCTTCATAAAGCCTTTTACCAGAACAGCCATGCAGGTAGAGCCACACAATTTAAAACTGCTATATTACAAATTCAGTAAAGGAAGAATTGATGAGGGTATTTAACTCAATTTCAGGGTTTTGTTAATGTTTATAAAGTGTGTAAATAGGTGTCCTGATAGTTGAGTTGCTAAGAACATTGGGGTAATTTTAACCCCCCACATCTGGTGGCTTGGGGTCGGGTGAGGTGTAAAAATGTTTTAAATCTCAAACCCGACTGCCAGCTACCTCCAACCTGCCCACTTGCGGGTTTACCAGAGGCGGGACGGGGGCGGGCAGCCAACCCAATGGCTTATGCGACCCGCCCCTCTCAATATCGGGGCTATTGTCTTTGTTTTTGCCGGTGTCAGGTATCTCTGTTGATTGAATGTTAAACTCAGGTCACGTACTCACCAATAACCTACTCATTAACACTCAGTTTGAGTTCTGCCAGAACTTACAGATCTCCTCACAGCTTTGATCCAAACAGGGACACAAGTGCTGATGCCAGAGCACAGGTGACAGTAGCTGCCTTCAACATCAAGGCAGCATTGGCAGGTATAGTGCTAAGGAACCCTAGCTAAAGTGAGGTCTTTGGGGGTCAAAGGGTGTTGTATATGTAGGTAGAACAAATGAAGGACAGAGACACGAGTTGCTAGTTCATGTGCTTGCTTTACTAGGCCAGAGCAAACTGAGCATGCTCATACTAAACCATGTGATAATACATTACACTACTTTCCCCTTTAAAAAATGCACATATTTCCCTCTCAAATACAACAAAACTATGGTCCCACTTTCCCAACATTACATGTATCACATAACAAAGGCTCCTGGCTTATTTTCTTTTAAATGAACTACAAATCCAGTTTAATAACAGGTTTGCAGAGCCTTCCTGATCTCCTTACTGAAGGTTTTGGTGTTGAACTAATTTCCAGGCTGTTTTGTTCTGGTCCTGAACTCAAAGATGTAGGTGCCACCACTCTGTTTCCCCATTTGATACAAACTTGTTCACACGACAATTCAGTACAACGGTTCTGGAATGGTTTCAGTTCTGTGTCCATACACTGATCAGTCCATCCATTGAAGGTGTTTTCATACGCTCTCTTCAACATCGAGTCCTTTTGAGTCTCATCTGTAATCTCAGTTGCACTCACTGGAAAGTCTTTGTCAACTGCACCTGGCGTGAAAATCTCGCCTTCACACCCAACACGAGTCTTCATGGAGCAACCTGGACAAGGCATCTGTGATTGCATTCTGCTTTGAAATGTAATATTCAATTGTGTAGTCATATTGTGACAACAACACTGCCCAATGTTGCATTCTTGATGTGGCCACTGCAGGGATGGCAGATTTGGGCCCCAATAGTGCTAGGAGCGGTTTGTGATTGGTTATCAGGGTAAACTTTCTGCCGATCAGGAACTGTTGGAATTTCTTGATTCCAAACACTATGGCGAGTGCTTCCTTTTTAATTTGTGCGTAGTTTCTTTCACTCTTTGTGAGGGTTTGCAATACGAACGTGATTGGTTTCTCTTGCCCTCATCCAAATAACAGCTACTAACAGCTCCCACACTGTAACTAGAAGCATCACACACTAACTTCAGCTCATGCGCTGTGTCGTGGTGCACAAGTAGAGCATCGCTAGAGAGACTTCTCATACAAGCATCGTAAGCTTCCTGTTACACTTTTGTCCACTGCCACTGGACATCCTTCTTGAGGAGCTCGTGCAATGGAGCTAACATGGTCGCTAACTCAAGTAAGAAACGTGCATTGTACTGGATCATTCCATGGAAAGATCTTAACTCAGACACGTTCTGTGGCTTTGGAGCATTGATGACAGCATCAACCTTTTCCTTAACTGGTTGCAAGCCATTTGCATCAACTTTCAGACCAAGGTACACAACCTCGGGCTGCACAAAAGCACATTTACTCCTTTTCAATTTGACATTATGGGAATTCAGCCTTTGAAGCACGATATCTGACACTTCTAGATTTTCTTCCTCGCTTCTTGTTGCAATCAGCACATCATCCTGATTGCATAAGCAATTTGGAATTCCTTGCAAAATTTTATACATCATAACCTGGAAGATTTTGAGAGAGAACTTTACACCATACAGCAGCTTGCTGTATGAGTACAGTCCCCTGTGAGTGTTGATAGTGAGATACTGTCAAATCTTTGTCAACATTCAGCTGAGTGTAAGCATGCAACAGGTCAAGCTTGGAGAAAACCTTTGACCCAGAGAGTTCTGCATACAAATTGTGCGATGTAGGTAACGGGTACTGCTCATCATCAACTGCTTGGTTGATAGTGACTTTGTAGTCACCACACAAGCGTACAGTTTTGTATGCTTTGGGCACTACCACAATCAGGGTAGCCCATTCACTTTTGTCAGTTTTACTAGCACTCCATTTACTCTCAGTTTCTCTAGCTCTTCTTCCACCTGACTTTTCAACACACGGGGACCGGCCTTGCCTTACAATAGACAGGCTTCACGTTGGACTTGATGCGGATATGCGCGTCATACCCAGTGATGTCCTCATAACTGTCTGTGAACATGCTTTCATACTTGTTCAGCATTGTGTCGAGTCGCTTCTTTGAAGCATCTACACTGAAGATGTATTTCCAGTCTAGTTTTAGCTTTCTCAACCAGCCTTTGCCCATGAGGGTTGGCCTGTTGTAGCTCGCTACAATAACAGGAAGCTTTACTGACTGGCCATTGTGTTGAACTGTACATTCCATTTGTCCACATGCCTCTAGGATTTCTCCGGAGTAGGTTTTTAACTCTACAGTACTCTTTGTAAGTGGTATTTGATTGAACTTACTCTCATATGTGTCCTTACTCATGATAGAGCAGTCCGCCGCATTGTCGATAAACATATCAATATATTGCTCGTTGACCAAAAGTTTTGTACGGAAGTCTTTCTCATCACTGTTGGATAAAAGCAAAAGAAAGGAAGGAGAAAAACAAAAGTGGCAGTCAGAGAAATCAACGGTTTAAATCAAACATGGCCACAGTAAATAATAACTCTAATATGTCTAAGAGCGTTAAAAAAATAAGCCTGAAGGCTTTGTGTCTTAATGCGAGGAGCATTCGTAATAAGGTGGATGAATTGGCTGCGCAAATAGAGGTAAACGAATATGATTTGGTTGGGATTACGGAAACGTGGCTCAAGGATGACCAAGGCTGGGAACTCAACATCCAGGGGTATTCGATATTCAGGAAAGATAGGCAAAAAGGAAAGGGAAGTGGGGTAGCATTACTGGTTAAAGAAGTGATTAACACAATCGTAAGGAAGGATATTAGCTTTGATGATGTGGAATCTGTATGGGTAGAATTCAGAAATACCAAGGGGCAGAAAACGTTAGTGGGAGTGGTATATAGACCTCCAAGCAGTAAGGCGGAGGTTGGGGATGGCATTAAAAGGGAAATTAAAGAAGCGTGCAATAAGGGCACAGCAGTCATCATGGGTGACTTTAATCTACATATAGATTGGGCTAACCAAATTAGTAACAATACTGTGGAGGAGGAATTCCTGGAGTGTTTACGGGATGGTTTCCTGGACCAATATGTCGAGGAACCAACCAGAGATCAGGCCATCTTAGACTGGGTATTATGTAACAAGAAAGGATTAATTAACAATCTTGTTGTACGAGGCCCCTTGGGTCGGAGCGATCATAATATGATCGAATTCTTCATTAAGATGGAGAATGAAGTAGTTGACTCAGAGACTAGTGTCCTAAATTTAAATAAAGGAAACTACGATGGTCTGAGGCGTGAGTTGGGTAGGATTGATTGGGGAATGTTACTCAAAGGGTTGACGGTGGATAGGCAATGGCAAACATTCAAAGACCGCATGGATGAACTACAGAAAATGTTCATCCCAGTTTGGCACAAAAATAAAACAAAATAGGTGACTCAACCGTGGCTAACAAGGGAAATTAGGGATAGCATAAGATCCAAGGAGAGGACGTATAAATTGGCCAGAAAAAGCAATAATCCTGAGGATTGGGAGCAATTTCGGATTCAACAAAGGAGGACAAAGGGATTAATTAAGAAACGGAAAATAGAGTATGAGAGTAAGCTTTCAGGGAACATTAAAACTGACTGTAAAAGCTTTTATAGATATGTGAAGAGAAAAAGATTGGTGAAGTCAAGCGTAGGTCCCTTGCAGTTAGAATCAGGGGAATTTATAATGGGGAACAAAGAAATGGCAGACCAACTAAATACATATGTTACGGGAGAGGTAGTGGACCCAAATGCAGACAGACAGCCAGAGACCTGAGATGGAGTAAAACTCAAAAGATGCTTTAGTAGAAGGCTCTTCAAATACAGGACGTACAGAGAAGTCTTCAAATAAAAGATCAAAGTAACAATTCAAAGAAACAACAGCGAGTATACAAAACGCAGGGCAAGGACTAGAAACTAACCTGTGACTTTCAGACATGAGAACTCAAGACTGAGCAACTGGGGCCGGAAATAGTCAGCTTAAATAACAGGCCTGATTGCTCTAATGAGACAATTACTCTAATGAGACACAGGTGAGGAGAGAGGTACAGAGACATGGCAGCAGTGTACTGAGGCCTCCTAAACCGCCCTCTGGCAGCCAGCAGAGGAACGTGTAGCTGGGGCCCTGACAACATATTTTGGTTCTGCCTTCACAAAGGAGGACACAAATAACCTCCCAGAGATGCCGGGGAACATAGGGTCTGATGAAAGGGAGGAACTGAAAGAAATCAGTATTTGTAGGGAAATGGTGTTAGGGAAATTGATGGGATTGAAGGCTGATAAATCCCCAGGGCCTGATAATCTACATCCTAGGGTACTTAAGGAAGTGGCCCTAGAAATAGTAGATGCATTGCTGATCATCTTCCAACATTTGATGGAATCTGGAACAGTACCCATGATTGGAGGGTAGCTAATGTTACCCCACTATTCAAAAAAGGTGGTAGAGAGAAAATGGAGAATTACAGACCGATAAGCCTGACATCGGTAGTGGGGAAAATGCTAGAGTCCATTATAAAAGATGTAATAGCAGAGCACTTGGAAAACAGTGACAGGATCGGACAAAGTCAACATTGATTCACAAAAGGTAAATCGTGCTTGACTAATCTATTGGAATTTTTTGAGGATGTAGCTGGTAAAATAGATAAGGGAAAACCAGTGGATGTGGTGTATCTGGACTTTCAGAAGGCCTTCATAAGGTCCTGCATAAGAGATTAGCATGTAAAGTTAAGGCACATGGGATTGGGGACAAGGTATTCTTCTTATCGTGTCTATACACTGTTCCCTTTGGGGAACAGTATGAAGTAGTGGAAGGATTTCTGGCCACGTTAAACGCTCCTTCCGTGACCGTAACCATCTTCATACCAGCCATTAGGGTGGTTAGTCCTATGGCGGAAGGGTTTTACGGGCTCCCACAACCCATACGAGGGGGGGGGGGGCCACCCACACCCACGGACGCAAGTATCCCGATGGATGTCAACCCAGAATTTAGAGCCGGAGCTCCGACTCTACTTTCCGGGACTGTCTGGAGCGGGGTTCGAAACCCTACACCTTCTGGCCCAGCGGCGGGGATGCTTACCGCTACGCCAAAGGCCCACTCCGGCAAGGTATTGACTTGGATAGAGAACTGGTTGGCAGACAGAAAGCAAAGAGTTGGAATAAATGGGTCCTTTTCCGAGTGGCAGGCAGTGACTAGTGGGGTACCGCAGGGATCGGTCCTTGGACCCCAGCTATTCACAATATATATTAATGATCTAGACAGGGGAACTAGATGTAATATCTCCAAATTTGCAGACGACACAAAGCTGGGTGGGCATGTGTGCTGTGAGGAGGATATCGAGAAACTCCAGGATGATTTGGACATGTTGGGTGATTGGGCAGAAACATGGCAGATGCAATATAACGTGGATAAATGTGAGGTGGTGCACTTTGGTGGCAAAAACAGGAAGGCAGGTTATTATCTAAATGGCAATAGATTGGGACAAGGGGAAGTGCAACGAGACCTGGGTGTCCTTGTGCACCAGTCGCTGAAGGTAAGCATGCAGGTGCAGCAGGCGGTTAAGAAGGCGAATGGTATGTTGGCCTTCGTAGCGAGAGGGTTTGAGTACAGGAACAAGGATGTCTTGCTGCTGTTGTACAGGGCCTTGGTGAGACCACATCTTGAGTATTGTGTGCAGTTTTGGTCACCTTATCTGAGGAAGGATGTTCTTGCCATTGAAGGAGTTCAGCGAAGATTCACCAGGCTAATACCTGGGATGGCAGGAATGATATATGAGGAGAGATTGGGTCGATTTGGCTTGTACTCACTGGAGTTTAGAAGAATGAGAGGTGATCTCATTGAAACTTATAAAATTCTGACAGGACTGGACAGACTAGATGCAGGAAGGATGTTCCCGATGGTCGGGGAGTCCAGAACCAGGGGACACAGTCTAAGGATAAAGGGTATGCCATTTAGGACAGAAATGAGGAGGAATTTCTTCACCCAGAGAGTGGTGAACCTGTGGAACTCTCTACCACAGAAGGTGGTGGAGGCCTGTTCATTAAATATATTCAAGAAGGAGTTGGATATATTTCTTAAGGCTAAAGGGATCAAGGGGTATGGGGAGAAAGCAGGGACCGGGTACTGAATTTGGATGATCAGCCATGATCGCATTGAATGGCGGAGCAGGCTCGAAGGGCCGAATGGCTTACTCCTGCTCCTATCTTCTATGTTGGTGTTGCCATTAATGGCATAGATACTGTAGATGCCTAGTTCTTCAACATCAGGTGTGTTCACTTCAATATTGTGAATTCCCCCCTTTTGTTGACGCTACTTTGCATTGCCACTAGAATGGTTCTTACTATCTGCTTTCAATCTAGCTCTGCAAGCTGTTGAAATATGGCCTTGCTTCTGGCAGTGAAAACACTTCGCATTTCTGTATTGGCAGGTCTGTGGTGAGTGATTTCCATTGCAGCGATAACAATTCACTGAACTGCTCTCACTGACATGCTTTTGACTTGGTCTCACAACTTTAGGTTGTAGCAGTCGATGCAGACTTCATGGATTTTTGGATTTTTAACCCCTATTAAAAACTGGACAGGCTGTTTGGGGCAGGGTGGGGAGCAGTGTAAAACCCACTCAAGCTGGAGATGACTCATTCGTATGGAAACAAACTGTCCTGGGAACAATGGCCCGAGAGGCCCACTCCCAAGTCTTGATTAACAAGGCTGACGACTCATTGTTCTAGTCAAGATGAATTCATTAAGTTAATCAGCAGGAAGATCGAAAAGAGATCAAAAACCATTTCAAACCATTCAAGAGATCGAAAACCCATTCCCCCAGGCCATTTGTCCATGAAAACCACAGACAATGGTTTGTGTATTGGAGAGGTATAAAAAGAGCAGTTTGGATAGCTCTCTCTCTCTCTCCTGCCCTCCACACAATGTAACATCAAGAAGAGTTGAGCCTTGCTCTTCCAACCGAGATGAACGTCGACTAAAGCTGGGACTCGCATGCCGCAAGGCCGGTACGGAACCAGGTAGCCGAGATGTACGGGAGGAAGCTCCAAGCAAGATAAAAGGGGCAATCTAGGTGAGCATTGCCAAGCCTACACACCCACATGATCACTTAGCTGTGTGAGGGGGTGCCTGTATGTTCCTACCAAACCAGAGGGGGTTTAGCGTTGGAAGGGTCCTGTGATAGTTTAGTTCATGGGAAGGTGTTTTGAGGCCGTGGTAAGTCAGCACGGCAGGGGCTTGTTGGACAAGTCAGGGTTGTACTGTTTTAAACTGTACTGTTGTGTTCACACCACTTGTACTGTAGGCGAGTGGAGTGGTTTTTGTTAACCTTAATAAACACTGTATGGGTGAGCCCGAAAACGCTGTCCGTGTTCAAATCTGTCCTCAGTAATCCCTATCGTCCAGAACTTGTAGTAAGGGGGTTTGCATGCTCGCTATGGGCGGGGCGAAACCACTTACAATAATTGGCGATTGCGGCAGGGGCCATAGGAAATTGGTCACCGCAAAACACGGTTACAAGGTTCAGCGGTGGCTTTGTGACTGTAGACCTTAGCTGCACTAGTCACTTGAGTTGGACGGAGCTTCTTAGTATTCTTAGATGCCATCTCCATAGAGAGGGCAATTTTGCATGCTATGTCAAATGTTAGGTTCTGAGTGTTCAGTAACTAGGACTGTGTGCGCTCATCAACCGGTCCACGCACAAACTTATCTCGCAACGCACGATCCAAAAATGTGCCGAAGTTACAATGCAAAGATGGGTTCTTAAGAGCTACAATGTACTTGCTGATGGTTTCACTTTGTTTTTGGCTTCTGGTACCAAACTTATAGCTCTCTGCTATTTCTAATGGCTTTGGGTCGAAATGGTCCTCGAGTTTCTCAACAATGTCTTCAAACGACACATCCTTCACTTTCCCTGGCGCGAGTAGGTTTGTCAACATTCCGTAGACATCTGTCCCGATCCCCGTTAGAAAAATTGCATTCTTCCATTCATGAATTACTTTATTTTGAGCATGAACATTCTCATCTATACCTTCGGTCTCAAAAATGTTATTGGCCCTAAAAAAATCTCCACCCGCTCAATGTAAGAACTGAATGGTTTGCGAGCTCAGTCATACATGCCGAGGCTTCTGATGAATCCCGCAGGCACAGCCATGATTATCCCGATCCCATCGAACAGTGACGCAGCACGCTACCTGTGTACCTGTGAGAATCAATGCCGCTGTTGCTGTGTATACATACACGCGAAGGCGAAGCACAGACAATTCTGCATCAGCATTAACAGTAAAACATCGCAAAAGTTCAGTTTAGATGCCATAAGTTCACCTTAAACTTTTCCACTCGAAGGTTGAACACTGTGTCCTTCCATGATCCCTAAAAATGGCTTTGGGATCCCATTCTCATCACCAAAAGTGTAATATATGCGGGTAGAACAAATGAAGGACAGAGACATGAGTTGCTAGTTCACGAGCTGCTTTACTAGGCCAGAGTGAATGGAGCATGCTCATACAAAACCATGTGACAATACATTACAAAGGGAAAATGTTTCAGTGACTGGAATCATACCAAACAGAAAGGAAGCTCATCAGAGGCCAATTCATTGACCTCCTTATTTTGTTATCTTATTGCATATTTCTTTCCCTTAACATTAAATTGCTGTTTGACCAAGTGAAACTGTTAACGATAAGACTGTCTTTGATTCTGTAACCCCTAATCACCAACATCTCATCCTACAGGGACCTTAATTAAAAAGATAATGTTTTGCCCAGATGTTTTATTTTGCAAGAACATTGGCCCGTATTTTCTGATCGCAGGCCTCCCGCGGGTGGAGGCGTGCGATCTGGAAAAATCTACGCCCTTACCTGAGGGCTCCCGGGACGCGCACACTTCCGATCCTGGGCCTCTCCTAACTGTAAGTGCGCAGGGCCCACATATCCCAGGGATGCATGTAGTTCGCAGCGTCCCTGGGATCACGTGGGCCATGGGGAGCCAATCACAGAAGGGAATCTCCCTTCATACACTTGACAGGAAGACCTGTCAAATATATGAATGGAGATCACCTGAAAAACACTGGTAAAACTTTAAATACATTTTTAAAAAATCACATTTTTAAAATGAATTGAAATAAATTAACTATTTTACACAAAAATTTTAATTTTTGAAAAAGTAATAAAAAGTTTTTACGGAGCGAAAAATAAACGTACTTTTTTTTAAAGTATTTTTAAATGATAAATCAGAGAAAATTATTTTTTTATTTTTTTTAAACTTTTTTCAACTCTTATCCTGCTTGTACCAGGCACAAGAATTGTAAGGGTTTTCTGCGGTCGGCGGGTCTCCAAAAAGCAGAACTATCCACCCGCAGAGGCCCTTCTCCCGGGCAGCCAGAGGATCTGTCACGAGCTTTCTTGACAGATCGGAAATGCCGGTTTTCAGCGCATGCGCAGTGCATGCCTAAAACCGGCATTTCCAATGTCCCTACAGGTGAGTACACAGCGCGTACTCACCCGTGGTGAACAGAATATCTGGCCCAGTGTTCTTTGCTGCTGCAGATCAGTGCAGCCATTCTCTCAAATTTAGGATTGGCACATCTCCAAATTAACTTAACTGCCAGTGCTACAAGGGTCAGTTCAAAAGTTTGAAGGTTTGACAGTTCAGTTGTCACCATCTTAGAATTCCTGTGTAGCTTTACAATGAGTATTTTAAGACATTATAATTTAAGGGAGAAAAAGTGGGTGGTGCCCCTTTTGGGGTGCTAACGTCGCCATTAGCGCCCCTCCGCCGTAAGTTCAGTAGTAGCGCCCCAAGCAGGATGTGGAGAGCTACTGGAAGGGCCCACCTCCTTCTTGGGGCACTACTACTGAAGTTCACGGTGCTTCGTGCAACAGTGTCACATGCAGCGGCACGTAGTGCCGCATCATTGTAAGCCTCCTCCCCTCCTCTACCTCATCATTGTAGGCCTCCTCCCCTCCTCTGCCACATCATTGTAGGCCTCCTCCCCTCCTCCGCCACATCACTGTAGGCCTCCTCCCCTCCTCTACCTCATCATTATAGGCCTCCTTCCCTCCTCCGCCACATCATTGTAGGCCTCCTCCCCTCCTCCCCTCCTCCGCCACATCATTGTAGGCCTCCTCCCCTCCTCCGCCGCATCATTGTAGGCCTCCTCCCCATCTCCACCGCATCATTGTAGGCCTCCTCCCCTCCTCCACCTCGTCATTGTAGGCTTCCTCCCCTCCTCCCCTCCTCCGCCACATCATTGTAGGCCTCCTCCCCTCCTCTGCCACATCATTGTAGGCCTCCTCCCCTCCTCCGCCACATCACTGTAGGCCTCCTCCCCTCCTCTACCTCATCATTATAGGCCTCCTTCCCTCCTCCGCCACATCATTGTAGGCCTCCTCCCCTCCTCCCCTCCTCCGCCACATCATTGTAGGCCTCCTCCCCTCCTCCGCCGCATCATTGTAGGCCTCCTCCCCATCTCCACCGCATCATTGTAGGCCTCCTCCCCTCCTCCACCTCGTCATTGTAGGCTTCCTCCCCTCCTCCCCTCCTCCGCCACATCATTGTAGGCCTCCTCCCCTCCTCCGCCACATCATTGTAGGCACCCCTCAGGATGGCGGCCGGCACCCCACATAAAAAAAGAGAAAGGGGGCAGGTGCTAGCAGTTGGCCCTTTAAGTAGCGCCGCTGCGGATGCAAAAACACCCCCTGATCCTGTCGGACATATCGTTCAGTGATAAGTCAGGGGGCGCAAGGGGGGTTTGCGGCCGGGGCGCAAGCTGCACATGGCGATGATGTCATCATAAACTTGTATAGAACCTTGGTTAGACCACACTTGGATGACTGTGCACATTTACGCCATATCTCGGGGGTGGGGCGGGGGGGGGGGGGGCGGTTCTGCCCATCTCACGCCAAGGTAATGGCAAGAGATGGGGGAACCCTGTGGAAATTTCACTCCCTAGCACTACTTAATAAATACTGTGTTAATTAACGGTATGTAACATTATTTAACACTGTTCAACACACTGTAACACTATTTAACAAACACTATGTAACATTAGTTAATAAACACTAATACTATTTAATAAAGTGTAACACTAAATGTTATTATTTAATTAACACCAGGCAACATTTTGTATCAAGCACAGTACAGTAACGCTATTTCATTATACACTGTAAAACTAGTTAACACTAACACTATTTATCATAAAGTGTAACACTATTTAACACTAACACTATTTACCAAACACTGTGCAACACAATTTAAAAAATTTTGTATTGCTATTTAGCACATACTGTAACACTATTCAGACATTGTGTTACACTACTTAACAAATACTATGTAACCTTATTTATCAAACAGTGTAATATCACTGTGTTCCACTATTTAACAACTATGTAATATTATTTTAAAACAATATAAATTATTATTTTTGAATGACAGTTACAATTGCGTGCATTACGATTTCTGAGTTTTGCTGCTGCTGTTTGCATCAGCTGCCATTATGATTGTCAAAATTTGCTGTGCTCTTCCTAGTCTAGTCATAGGAAGAGGTAGTCCTTACAACATTAGAACGTTAGGCCAAGGTTTGAGTCAGCTGACAAGGAAAAGCCTAATACATTTATATATATTATTACTGGCATACAAATAGCTCTTAGATTGTCCCAGTAATTAACAGTTAACATGGGGAGCACTGTCAGTCAGCCTCCATATTGGCAGTTGCTGTTGGTACAAAGTGGACCTAAAACTAATAGAACTGGCATGTAGGATAAAAACAGTATACTGTATGCTGTATAAAAATAACAAATACCACGGAGTAACTTTCTTCTTCTTAGGCAGTCCCTCGGAACCGAGGATGACTTGTTTCCACTAAAAATGAGTTCTCAGGTGACTGATGAGTCCAATGCGGGACCTACAGTCTCTGTCATAGGTGGGGCAGACGATGGTTGAAGGGGCGGGTGGCGAAGAGACTCGAGGTGTTCGGCACCTTCCTGGATGCTGCTCCTCCACTTTGTGCGGTCTTGGGCCAGGGATTCCCAGGTGTCGGTGGGGGTGTTGCACTTTTTCAAGGAGGCTTTGAGGGTGTCCTTGAAGCATTTCCTCTGCCCACCTGGGGCTCCCTTGCCGTGTCGGAGCTCCGAGTAGAGCGCTTGCTTTGGGAGTAACTTTAAAGCAGCAATGTAAGATGTAAATGTTTAACTTTGTACTGCTAGAGGGGAGCCTTGTCCACTGGGAACATATATTAAAAATTCAATTGCGAGCTGTGCTTGCCTGAATTTCTGATGCTCACTCCTGGTGGGTGAAGCTGTCTAATGGCAGCATAGTCAGAAAATTACTCCTCAGATCCAAAGCCATGGTTCAGATGATAGCTATAATCCACTCAAACTTCATTGTGACTCTACTGCCTTGCAATTACTCACATGTATTCATTCTTATCTCTACAGCTCTCCTGGCATCCATTATTCTATCTCTTGCCCTTTCTATAATATAAATGTTGCAGAATTATAATAGGGTATTTAGCAATAACAAAATAAGTGTGCATTTTAATGAATACAGTAATTACACAGTTAAGTGATTTATTATCTATAATATCCATTTCTAATTACATTGAAAACTCTTGTGTTAGATTCTGTCAAAGAGAAATTACATTGTCAAAATGTTAACATTCACCTGGAGTGCCAGTCATACCCGCATGTGATGCTGTGTTAGGAGTTTTCAATGTAATGTTAGCTGCTAAAACAATAGCTGCCAATAGTATGTTGAAGTGAAGAGGATAAAGCCATTTTAGTGTGCATACAGTTCAGGCTGTTGTCACTGAGTATCACTGTGGAGCAGCCTAAGTTCTTGAAACACGACTGAGGTCGCCAGCAGCCATGTTGGCATCGATAAGTATAGGAAGGCAAGTACAAATGATTGAAAGCTAATATAATGTTTCTTTTAACACCATTGCCCATTATAGCCCTCCCAGATCCTCTTCCACCTCATCCCACTGGCTGACTGTTATTCAGAACTCAATTTTGAGTGGAAAATGTCTTTGCCCTGGGCTCTGTCTCACTTCCCCCCTACTCCCTCTCCACCCCCTTGTCCTCTCCCCTTCCCGTCCACTCCTTCTCTCCTTTTCCCTCCTCCCCTTCCTCTCCACTCCTTCCCTCCTTTTCCCTCCTCCCCTTCCCCTCCTCCCCCTTCCCCTCCTCCCCCTCCCCACCCCTCTCCCCTAACTCCCACCCCTGTCCACTCCCCTACCCAATTCCCCCCTCTTCCTCGCTCCACCCCCTACGCCCTCCCCGCCCAGTGCACTCAGTCTTGACTTCCCATGTGGAACGCTTGGTAGACTCCTAATAAAGGATGCCTGGATTGTACAACATTTACTGTTATACAGTTGGAATAATTTATCTCTCACTCTTGTGACAACACCTGTCCATTGTATTTTCCTGCAATCCTTTGCTTGAAATTACCATTAGGAGCTGGGAACAGTCACTGTGGGTGACCAGCAATCTTACTAATGGAATTTTGGGAATAATAACACCGGTTGAAAGATATCAAGATGGAGTAATCAACAATTTTACCGAAGAATTCCTTAAAATTAATTAAGCTGTCAGTTTGAAGAATGCTTCTACACATATGCAACGTTTCTCATTATATTTTTTGCCTTTCGCGTTTGTTTTTTTCTCTCTAGTGCTTGTCTTCTCACAGCTGACATGCTGGGAAGCCATGGAGTCCGGTGCTGGTCTCTACCACTCTGCTGCTCTATGAAGCCGTCTGTAAGAAGTGCTGTGACTGTGGAATGAGATGGACGACCAACTGAGGAGTCACTTATCCCATCAGTTAGGCTTTCTTTGCCTTGGCATGAGCAAGACTGCTGGTGTCACACGTTGGCCATTTATCACTTTGGTTATTAATTGCTACTGATCTTCTTTCCTTAAGATCACTCCCAGAAGGGGGAAAAAGGTCTTATACGAACCATTTCTTCAATATGCTTTTAAAATAAACCTTTCAATTCTATTTTTTGATTATAAATATTTTTAATTTTAACAAAAAGAATAAAAAAAGGAAGATTAAAGCTATTAATTCTTCACACAAAGTGATTAATACCTAGAATGTTTTTCTGATAGGGTAGAGACAAAAACTCTGGAGTCATTCAAGTTAGATGCTGTGATGGTGACTGTAGGTTTCTGTGAAATAATAATCTAGATGGCTTTCATGGCCTTCCTCATCTATACTTGTTTTTGTGATTTATTTGATCTGCGGGAGATAAA
This sequence comes from Somniosus microcephalus, assembly GCF_052327205.1. Classification (NCBI taxonomy): domain Eukaryota; kingdom Metazoa; phylum Chordata; class Chondrichthyes; order Squaliformes; family Somniosidae; genus Somniosus; species Somniosus microcephalus. The sequence goes on along the minus strand of NC_140996.1, from coordinate 162,687,385 downwards.
TAGCCACTTACACTTGAAAGATGAGAAACATATGAAATTTTACCCTTATAGGTAGGAGGTATAAGGATAAATTTTACGAAGCTCTAACATTAGTACAGAACCTGACTGGTGGCACATGTCGCTGGTCAGAAAATCTGACCCCTGACCTTGCAAGGCCAATTTGTTGCATGCCAAATTTTTTGAGGTGTGGTTTTGGGGTGAGCAAGAAGCCCATGTGAATCTTGTTATAATTTGTATTTATGCAAATGAGGTTCCACCTAAAATTGTACAAGTTGAGGTGAGCACACCCTGTTCCCCAGCGTGCCTGCTTTGGAGAGCTTCTTAAAGCAAAGTTCTTCCTGTTTAGTTCCAGGATTATTACACAGCGACAATGAAGGAATGGTGATATGTGTCCAAGTCAAGATGGTGTGTGGCTTGGAGGTGGAATGGCATCTGAGAATGCAGTATCTGCTGAAACCTGCCTGCTCGCTCGCACTTCCTCAATTCTACGCGTAGTTTGGTTGGAGTGAGAGGATGCACAGACACCTTGAGAAAAAGTTGCCTTATCAAACCTCCTGCCATGTCTCTAATCTCTAGATGAAATCTGGAACTAAATTGATTACATTTCCTGAACATTAATATATGGATAATATTTATGGTCCTATCAGGATTTTGTATTTTTGTATGCTTGCATTCAAAATTCTCAAAAGAAGTGAATAGGAAGTGGTTTTACACATGTTAATTCTATACTTGGAACAAGTATGTTCTTATCTGAAATTGACCATGTAATAGTTCTCCCATTAAGAAGGTCTAAAAACAAAGGATACATTTTTTTATATCTAATGCTATTTGGGTTCTTGCTCACCAACTACGGAAGGGTGTAGTTTATTTGATTCTCGTCAGAGGTACAACTCAGGCACCTTCTCTTCACAGACTCCAGATGAAACTCGAAGATTATTTGAAAGCTCCAGGCTCGTATCCCCTAAACATTTGTGGAATTTCAATAACTAAAAAAGCTGTTAGCCAGACACATATAGAAACCAATCACATGTCACATTTATGTTTGAATTGTGTAGCTTGGCTTTTCCCTCAAGCAACTTTCCCAATGATAGCCAAATAGTCCTCAAAACATAGTATGGATTTAGCCTGGGACAGGATTTTTGATGCACTTAGTTTTTAATCCATGACTGGATTAAAGGAGGCAGTATCAAGCGAAAACTACAACAACAACAACTTGCATTTATATAGCGCCGTTAATGTAGTAAAACATCCCAAGACGCTTCACAGGAGTGTTATAAGGCAAAAATTTGACATTGAGCCACATAAGGAGAAATTAGGGCAGATGACCAAAAGCTTGGTCAAAGAGGTAGGATTTAAATAAAACTAGACAAAAAAACTTGATTTTTGTCACAAAGCATACTTTTTCAGACTCAGCTGCAGAAAATTCTCAGCAGTTTCAGCATCCTTTTAGCATCTCTGAGCCTCGCTGACCACTCTCCTGGTAACAGGCCCTCACTAGTAGTGCTATTAACTTGGCCAAGTGAATATGCTGTAATGCCTTTAACTCTTTGCTAAAATACATCAATTGGGAATGCTCCGGCTCTTGGTCCTGGAAAGTGTCAATGACCAGACATGTGGAGCCTTCACCGATTAATAGAGTGCATAGGTCAACAAAGAGCATATTACTGTGTAGCGAATGTCTTTCTTTACTGCCTTGATACTATGAAACTTGCATTAAATGTACTATGTTCAGTATTTTTATTATTTGTTTGTTCTCAGGATATGGGTGACACTGGCAAGGCTAATTTTAATACCCATCTGGAGAAGGCAGCGTTGACCTTCTTCAATTGTGTTACAACTAAGTGCTTTGGTCAGTCCCTTCAGATGGCATTAAGGTTCATCCATGTCGTGTGGAATTGAAATCATGTGTGGGCCAAACCAGGCAAAGGGGGCAGCCGCCCTTCCCTGCAGGGCATTAGTAAACCAATTCGGATTTTACAGCAGTCCAGAGGCTTTCACAGTCAATTTTTCTGGTGCCATGCCATAAATGACCAGATTTGTTAAGTTTATATCACAATTTGCCACGCTGGGATTTTGACTCACTGCCACAACTTGCATTTATATAGTACCTTTAACAGAGTAAAACATTCCAAGGCGCTTCACAGGAGCGTTATCAAAACAAAATTTGACACCGAGACACATAAAAGGTACTAGGACAGGGAACAGGTAGTTTTTAAAGAGGGTCTTAAAGGAGAGAGGGGGAGAGCGGCAGAAAGGTTAGGGAGGGAATTCCAGTGATTGGCACAACCTCTGGGTTGCTAGTTCAGGACCATAACTACCATGCTACATGCATTAACATGTATGTAAGCATGCACAATCCTTCGTGGACCAATATCCTTAATGTGTCGACAGATGAGTCATTTTCGTGCAGCTCTGCAGAATATGGCCTTGAGGCAAGACTGGAGGAGAATAGTGAAGAGGCTCAAGAGGATGCTTAAACCTTGATTAAAGGTAAACCAAAAGTGGCCTTTGGGACCAGATTCCATGCTATTCTGTTGTGTGCTAGAAAGTCCTTTCACCTGTTACAGGTTCTCCCACAGATTCTCCATATAAGCCAGAAGATCTCTAAAAACATACCAAGTGACACACAAGTACACAGAACAGGCTAGATCAATTGTTCGATGTTTTCAATGTTATTAGCATAAAAAGTGGTTTGGAACTTGGTTTTAGCCAGTCAAATTGCTTATATTTCCACCTTTCCTAATATCTCCTTATGTGGCTCGGTGTCAAATTTTGTTTGATAATGCTCCTGTGAAGAGCCTTGGGATGTTTTGTGACATAAAAAGCGCTATATAAATGCAAGGGGGGAAAATTTGGTTGGCTAGCGCCTCCCATTAGTGCCTCTGGGGGGCGCTAACAGGGTGCTAGGAACTTAGTGCCCGAACGCGGTGATTTTAGCGCTGCTCGCGAAATTGACCAGTCGTTTTGCAGCGACGCTAAACACTATCGCCACGATCTCCTGCGCCTGCAGATCGTGACGTCAGTCGAGCATGCAACGCCCCGGTAGTGCCCCGGACTGGATATTGAGTCGCACGCCCTGCCTTAGCACCTGCCGCTAGGAACAACAGGTAGAGGGGAAAGTTTTCAAGTCAGGAAGAGGCTGGGGGAGCGCTATTTAAAGGCGGGCGCTTCCTGCCTTTTCTTGTCGGCAAAACTTTTGGTTTTAACGCTGTCCTAAGGAGTTTTGGCCCTCAGCACCACTTTTGAGGTCCCTAAGCGCTGATCTCTTTCCCTGGGCCTATCCATTAGTGCTTCCAACACAATTGCTTTTGAGGCTTCTCCAGGCCGAGATTCAAGGCTGCAATGACCAGGGTGTGGCTGGTCAGCAAGATGGCCCCTCCCCTTTAAGAACTGGATAGTGCCAGTCTGTCTGGCTTCCATGGTAACTGGCATCGCCTGAGCTTCGGTAGCGTTCTGAGGTAGCGCCTCGCTCCCTGATGTTTGTGCCTTAAGAGAGGTGTGTAGTGTTGTATCCGTGTGTTAATAGAGACACAGAAGGCAGGAGTAGGTTTCACAGGTGTTTACTGAACAAAGTCTGGAGGTGAACTAACAGATACAAGACAATATACAGGCTTATGTAGCCCGAGTGGCCATTACCGGCATTACAGTACACAGGGGGCTCTTAAAGGCACATACACCACAATTCCTCCCCTTTTAGACAACCAGTACATAATATTTTAAGTAATCATTAATTAACATGTTACAAGAACAATAATCTACACATTTGCTGCAGTTAATCAATTATAAGTCAGTCTCTCTGGAGGTTTCCTGACTCGGTCCGGATAACGCCTCGGTGGTGTAGTAGTTTCTGGTGGTGTAGTAGGTTCTTTTGGCAAGGCTGATTCGGCTTGAATGCCAGTGTCGGGTTCATCTGGTTCCAGTATCACTGGATCGGAGGTAGATACTATGGGTATCTCTACTTCATCATTAGGCGTATAGAGTTGTGGCGTAGGTTGTCCCTTTTCGGATGACTCTAGGATCTGGTCAACATGGCGCCTTATTATGCTTTCTCCAATGTCCACGGTATACATCAGCGGTCCTAGTCGTGTGCAGATAGTTCCAGGCTGCCATTTCTCGGTACGGTAGTCCCGGGCCAAAACTTGTTGACCTATCTGGAAGGTTCTAGTTGGCTTTTCATTCATGCCTTGAAATTGCCGGTTCTCCACATCCCTTCTGATGTTTGGCTTGATCAAATCCAGCTGGCATCTTAGGCTTCTATTGAAGAACATCATGGCGGGAGTTTGGTTTGTAACCACATGTGTTGCATTCCTGTATGCAAACAAGAAGTTATCTACCTTATGCTGAAGTTTTATGTCTTCATTACCCATGGCCTTTATGGCCTTCTTGAAGGTCTGGACAAAACTTTCAGCCAATCCATTGGTGGCGGGATGGTATGGGGCGGACATGTAGTGCTTAACCCCATTGTTTTTTAAGAACTTTCTGAATTCTTCGGACACAAATTGCGGTCCATTATCAGAACAGATCTGTTCAGGCAGCCCATTCCTGGCAAATATGGTCCTTAATACTGTGATGGTTTTCTCTGTGGTGGTGGAGGACATCTTTATTACCTCCGGCCACTTAGAGTGTGCATCAACCGCGATTAAGAACATTGAGTCCATAAATGGACCAGCAAAGTCGATGTGTACCCTTTGCCATGGAGATGAGGGCCACTCCCATGGATGTAGAGGGGCTTGTGGTGGGGCGTTTTGGACCTTCTGGCATCCTAGGCAGCTCTTGGTAATTTCTTCGATGTCTCCATCGATACCTGGCCACCACACAAACGCTCTGGCTAGGTTCTTCATTTTCACTCCACCCAGATGCCCCTCATGAAGCTCCTTTAGCACTTTATCCTGGAGTTTGGGTGGAATCACCACTCTGGATCCACACATCAAGGTTCCTTGGCACACTGGCAGCTGTTCTCTTCTTTGCGAGAATGCTGGCAACAGTGGTTCGCCATGTGCTGGCCATCCCTTCACCGCTAAATCGTAGACTCGTGAGAGAGTCGGGTCATTTCTTGTTTCCTTTTCAATGGCAGAATTTGTTACTGGTAGACATTCCACTATGGTTGAGTGGAACATCTCCACTGGGTCTACTGTAGGTGCCTCTTCTACCGTTGGCAACGGTAGGCGCGATAAACCGTCAGCATTCCCATGCTGTTTTGATCCTTTGTATTCTATGTCATATTGGTGTGCCCTAGGAAAAGGGACCACCTCTGTAGCCTTTGTGCTGTCATAATGGGAACACCCTTTTTAGGGTTGAATATGGAGACGTGGGGTTGATGGTCAGTCAACAAGGTAAATTTTTGTCTGTGTAGGTAATGGTTGAATTTCTTCACTCCCCATACCAGGCTGAGTGCTTCCCTGTCGATCTGGGCATAGTTACGCTCAGCTGAGTTCAATGAGCGTGACGCAAAAGCTATCGGACGCTCCGAGCCATCAGGGAATCTATGCGATAATACCGCTCCTACGCCGTAAGGGGATGCATTGCACGCCAGTCTGATTGGCAGTGATGGGTTGTAATGAGCCAAAACTTCCTTGGACGTGATCAAGCCTTTACATTTATGGAAGGCACGTTTACAGTCTTCGCTTCATTTCCAAATTACTCCCGTTTGTAGCAGTTCGTTAAGAGGGTGCAGAAGAGTTGACAAGTTCGGTAAAAATTTATGATAGTACACAGGGGGCTCTTAAAGGCACATACACCACATGTAGCACCTGATTTAGCGCTCAAATCACCTCCGGGGCGATAGAGGTAAATTTTGTAGTCGGAGGCGATAATTAGCGCCGGGCGCTAAACTTTGTGCCCAGCCGATATTAGCGCCCCAAAATGGGCAATACCCAATTTTTCCTGTTTTGCATTTTAAATGTCATTCTCATTTCCAAAATGGGCAATGGGAGCAGGGAAACTGAAGCTGCAGGATAAGCAAACTACTTGAAACTTTAAAAGGTAAAATAGATTAAATTAGTCAGAACAAGAGTAAAATTAATAAATTTAAAACAATAAAAGTAGGTCAGGGAGTAAAGAGGAAGAGAGGCTAGGAGGAAAAAAGGATGACAAGGTAATCATGATTAAAGTATATAATAGTTTTTATGATTTCAAGTTATTAAGCAAGATTACTTGTACTTTAATAAAGTTATTTGGGGCAAGGGCAAATTGTGCAGAACCTTTCTTCAAGAGATTAGATGAGTTGGATGCAAGAGTTAAAGAAAACTGTGCACCATACAGAGGTGCGGTATGTACAGAACATTTTATTTTGTAAATCATTATTGGAAAACAAGTCTTATTAGCTTAAGTCTGCCAGTGTTAATAAAACCTGGTCCTCCACAGTGATTGTGGTGTATGTTATTTTAAAATTCAGAATATGCAGCATAGCTTAAGTTAATTGAATCTGCCTGGTATCTCAGTTGATGTTTTTGGCTCGCTAGCAGTAATGTGCAAGCACTGAGTTAGAACTACATTAGAATCTTCAAACTGCTGTCAATAGCTCCCAAGGTTCCTTTAATGTCTGAACTGCCAATCAATAGCAATTTTGTCTAACATTTGAATGATTTTATTAATGCTTTTTTCATTGTTAGCCTGTGGACTAAAAACTTATACAACTGACCACCCCAGGGAGGCAGGAATTTCCCTAGACTTACATATTATGGATGTAGTCTCGGTATTCTACTCTTCCTCTGGGCATTTTCAATCTATGCTGAGCCCAGTAAAGAAAAATAGCTAATGAAACATGACTAATACAGGAAGTAGGGTTTAGCTCATCTGCTTTTGGGTGGAAGGAAGAACTTTGCAGAACCTTTCCTCAGGAGGTTACATGGGTTGGATGAAGTCTATAATAATACTCTGAGATGCAATTGCTTCGGTCTCTAGAAATATTCAGTCATATGTGTTGCTTTTCTATTTTATGGATCAATGGAAGATGGTTTGGTTTGTGTCATCAATGGAAGATGGTTTGGTTTGTGTCATCAATGGAAGATGGTTTGGTTTGTGTCATCAATGGAAGATGGTTTGGTTTGTGTCATCAATGGAAGATGGTTTGGTTTGTGTCATCAATGGAAGATGGTTTGGTTTGTGTCATCAATGGAAGATGGTTTGGTTTGTGTCATCAATGGAAGATGGTTTGGTTTGTGTCATCAATGGAAGATGGTTTGGTTTGTGTCATCAATGGAAGATGGTTTGGTTTGTGTCATCAATGGAAGATGGTTTGGTTTGTGTCATCAATGGAAGATGGTTTGGTTTGTGTCATCAATGGAAGATGGTTTGGTTTGTGTCAGATGCATCAGAGAAATTATTTTCTGCATATAAGTGTTGCAATTGCATCATGCCCAATGTATTCATTCAGAATAAGGTCCTAATATAATATGATAAATATGATTGAGGGTTTTTTGTACATGCACTATGCAACAATGTTTGAGAAACTCATGTTTCCACGTACAACAATGCACGGAAATCTGGAAATCATTTTTGGGAAAAAATCAGAAATTGTTTTATCTTAAGTCTGTCAGTGTTAATAAAGTCTGTCCTGGGTTTGACTTATTACAATGGTGGTGTATGTTATCTAAAAATTCAAAATATGCAGAATCATTTAAGTTAATTAGGTCTGCCCTATATCAGTTCGTTAGTTGATGTTTTTGGTTCAGTAATGTGCAAGCACTGGGTTAAAACTACATTGGATTATTCAAACTGGCATTAATGTGTCCCAAGATTCCCTTAATGTTTGGATTACCAATTGATAGCAAAATTTACTGACACAGAAAACAGGCCCCTTTGTCTAACAATCTGAAGATACAGCCCCATTTTCTGGCCTCTCTATAGCACTTATGCAGGAGATGCATCCGGGGCCGGATTGGAATTTCAGCCCCCTTAATTTAAAGTTTACCACTCGGAGAACGCCCACCAGCGAAACTTATGATCTCTTTTAGTAACAACCTTCGTAGCAACCTCCTGTGAAAAACATGACTAATCGTATAAAAATCAAAATTAATTTGTAAAATATTTCCTTTCAAGAATTTTGTTGTGCTATAATCACATGGTGGTGCATGAAAATCTGGGATTAAACACACGCTGCGATTTCAGCTACCAAGGTGGGCTCAGTGCGGCCGAGGGAGGTGACGGGTTGTGAACCTGCTCCCGGCTCCATCTGGCTCTGTGAGAAGAATTTTCCATTGATTAGGCTTGTTAAGCCCGCCCTGTGAGATTCCTGGCCAATTCAAAGGAAGCGGGTCTGATTATGTCATTTGATGACACGTCAGCAGACGGGTTCCTTAAAGGGGCCATGTCCACATTCATTTTGACAGTTATTCTGTCAGTGTTCTACAGCATGCAGGTGCTGCAAACACTGACAAGCACTGCACACAGGTGCACAGTTGCACCCAGGCTCTCCCATGACTCCCTCCATAGGCTTATGGAGGGAGTCACAGCACGCAGGGAGGTCCTCTTCCCTTCCAACAGGCAGAAGACACCTCCCCAGGGCACCAATGCGGCCTGGTTGCACATTGCACAGGAGGGCACAAGCAGGGATGTGGTCAGGAGGACCAGACTGCCATGGCACAAACTTTTCAATGATCTCAGTAGATCACAAAACATTAATGCCAAGCCACACTCGACCTCATCCTGCTGTGCCACTCATCACATCCCCATCACTCTGCCTTCCCTACCCTACTCCTGCACATCTTTACTCACACCAACTTACCTTGCACCTCCACCCATCCCTCTCTATCTACATTTTCACTTCCCCATCTCATTAGTCACCCCTCACACTCACCCTCATCCTATTGCAAGCATACCAGCTAACAATACACAAGGGTAGGCACTTGAGTGGTTTAGCCAATGTTCATGTGATGTTTCTGGTAATGTGCTGTCAAACATTGACATTTTTCATTTCAACACTTTGCGTTCTTGGACAGATTTCTGTTTACCTTTGGAAGTGGTTTAGTGAGTTGCAGTGAATGGTGAGACATAACGGTACCCCCTGCAATGGTGATGAGTGTGAAAGGAATGGCTTGGGCATTGTAGGGATGCTTTATGGTGTTGGTGTAGGGTGGTGCCAACCTGGTGCATCATGTGGCAGCCAGGGTGTACAGCGTCAAGTGAAGTAAATCTGGCCATGGTGAGGCCATTGCTGGCATCCCGGGTAGCAACGTGGTCGGGTGCTGATGCCCTGTGTCCTGTGCAGCATCAGTTGATTGCGGAGAAGGTTGGTGTTGTTATTGGTGGTGCCGGTGTGCCTGGCGATGTTGGTGTTGCGGCTGATCGTGGAGGGATTCAGAGGACCAAGGTGAGATTTTTTTCAAGGGCACCGATGTTGCTGGAATAGATGGCAGCTGAGGTTGAGATGACAGAAGCGATCTGTCAATGGTGAGAGAGCTTGCTCCAAGGAGGTTACAGCGGATAGAGAGTTTATTCCAAACACTTCCAAACTGCATAAAGCTCAAAAGTGGGTACCAAATCATGAAGGCTCCAGCTTCTAAGATTGGGAAATGTACAGCTGCAAAATGGTAGGTTTTATACCACTTTTGCAGCTGTCACCTATTCACAGCATTGGAGAGTCAAAGAGAACCCAGCATAAATACCTGACATGGTAGCCGCTCTCCAGGAACCTCGTTAAAAACCTGGGAAACAGTTAAGTACATGGGAAAATGGTTCTTAACTACATTTTAACAAGCTTTTTTCGATCTAAATTGGCAGACCCACCGCTTGGTGTCGGGTCTGTTCAGGGATGACAGACCCGACACTTGGGAAACTGAGAAGAAGGCGGGTTTACAGCGGGATACCGAACCATTGTCAATCTTTGTGATTTTGACAGCAGACCCACCTCCAAACCCGCACTCTGAGTGCCAGTAAAATTCCCGCCACAGTGGGGAAGAAATTGGGCACCTTTGCCTCCCATTAGCGCCTTTGGGGGGGCGATAACGGGGCGCTAACCACTTACCGCCTGGGCATGGTGAGAATATTGTCTCCCGCTAAATTCGGCAGTGGTATGGCATTGTGCCCCAATCTCCGTCGCCCGAAGATCATGACGTCATCGCCCCGGTAGCGCCCCGGATCCGAACTTCGGTTGCGCCCCCTGTAGCATCGCCGGGCGAAAACACCGACAGCTGCAGGAGGCGTTCATCGGGAGGCCGGGCGCTTCGGGTGCGATGATTAAAGGTGAGGTGGCCGAGGTTGGGAAAAAAATAATGAAATGCTCATTTTCTGTTGTTTTTGCTTTTTTCCTCAGCACGCGATTAGCCCGGCACTCTGCTGCAGTGCATTGGGCTGATCGGGCCGGATCGCGGTAAGTTTTTTCTTTGCAGAGCCTGCAATGATGGCCCTTCCCTTTAAGGAAGGGAAGGAGCCTTCCAATGCAGCAGTGCTGCACGGCCCATTGTGCAGAGCTGCTCACCTACCGCCCGCCTGCTGCCTGTTGCACTGCAGGAATGAAGTGGAGTGCTTGATTTAGTGCTCCACTTCCTGGAGCGCAAAACTGAATTTTTTAAAAGTTGAGAAACGTTAGTGGCTGGTGCTAATTTTTTCAACTTTTAAAAGCTAGCGCCCCAAACGGGGCTATAATGAATTTTTCCCCCAGTATGTTATTGTTGTGTCTCAAGGGGTTTTATACCCTTACCTATATAACAATTAAGAAGGACTCCAGGGTGGAGAGTTTAGTTAACGGCCATTTTATTTACAATGTGCTTCTTCACTCAATGCACTACATTTCCCATAGTGCATTGCAAATCACCACTACGGTATCCCATGTGGGATAACTGAAAATGACTATAACTTTGGAAGAGAGGGTAAACCTCTCATTCCGCTAACCCTGGGGATTATTCTGCCCCATGCACACAGGTTAGCACTAACTGTAACTAAGGCGCTCTGGAGGCTGCCTTTCTCTTTGGGGGTAACGCCTAGTCTCAGGAGCAGGCTGGCTGGCTCTCCCGTGACCCTGCAGGCGTGGCTTCCTCCCTCGATGGCACAAGAGTGGATGGTGCTACCGTCTCAGGGTCGGACGACCAGTCCCTGCTGGAGTCCCCAGCAGGTTCTTGATCCTTTGTTTCTTGGGTTACCTGTGGCGACTGTCTTGGCAGTAACTGGTCTACATGCCGTCTCCATGTTCGGTCGTCTCCGGTGCGGACTCGGTATGAAACGGGGCTCGTCTTTTGAATGACCGTAGCCGGGACCCACCGCTCCGGGGTGGTGTAGTTACGCGCGAGGATTTTGCCCCCCACCACAAAGTGTCGTTCTTTGGACTTCTGAGCTCGTCTGCTGACTTGATCCTGCTGATTGGCGTGCACCACTGCTTCTGTGGACGTTGGCCTCAGCAGGTCAAGGCATGTCCGTAGCTACCTTCCCATGAGTAGGTAAGCAGGAGATGCTCCAGTTGTAGCATGAGGCGTGTTTCGGTATTTCAGCAAGAAAGCATTCAGGTGCTGCTTTAGAGGAGCATTACTCCTTGCCGCTTTCAACGCGCGTTTCAGCGTTCTGACAAATCTCTCCGCCAATGCATTCATGGACGGATGATAAGGCGCGGAGAACGTGTGCTGGATTCCATTGCTCTTGAGGAACTCCTCCATCTCCTGGGATGTGAACTGTGTTCCATTGTCGGTTACAATCTGCTCCGGCAGACCAAATCGCCCGAACATCTCTCTCAGAGTCTCGATGGTTTTCTCCGTAGTGGTAGTGGACATTACGGCAACCTCCGGCCATTTGGAATGGGAGTCCACCGCGACCAGGAACATCGCTCCTTCCACTGGTCCCGCGAAGTCCAGATGGATCCGTTGCCACGGTGTCGCCGGCCATTCCCATGGATGCAGTGGCGCTGCTCTTGGCATATCCCTGGTTGTCTCGCATGATGGGCATGATTTTGCATCAACTTCAATTTCATGATCCAGACCGGGCCACCAGAAGTAGCTTTGTGCCAGCTCCTTCATCCGGACAATACCACAATGTCCTGAGTGCAGCTCGTTGAGGACATGTTTCCGCAGCTTTGGTGGTATGTTCACTCGCATGCCCCAAAGGAGGCATCCTGACGTGACAGACAACTCCTTCCCTCTTGACAGGTAAGGTAGGAGCTCAGTTGGTGCATCTGACACCCGTGATCCATCTCCTCGCATCACCCGATCCAGCACCTTGGATAGCGTAGGGTCCACTCTGGTCTCTTTCTTGACCTGCCGGGCCGTGACAGGGGCATTGCTCACCATGTCAAAGTAGAAAATCTTCTGCTCACAGCCTTCAGAGGGCACAGGCAGCGGAAGTCTTGACAATCCGTCCGCATTGCCATGTGCTGCTGACCTCCGGTATTTGATGTTGTAATTGTGAGCGCTTAACATCAGCACCCAGCGCTGCATCCTGCACGCTGCCAGGGAGGGTATTCCTGTGTGTGGACTAAAGATCGATGTCAGAGGACGATGATCCGTCAGCAAGGTGAATTTCCTTCCGAACAAGTAGTGATGGAACTTTTTGATTCCATAGATGATGCCCAAAGCCTCTTTTTCGATCTGCGGGTATTTCACCTCCACCTTGGTCAGGGACCTTGATGCGAATGCAATCGGCTTCTCTTCGCCTGAGGGAAAGATGTGGGACACGACCGCGCCGACGCCATAAGGCGACGCGTCACAGGCCAGCTGAATCTGCAACGATGGGTCAAAGTGCGTCAACACTCTGGGGTCAGTCAAAGCTGCTTTGGCTTTCTTGAATGCAGCTTCGCACTCCTTCGTCCACGCCCAGGCCTTGCCCTGACACAGCAACTCATGTAATGGCTTCAACATTGATGCCAGCTGTGGAATAAACTTTCCGTAATAGTTCAGGAGACCTAAGAATGACCGCAGCTGGCTGACATTTGTAGATGCAGGAGCGTCCGCAATGGCTTTCACTTTCGATGGTGCTGTGTGTAGGCCGTCCGCATTGATGATATGGCCTAGGTACTCCACTGGTGGCTTGAAAAATTCGCATTTGTCCTTGCGAACGCGTAAGCCATATTCTTCAAGTCTTCCCAGTGTCTTCATCAGGTTCTGCAGATGCTCGTTGTCGTCCTTTCCTGTGACAAGGATATCGTCGAGATAACATTGTACCCCTGGAATGCCGCTTAAGATCTGGTCCATAGCCCGCTGAAACACTGCTGGTGCTGACGTTATACCAAAGGGTAGGCGGCAGTACCTGTAGAGGCCCTTGTGGGTGGTGATGATGAGGTACTTCTGTAAGTCCTCTTCTACATGCATCTGCAAGTAGGCTTGGCATAGATCAATCTTGCTAAACTTCTGACCACCTGCTAGACCCGCGAAAAGATCTTCAATGATGGGGAGGGGGTACTGTTCAGCTGAGAGCACAGGATTCACTGTTACTTTGAAATCTCCACATAAGCAAACCACGCCGTCACTCTTCATCACTGGTGCCACGGGTGTGGCCCACTCGCTGTGCGAAACCGGCACCAGGACCCCTATCTTGACCAGACGCTCCAGGTCAGCCTCCACCTTTGGTCTGAGGGCGTAGGGAATGTTCCTGGCCTTCAGGAATCGTGGCTGGCTGTCAGTCTTCACCTTGAGTTTGGCCGTAATCCCCTTCATACTTCCCAATTCCCCGTCAAAGACAGACGCATGCTTTGTCAACACTGCCGCTAGCCCCGCCTCTTCGACTGACACCGCATTCACTTTTTTCCAATCCAGATGAATTTTCTCCAACTATGGCCTGCCCATCAGGGATGGATAGTCACCCTTGACCACATAAACTGGCAGCATCACGGTTTGTCCATTAAGCTCCACCTTGACCTCCCTCTTACCCAGCATTGGGACTGTTTCCCCAGTGTAGGTCTTTAAGATGAGCTTGGCCGGCGTCAGTGATAGGTGGTTCAGTTTTTCTTTGAATAGCTTCTCTGAAATCAAGGAGACAGCGGCCCCCATATCCAGCTCCATTTTGACCGGTATTCCCTCTAGTAGTGGAGTGACTCCATAGCCTGATGAGCCTCCATTCACCATTAACACATGGAGATTCAGCTCCCCATCAGAGTCTGTGTTACTGTCTTCCTGTTCTTGTTTCACCATGTGTAGGTTTTTCTTTTTAGAATGCCAGTTGGATGTGTTTCCTTGTTTGTTTTTGTGTGTCTCTGTGTAGGATTGTTTGCTTTGCCCTTTACACACACGTTCAATGTGTCCTTTCTTTTCACATTTCCGACAGGTCAGGTCTTTACACCAGCAGTCAGATGGCTGATGACCTGACCTTCCACATCTGTAACACTCTCTGGCGCCCTTTGCATGCTTATCCAGTGTAGCTGCTACCCTGTGCACTCTTGTTGCAGCCCCCAACAGCTGTGCATCTTTAGCTGCTAACTCCATAGACACAGCAAGCTCCACTGCTGATTTAAGCATCAGTTTGTCAGTCGTGAGCAAGCGCTTCTGTGTTGCTTCACATCTTAATCCACACACAAACCTATCACGGACAGTATCATTTAGAGTTTCACCAAACTCACAATGCTCAGTTAGCTTCTTTAGAACTGCAACATATTCAGCTATGGACTCACCCTCCCCTTGGTTTCATTTGTGAAACCTGAACCTCTCGGCAATCAGCAGCGGCTTGGGTGCAAAATGTGTTTCCAAAACTTCCACAATCTGATCATATGTCTTAGCGCCGGGCTTATCCGGGTGCATCAAACTCCGTAACAAGCCAAATGTTTTGGCTCCGATCACACTGAGGATCGTCTCCATTTTCATGTCATCTTTAATGCCATTTGCAGTCACGAAAAATCCGAAACGCTCTGTATAAGCACTCCATTGCTCCGCCGTTTCATCAAATGGTCCAAACGCTCCGGTTAGCATAGCCATTTTGTTTTCTTTTTTTTTACAGTCCTTTTCCTCCACTTTTTTATTTTATTTTTCATGTCCTTTTCCTCCACTTCGTTTCACTGTATCGTTACTCTCCCCCTTCTTATTTGTGTAACACACGAACCGCCATCTTTATGAGGCGATTGCATCAGCACTAACCTGCGGGCGCGCCATTAAGAAAAGACAGGAACTTTTTACTTTAAACATCGCCGATTCCAGTACAAAGTGATGCGCAAGTCCGTCGTCCTCGTCGCCAGTTTTGTTATGTCTCAAGGGGTTTTATACCCTTACCTATATAACAATTAAGAAGGACTCCGGGGTGGAGAGTTTAGTTAACGGCCATTATATTTACAATGTGCTTCTTCACTCAATGCACTACATTTCCCATAGTGCATTGCAAATCACCACTACAGTATCCCATGTGGGACAATTCTAATACACATTCAAAATACACAACAGTTATGTTATTAGGGATTATAGGTTAATGAATATTATGTATTATACAATTGATAGTCCCCGAAAATGGGCGCAGGGATCACGATGCGCGATTAAACCACGCCCGTTGCTTCCGATGCAGGCAGCTCACCAACTTTGTGCTGCCTGTTAATTTGCATGATTGCTGCCAGTGCTAAACATGCTGTTGACTGGCTGCTGCCTCAGCAGGGGGCCCAAGATTGTGTGAGGCTAGCAACAATTGCAGATAGCCTGCAGTACTTAAAGCCAGCCTGCACCTCTTAAAGGGGAGGTGCATTCTGGCTGGAGCAGGTGCTGGAACTGTATGTGGAAGAGAGTCTGAGCAGGAAGACGAATGATTTATGGTGTAACAGGGGAGAGAGCATGCTCCAAGGTCCTCTGACGCTGCAATGGAGGCCTTGGTGGAGGAGGTGGCGAGGAGGAGAGAGGTCCTCTATCCACAGGGGGGCCAGGAGTCCCTCCAGACAAGCTCTGCGAAGGCAGTGGGAGCAGATAGCCTTGGAGGCCAATGCCAGGAGTCAAGCCCCGAGAAGCTGGATGCAGTGCCGAAAGAAGTTCAATGACCTCACAAGCGTGGTCAAGGTCAGAACCAACACGAGGGACAAATTTACTTGACCTCATCCTCACCAATCTACCTGTCACAGATGCATCTGTCCATGACAGTATTAATAGCAGTGACCACCACACAGTCCTTGTGGAGACGAAGTCCTGTCTTCACACTGAGGACACCCTCCATCGTATTGTGTGGCACTATCACCGTGCTAAAGGGGATAGATTCAGAACAGATCTAGCAGCTCAAAACTGGGCATCCATGAGGTGCTGTGGGCAATCAGCAGCAGCAGAATTGTATTCCACCACAATCTGTAACCTCATGGCCTAGCATATCCCTCTCTCTACCATTACCATCAAGCCAGGAGTCCAACCCTGGTTCAATGAAGAGAGTGTAGAAGAGTCTGCCAGGAGCAGCACCAGGTGTACCTAAAAATGAGTGGCCAACCTGGGGAAGCTACAACACAGGACTACATGCATGCTAAACAGCGGAAGCAGCATGCTATAGACAGAGCTAAGCGATCCTACAACCAACTAATCAGATCAAAGCTCTGCAGTCCTGCCACATCCTGTCGTGAATGGTGGTAGACAATTAAACCACTAATGGGAGGAGGATGCTCCATGAACATCCCCATCCTCAATGATGGTGGAGCCCAACACGTGAGTTCAAAATTACCACCCCATCAGTCTACTCTCAATCATCCACAAAGTGATGGAAGGTGTTGCCAACAGTGCTATCAAGCAGCACTTACTCACCAATAAACTGCTCACCAATGCTCAGTTTGAGTTCCGCCAGGACCACACAGCTCCAGATCTCATTACAGCCTTACAGATCCAAACATGGACAAAAGAGCTGAATTCCAGAGGTGATGGGAGGGTGACTGCCCTTGACATCAAGGCTGCCTTTGACTGAGTGTGGCATCAAGGAGCCCCAGTAAAACTGAAGTCAATCGGAATTAAAGGGAAAATACTCCACTGGCTAGCATCATACCTAGCACAAAGAAAGATGGTTCATAGAATTGTAGAAGGTTATGGCACAGAAGGAGACCATTCAGTTGTGATTGTTGGAGGCCAATCATCTCAGCCCCAGAGCATCGCTGCCAGAGTTCATCAGGGCAGTGTCCTAGGCCCAACGTACTTCATCAATGACCTTCCCTCCATCATAAGGTCAGAAGTAGGGATGTTCGCTGATGACTGCACAATGTCCAGTTCCATTCGCAACTCCTCAGTCAATTAAGTAGTCTGTGCCCACATGCAGTAAGACTTGGAAAACATTTAGGCTTGGGCTGATAAGTGGCAAGTAACATTTGTGCCACACAAGTGGCAGGCAATGACCATCTCCAACAAGAGAAAGTCTAACCATCTCCCCTTGATATTCAACAGCATCACCATCATCGAGTCCCCCTCGATCAACATCCTGGGGGTCACCATTGACCAGAAACTTAATAGGACAAGCCGCATAAATACTGTGGCTACAAGGGCAGGTCAGAGGCTGGGTATTCTGTGGCGAGTGTCTCACCTCCTGACTCCACAAAGCCTTTCCACCATCCACCAAGGCACAAGTCAGGAGTGTGATGGAATACTCTCCACTTGCCTGGATGAGTGCAGCTCCAACAGCACTCAAGAAGCTCGACACCATCCAGGACAAAGCAGCCTGCTTGATTGGCACCCCATCCACCACCTTAAACATTCACTCCCTCCACCACTGGCGCACCATGTCTGCAGTGTATACCATCTACAAAATGCACTGCAGCAACTTGCTAAGGCTTCTTCGGCAGCACCTCCCAAACCCGCGACCTCTACCATTTGGAAGGACAAGGGCAGCAGGCACATGGGAACAC
Organism: Somniosus microcephalus; assembly: GCF_052327205.1. Lineage (NCBI taxonomy): Eukaryota > Metazoa > Chordata > Chondrichthyes > Squaliformes > Somniosidae > Somniosus > Somniosus microcephalus. The sequence goes on along the minus strand of NC_140996.1, from coordinate 162,669,696 downwards.
CACCACCTGCAAGTTCCCCTCCAAGTTACATACCATCCTGACTTGGAAATATATCGCCATTCCTTCATCGTCGCTGGGTCAAAATCCAGGAACTCCCTACATAACAGCACTGTGGGAGTAACACACGGACTGCAGTGGTTCAAGAAGGCGGCTCACCACCGTCTTCTCAAGGGCAAATAGGGATGGGCAACAAATGCTGGCTCTGTGACATTTCTCTATGATATTTTGTGTGGCAGCATGGCTTTCATTGTATGCATGCTACCCATATGTGCATGTGTTGCTCACCAGGGGTCATGAGCTATGTTGTTAATGGAAAGCCCTTGTCGGTCAGTAGTCACCCTCTGGTTTGTCGTGGTCGCTCAAATGCGGTTGGCACAGCAGACTGCCGCAGAATGAAGGCACCATGACTGCTGCCAGGATACTGGCATTCACTTGCATGATGCGCTGAGTACAGTTGCACACCAGCTGGACATTGACGGAGTGGAACCCCTTTCAGTTGCGGTACATCTTAGAGTTGACATGCAGCACCCGCAAAGTGATGTGCATGCAGTTAATGGCACCCTGCACCATGAGGAAGACTGCAATCCTCGTGAGGCTGCATGCTCACTCCGCCTGCTGCTCCCTGGCTGGAGAGAATGAAATATATTCAGCTCTCTTGGAATACAGAACCTCAGTTACCTCCCCAATGCAACAGTGGACGGCAAACTGGGAGATGTTGCAAATATTTCCTGCTACAGTCTGAAAGGAGCCCGACACAGTCACCTTCACAGCCACTGGCCATGTGGTCCTCGCCCGACTCTGAGGCTGCAGTTGTGGCTGCAGCAGGTGGCAGATTTCAGTGAGGATGTCCTTAGTGAAGCACAGACATCTGACACACTGTTCCTCATTGAGGTTCAGGTAGGAGTATCGCTCCCTGAACATCCTGGGTGGATATGGCTGAGAGCCTTTCTCCCCCTCCTCCTCCTCCCTCTTCCAGCAACTTGCTCTGCTCTGTGTTATCTCTTTCATTGTTTCATTGTCCCTGTCCTACTGTAGGCCAAAGGGGATTGCCTACCATGTCTTGGAGCAAGTAGTCTAAGTAGTCTGTGCAGAATCCTTGAAGTCAGGACAAAGTCCTTCAGCATGTGCCACATCACTCCCTTTTTAGCAACTTTAAAGAACTCTAGAAACCACAGAACACTTCTACAAATGCAGCAACAGCCAGTAGAAATCAATCCGCAACTAACCTGTAAGTAGTTGAAGGTAAGGTGTGGGACAAAATTTGAAAGGGGAATTGGGGTTGTGTTCACTGGTACCGTAGGTGGATGATTCCATCCCGGATATCCCGGCCAGAAAGGGGCTGCCTGGGTTGCATCCTACTTTCCACATCCTCCTCTTCTCCTTCTTTCTCTTCTGCGTCTTCCTCTTCTGTATCTTCCTCTTCTGCTTCCTCCTCTTCTCTCTGCGAGCTGCTTGTCTCCTTTGCTACCTCTGCTTCATCTCCATGTGCCCCTCAGGACTGTGAGCAAGTGGTCTTCTCAGATGCACAATACTGCGGATGCTGGAAATCTGAAATAAAAGCAGAAATTGCTGGAAATACTCTGCAGGTCAGGTAGCATCTCGACTTGAAGCGTTAACTCTGTTTCTCTCTCCACAGATGCTGCCTGACCTGCTGAGTTTTTCCAGCATTTTCTGTCTTTTCAGAGGCCTTCCTTTATCATCCAAATCCTTGCAAGCATCCAGCAGCACTCGCTGCATACTTTAACAACTTTTTAAATGTATTGCACCAAGATATTTCAATAAAATGTAAAGAAACAGTCCAAAAGCTGAAATCCAAACTTACCTGAAAGATGTGTGTGTCCCCTTAAGAAGCGCATACAGCGTCTCTGCAGGGCTGCTACACACACGTTCTTCTGTGCGTAGTTAGAAGAGGGTGTTATAGCAGATGTGGCATCAAATCAGGCGTTGCACACCGATTGACATCACGATCTGCTCATTTGAATTTGAGAGGCCAGCACTGGTAACGGCCAATGCTATGCCCCTCACCAAAATGACGGCCACCATGTCCCCTGTCGGAAGCGGGCAGAATAGAGGCGGCCGTCATTTTTTGAAGAAATCCGACGCAAACACATGGCATTAAGGTAGGGAATTTCTAGGCCAAAGTATATTATCCCCCACATTTTCAAACACTTTCTACATGTTCCAGCTACTGGTAACCTTGAATGTTAAAAACCAGTTCAATTTTTTTCACTACTTTTTTTGGTAGTTACCCCAGGAGGAACAGGTGGTTTGGAGCCTTTAAAATGGACATTAGCAAAATGGGGTGCGCCATGGATGTTTTCAGGAGGACATCAGAAGAGGAAGACAATCACCATTCACGCCAGCGGCAGGTGCGGTATTGGTATCAGCAGGTGCACAGAAGAGAGGTGCTCAAGGTAATGGTGCACAGGAAAGAAGCACATGGGTGAGAGGTGCACAAGAGAGAGGAGAATAGCAGAGGAGAAAGCAACAGCAGGGCCGAGGTTGCAAGAGGCACTACCCATCTGAGAGGCTCAGCTTCCTTGATCTATCTGAAGAGCAGTGCTTTCACAGTCTCAGATTGACATGGCAGATGGTCGCAGGCATAACTAGCCACCTAGAAGAAGAGCTTTTCCCTGCTGGACCTGGTGGCCACGCTTTGCCAGCCACTGTAAAAGTCACCAATTTCTTTGCATCTGGTTCCTTCTGTAGTGTATGTACCTTTAAGAGAGAACTACTTTTACAGCTCCTGTATACAGTAGTACCGGCAGTGACCACACCTGTATATGAGCCTTGAGCAGGCATCTGTACTGTTAGTCTTTAGACTACCCTCCTCCAGTAAACACCTGTTGATTGTTAATCTGCAGCCTCCGTCTAGTTATTGAAGAACACCATACCTTAAGATTTACGGATTCAACAGTGGCGACGAGGTCGATTCGAATCTACCTGCAACTCTGCATTTCCTTCCAAGGATTCGCTCCAGGAGGACGGTGGAAGAAAGTCGAGGCCAGAAGCACGGGCGTCGACCATGAGCAACCGCCCAGTCATCCGGCAGAGAGTGAACATCGCATGGGGAGGCTGTTGAGAGCTGGGCTTGGTTCTCCAGCCACGACGATCCACCAACAGACTGGCAACAGGTACAGCGCAGACCCTTCCCGGACAGCGGCGGCTGGAGCCGACCGACGGCACAGAAAAGGCCGAGCAGCATCGACGGGGTAAGAGAGAAGGTAGAGCGCACAGGGCGCAGCCGGGGGTTGAAGACCGAGCGGCGTCGACGGAAAAAAAAAAGAGAGAGAGGGTAAAGCACAGCCGGGGTTCAGGACCGAGCGGCGGCAATGAGAGAGGCGCACAGGAGAACGCGCAGAGCGCAGCCAGGGCTCAAGGGCTGAGCAGCATCCGTGGGGAAAGAAAGGTAGCGCGGGAGACGCCATTTGAGCCGCGGAGAAGAAGGGAGAGCGCGGGAGACGCCATTTTTCAAGCCGCAGCGGAGAAGAAGGGCGAGCGCAGGAAGGAAGGAAAGCGCGGGAGACGCCATTTTGAGCCAGCGGAGAAGAAGGGAGAGCGCGGGAGACGCCATTCTAGAAAGCCTAACCACACCCAGGGATGCCGAAGAGTGGCAGTGTCACTGCATTCGACAATGAAGTCGAAGATTGGGCGACATATGTGGAACGCATTGAGGTGTACTGCAAGGCGAATGAAGTGACAGATGCCAGGAAAGCACTGGTTTTGTTGAATTCCATGGGTGCAAAAACATATGGCTTACTGCGAAACCTAATAACCCCAGAGAAGCCAGTGGATAAGGATTTCGAAAGCATAGTGAAAATCCTACAGGACCAATTAAACCCCACACCGCTGCTGATAGCAGAAAGATTTAAGTTCCACAAAAGGAACCAGCAGAAAGATGAAAGTAATGCTGAGTATTTAACGGAACTGCGCAAGCTATCAAAACACTGCCAGTTTGGAATGGGACTAGCAGATACGTTAAGGGACAAGTTTGTGTGTGGGCTTCAAAGTGAAGGAACCCAGAAACGGCTTCTATCAGAAAAGGATCTTACGTTGGACAAGGCTTTCAGCATGGCAGTATCACACGAAGCAGCCGCACGGGGCGCTGCAGAGATACAACGGAGACCGCAAGAATATGGCACCAATGAAATGTCATATGGAGCAGGGAAGTGTTATTGCTGCGGCAGAACAACACACGACCAGAAGGATTGTTGGTTCAAAGACCAAGTGTGCAGACAGTGTGGAAAAGCAGGACACATAGCAAGAGTCTACACGTCAGGGAAGAAAACCAGCAGCAAGAAATCTCCACAGGAGAAGTACAAAAAGGTACATAAGGTGATGGACAGTAGTTCAGACGAACAGAAAAGTGATACAGACTCCGGAAGCAAGGAGCTGGGTTGTCTGAAACTACATAATGTAATCAAAATGGAGGATCACCAAACTATCTGGGTCATGTTCAAGATAGACGGAGTCCAAGTGAAAATGGAATTGGACACAGGATCAGCCCTCACAGTCATAAACCGAAGGGACTACAAGCGGCTATTCTCACATATACCCTTGAAAGCTACAGAGATTGTCTTGAAGAAGTACACGGGGCAAAAAGTCTACCCCAAAGGAAAAATAAGGGTGAACGTGATATACAAAGGCCAGGAAATACCAAAAATGGACCTATATGTATTGCCAGATGGAGGACCACCACTACTAGGACGTGAATGGATCCGGAAGATACAATTAGATTGGCATTCCATACAGGCACTGAAGGTTGAGGCCAAAAAGGATGACGACGTCACACCTGGCCGACTGTCAAAAATGCTAACTGACGCACAAGAAGTGTTCCAGGAGGGGCTCGGAACACGAAAAGGCATAACAGCGATGATTCAAATAGAGGAAAATGCAAGCCCAAAGTTTTTAAGGCCAGACCGGTGCCTTATGCGATCCGACCAGCCGTCGAAGCAGACCTGGAAGGTTTGGAACGTTCAGGAGTACTGTCCAAAGTGGACTGGAGCGAGTGGGCTACACCCATTGTTCCTGTAATGAAGAGGTCGTTGAGTAATACGCCTGGGGAACCAAAGAAGGTCCGCATTTGTGGGGATTTTAAGGTGACAGTGAACCCAGTCCTTCACAAGGTACAATATCCGCTTCCACGGATTGAAGATATTTTCGCCTCGCTATCTGGAGGTAAACGCTTCACTAAGATTGATCTGGCCCAGGCGTACCTGCAAATGGAGGTAGAAGAAGCCTCGAAACAATACCTCACGATCAACACTCATAAAGGTCTCTACCAATACAACCGGCTGGTGTTCGGAGTAGCATCGGCTCCGGCTATTTGGCAAAGGGCAATGGATCAAGTCCTGCAAGGGATTCCAGGGACCCAGTGTTATTTGGATGACATCCTGGTCACGGTCGAAAATGACAGTGGTCACCTCGCCAACCTGGAGAAGGTGCTCACTAGATTAAAGGAATATGGGCTATGAGCTAATCGCCACAAGTGCGAGGTTTTCCAGAAGCAGATCTCGTATTGTGGCCACGTTATTGATGAAGAGGGGTTACATAAGTCCCCTGAAAAGATTGAGGCAGTAGTCAAGGCTCCAGCACCGGAAAATGTGTCACAACTGAGGTCGTTCCTCGGGCTGGTGAACTACTACCATAAGTTCTTACCAAATTTGTCTACAGTATTACACCCACTGAACACCCTACTGCAAACGGGGGTACCATGGAAATGGAATGACGAATGTAAACGAGCTTTCCAGAAGTGCAAAGAATTGGCCACATCAAAAGAGGTGTTGGCCCATTTCAACCCAGCACTACCAATTCGGTTGGCGTGTGATGCATCACCCTATGGTATTGGAGCGGTGCTGTCGCACAAATTCCCAGACGGGTTGGAGAGGCCAGTAGCCTTTGCGTCTCGGTCGCTAACCTCAGCCGAGCGCAACTATGCCCAGATTGACAGGGAGGCCCTCAGCCTAGTATGGGGAGTAAAAAAATTCAACCACTATCTGCATGGGCAGAAGTTCACCTTGCTGACTGACCACCAACCACTTGTCTCCATCTTTAATCCAAAGAAGGGCGTTCCGGTGATGACTGCACAACGGCTACAAAGATGGTCCCTTTTTCTAGGGGCGAACCAATATGAAATAGAGTATAAGGGCACGAAACAGCATGGAAACGCTGATGGGCTATCACGCCTGCCACTGCCTACTGTGGAGGAAGCACCAGCAGTGGACCCTATCGAAATATTTTATTCGTCGATAATTGAACGCTTGCCAGTAACTAACGCGGATATAGAGAAGGAGACCCAAAATGATCCGACACTGTCTCGGGTATATGATTTGACGGTGAAGGGATGGCCAACACATGGCGACTCACTGTTGCCAGCATTCTCATCCAGAAGAGAACAGCTGTCAGTATGCCAGGGGACAGTGATGTGTGGATCCCGAGTGGTAATTCCACCCAAGTTAAGGGAGAGAGTGCTCAATGAGCTTCACGAAGGCCATCTGGGAGGGGTGAAAATGAAAAGCCTTGCTAGGGCTTATGTGTGGTGGCCGGGGATCAATCAACAAATCGAGGACCTAACAAAGAGCTGCTCAGGATGCCAGAAGGTCCAAAATGCACCACCACATGCCCCTCTACACCCATGGGAGTGGCCCTCCTCTCCATGGCAACGGGTGCATATTGATTTTGCTGGTCCATTCATGGACTCAATGTTCTTAATAGCAGTGGATGCGCACTCGAAATGGCCTGAGGTGATCAAAATGTCCTCCACCACTACAGAGAAAACGATTGCAGTCCTACGGACCATATTTGCCAGGAACGGCTTGCCAGAGCAGATTTGCTCTGATAATGGACCACAGTTTGTGTCTGAAGATTTTCGGAAATTTATGAGAAGGAATGGGGTAAGGCATTACACATCCGCCCTGTATCATCCAGCCACAAATGGATTGGCTGAGAGGTTCGTACAAACCTTTAAAAAGGCAATAAGGGCCATGTGCGATGATGACATTCCACTACAGCATAAGGTGGACAATTTCCTGTTAGCCTACAGAAATGTGACACATGCAGTTACCAACCAGACCCCGGCCATGATGTTCTTTAACCGAAGGTTGAGATCTCGTCTGGATTTGCTCAGACCAAATGTGCGAAGGAATGTTGAGGATAAGCAATTCCAGCACATCAATGAGAAGCCGACAAGGAGCTTCAATGTCGGACAACCAGTCTTGGCCTGCGACTACCGAACAGAGAAATGGCAACCCGGAACGATATGCTCACGGCAGGGGCCACTAATGTACACAGTGGATGTCGGGGAGAACATTGTGAGACGCCACGTCGACCAGATCCTAGCGTCACAGGAACGAGTCAACCCCATGTCTCGCGTACCTGGGGATGAACCCGACATACCGGTAGCATCTACCCCAGAAACAGTAGCAGCGGAAACTGATGAACTAACCGACGAAAGGGGGCCAGAATCGCCTCCGCACCAAGAACAAGACACTCAGGAAAGGCGCTATCCAGAAAGGATCAGGAAGCCGCCCGAAAGACTGAATCTATAAATGGACTATTTCAGTTTAATGTGGATGTTAAAGTGTTAACTGTTATTTGAATGTTATGGGTACTGTTAATCTAAAAGGGGAGGAATTTTAGTGTATGTACCTTTAAGAGAGAACGGCCTAGAAATTCAGTCTGGACACTTTTGGGGCGCTAAAGTCGGGCGCTCGCTAAAGTTAGCGCCCGCCGGAAAGTGTAGGCCACATCGCCAAAATTCAGTAGAGTTGGCCCTAGGTTTGGCCGAGCGCTGAAACTGGCGTTGAAATGCTGTGTTCCGGCGCTAAGCCGGCGATGCGGCCTAATAACGCCGAAGCCGGGCGCAGCGCAGGTGCGGTCATGTTTTGATTGACAGCAGACACCCTGACGCCGGCCAGCTCTTAAAGGGGGAAGGGTCAACTTTGACTGCTGCCACGCCCTGCATACTGGAGCCCTGCAGCTAGGCCTCAGCACTACTGGTGTGCCAAAATAGCGCCTGGAGCAATGGAGAGGGCCCGTGAGCGAGCGCAGCGCTTCTCAGAGCATGCTCTGAGTGTGCTCATTCATGGTGTGGAGAAGAGAAGAGAGATCCTGTGCCCGGACAGTGGCAGGAAGGCTCCCAGGAGCCAGTACAGGAGAGCCTGGGGCAAAATCGCCCGCAGGGTGTCATCCACATGTGATGTCCCCAGGAGTGCGGACCAATGCCGCAAGAAGTTCAACGACCTCACTCGGATGGTGAAGGTAAGTACCCTTTCCAGTGTCCCCCTCATCCTTGCATGTGCACCTCACATTATGGGCAAAGGGACCTCAAAGGCCTAATGTGCAGCCCTCCTCCCGCAGCAATGGCACTTGCATGTTCATCAATAGCACTTTCTGCACTTAACACACTGGCCAAGCTATTCGACCATGGGTGGCAGTGCACCCAGCAACAGGGCACCACACTGGCCAAGCTATTCCACCATGGGAGGCAGTGCACACAGCGACAGGGCACCACACTGTACTTAGAGGCCGTCCTTTCTCTTGCAGGCCAAGCTGGCGAGCAATGTAAGGAGCCAGGCTGTCACTGGTGGAGGCCGTCCCGAGTACCAGGCGCTCACTGATCTGGAGGAGAGCGTGGCACGACTCATGCGTGGCCGGGTGACTGGCCCTGTCGCGATCGGTGAGGCGGACCCTGTACTGGTACCCACTGGTAAGGACATGACCGGTTGCACCTCTCTCGTTGCCCTCGCGCTTCAGATCTACATCCTTTCCCACTGACCGACAAATGCGCATAATGCACCACTCAGGCCTCCCTCGCTGACGGCCTGTCCTCACTCTAAAGCTACTCTTGTGCCTTCCTGCTTTCAGCTGGTGAGGAGGAGGTGGTCCCTGAAGCGCAGAGAGCCAGGCCCTTGGAGGAGGAGGACGTCGAGGACCAGGAGGAAGGCGGCACATCGGGGGAACCCTCCTCCGCGCCAGGGGATGGCAATGGAGGGGAGACGTCTAGCCTGCAGGAGAGCCAGGGGGAGGTGTTGGAGGGGAGGGCCGAAGCTGGTCCCAGTAGGGTGGACGCACGCGGGAAGGCTCCGGCAGCACGCCGTCCTTCTGCCCAGAGGGGGGAGGTGTTGGAGGGGAGGGCAGAACCTGGCCCAAGTGGGGTCGACGCACGCGGGAAGGGTCGGCCAGCTCGGCGGCCTTCTCCCCGGAGGGAGAGTCCGCCCTCCAGTCCGGACACGGTCCTCGCCCAGGAGGTGCGCGTCCTCGATGAGATGTCGGCGGTGTCTGAGCGGCGCCACCAAGAGTTCATGGGGGTGGTCGAACAGATGCCTCACGCCATTGAGTCCCTGGCTCAGAGTGTGGTGGCTTTCGGGGAATCACAGGCCAGGGGGTTCGAACAACTCACGGCAGCGCACGACAGGGGTGTCCAGCAACTGGCCGCAGTGCACGACAGGGGTGTGCAGCAACTCGCGGCAGCGCAGGACGCGGGTGTGCAGCAACTGGCGGCAGCGCAGGACGCGACTCGCGAGATGAGTGGTGCCGTCCACACACTGGCAGAGCTGATGCGGGCACATACCAGGGCAGTTCGGGCACTCACTTCTGCCACACTCGCTGTGGCACGGAGGCATCGCCATGGCACCCGCCGCCCTGCTGCAGCACAGCGGTCTGGCCTCCCCCAGATTGCTGCGCTTGCTACACTGCCAGCCCGGCCGAGTGCCAGTGTCTCTGGCGAGCAGCGCACACCTGCCATCAGCCAGCTTGCCCCCAATGGTGCTGCCGACACTGCCACTCCCCCAGCCAAGGTGCGACGAGCTGCTGCTAAGACTGATGCTGCCCAGCCACAGCTGCAGCAGTCAGCAGCTGGCCCCTCCCGGGCCAGGCCTCATCTAGGCCGACCCCCAAGGGCATCTGCCGACACGCTTTGTGGCCCTCATGAGCCTTCCCCCAGCCTCGCCACACCCGCAGGGCCCAGGTTGAGGCGGAGCAGCGGGTCGGCCAGGGGCCGGAGAAGCCTGTCTAAGGACTCGCCCTCTCGGCACACCCATTAGAGTGTGGTGAGAGCGGTTTCTTTTATATTGGGGGGCTTGTGTTGTGGGGGGCATTATTTTGTTAAGGCCGAGGATCAAGGCATTTTTTGTTTTCATGGGGGTGTCTCTGTTGTGGCGGCCTAGAAGTGTCATTCAATAAGCCGCTGGCGGACGGCCCTTGGACCTTGTGGTTCCCTCCTGGGCTGGTACTCCTCCTCCTCCTCCTCCTCCTCATGGTCCTCCTGCTCGTCCTCCTGAGGTGGTGGTCCAACGCGAGGTGGCAGTGCCTGAGTCCTGCGGATAGCCAGGTTGTGCAGCATGCAGCAAACGATGATGAACTGGGAGACTCTATCCGGCGAATACTGTAGAGATCCGCCGGAACGATCCAGGCAGCGGAACCGTTGCTTGAGGACGCCAATCGTTTGCTCTATGATGTTCCTTGTGGCTTGATGGCTTTCGTTGTATGCCTCCTCCGCAGGGGTCCTGGGCGCGCGGAGCGGGGTCATGAGCCATGTACACAAAGGGTAGCCCTTCTCCCCAATAAGCCATCCCCTTGGTGGAGGCTGTGCCTCGAACATGTCAGCCACAGTAGTCTGGCGCAGGATAAATGCATCGTGGCTGCTTCCTGGAAAGCGGGCATTGACAGCTAGGATGCGCTGCCTGTGGTCACACACCAGCTGTACATTGAGGGAATGGTAGCCCTTCCAGTTGCGGTAATCCTCGGCATTGTCGATAGGTGCCCGCATAGCCACATGCGTGCAGTCAATGGCGCCCTGCACCATGGGGAAGTCGGCGATCCTGGCAAATCCGACTGCACGCTGCTCCTGCCTCTCTAGGGTCATGGGGAAGGAGATGAATTGGTGTCTCCTTGCGAAAAGGGCATCGGTGACCTGCCGGATGCAGCGATGCACGGCGAACTGGGAGATGTTCGCAATGTCCCCAGCAGCGGCTTGGAAGGAGCCGCTTGCATAAAAGTTCAGAGCCACCGTGACCTTCACTTCCACCGACAGAGACGTCCTGCACATCAGCTGTGGACGCAGATTTCTGTGAAGCAGCTGGCAGATCTCTGCAACCACCTCCCTTCTGAAGCGCAGCCAATTAACACAATGCGCGGCAGTCATGGTGAGATAGGACACCTGCTACCGGTATTCCCTGAGTGGGTAAGGCCTACGTTGCCGACGCCTGATGGCCCCTCTGCGTCTAGGCATGGCTGGCCCTCTCACACAGCGTCTGCGAGCCCTTCGCACATAATGCTGGAACTGAGGGTTGGAACCCCATGCAGCCCCCATAATAAACTTGCAAACAGTGAAATCACAATGAGTCAAATGTCAAAGCTCTGGCCAGAAGCCAAAAATACCTCTCCTATGTTGTCCCAAATCAGTAAGGTCTGTTCCTTGGTCTCTGTCCAGAAATCCAAAGCACTAAAGTCATTGCAGCAAAATGGCTGGCCTTTATAGTTCAGTCTAAGTGCCCTTTAATTAGCGCTCCCCGACGTAGGGCCTCTGCTGCGTTCCACTTCACAGTTCTTAACAGCGCCATGCCCACATTGGGCGGGCGCAACTGAATTTCCGGTTTGGGGCGCACAAACAGCGTTGCACGATGAAATGACGTCATAAGCTGTGCGCGCAGCTGAGCGGGTGCAAACACTTTGCGCCGGCGCTAAATGTCAACTGAAGTTGGGCGTAGGCGCAGATCGCCCTGCGCCCGGGCGCTAAGTGCCTAGCGCTGGAAATCTACCCCTCTTATGGCGTTAACGGCTGGCGAACGCAACTGAATTTCTAGGCCTTAGTCTTTAGACTACCCTCCTCCAGTAAACACCTGTTGATTGTTAATCTGCAGCCTCCGTCTAGTTACTGAAGAACACCATACCTTAAGATTTATGGATTCAACACCTTCCAGTGCACCAGCAGAGACATCTCAAGCGTGGCTGAGCAGGCTGCCCATAAATGTACATGGTAGGTCACGGATGGATTGTTTTCCAGGGCATTGACTTATGCCAACTTCCCCTGTGATAACAATAGCCAGATTGAGCAGGCACTCACATTGGCCTCTCTGGCTGGATTTTCACAGGTACAGGGTGCACACACATGGCAATCTGAGAACCACCAGATCAACCAGGAGTTATCATCAGCTGCAAGGGATTCCATTCCATCAATGCGCAGCTGGTGTGCAGCAACAAGAAGAGCTTCATGCAGTTGTCCACCAGATTCCCTGGGAGCTGTCATAATGCGGCAGTCCAACATTCCAGACCTTTTTGTTCCAGGAAGCAAACTTAAGGGCTGGCTCGTAGGAGGCAAGGGATACCCCCTTCAAACTTGGCTCATCTCACCTGTGAGAAACCCCACCAAAGTGGCGCAGGAGCGCGACAATGAGAGCCACATGACTGGCAGTTGTGTCATAGAGCAAGTCGTCGAAATGTTGAAGTTGCGCTTCAGGCGCCTGGAGAAGTCTGGAGGCACCCTTCAGTACTCGCCAGCAATGATATCCAGAATCATACTGCCATCCTGCATTTTGCACCACATTGCACAGCGGAGAGGATTACAGGTGGAGGATGGCCAAGGCACTCATCAGGCATCTTCTGATGAGAAGAACATTGAAGAGGAGGAGGAGCAATATGAAGATGGGCACCCATTGTCAGACCAGCCATGTACTTTGCTGCCCGGGATTCCAGGGATGTGCTAATAGCTCGAAGGTTCAGTTAATTATTCCAACTGGAAAAAATAACAAATGAAATGTACCACCAATTGCCCCCCAACCCCCACCTTTACACAAAACAGTCTTTCAAACACGCATACACCCATTGCACATTCACCCAATGGATCCTGTCATGTATTGACATTCACCATGAAGCAAGTGAAAGGCCGAGTTGGCACTCGGGATGCAATAATGGGCAATACGTGGAAGTGGTTCTGATCAATAAATTTTATGTGGCATTTAAAAAAAAGGAAATTTAACAACATAACATTTTGGCACGCACCCATGTACATCTCTTGGTGAATTACAATTGCTTTAACTTACTTCATACTGCTTCTATGTGGTGCATCCCATGCGGCTTCAGCTGAGGTAGATTCACGTTGTTCATATCCCTGCCCTGACTGTTGAGATGCTTTTGGCCTATGACCTTTGGGTTTTAGAACCCTTGAGGGCCCCGCCAAAGACTGATCCACCTGCAACTGTGCAGGGGCAGACTCTGCCATCGGGCGACAAGGGTGCATGTCGGGTATTGGCTGGGGGGGCGGGGGGGGGCGCAATGAGTGAGAAGTGGGAGCGCTTTGAATGGAGTTCCCACTTCCATGTCCCCTTTCACCATCATCCCTCTCCTGAGCCAGCACCACGTTACTCCTACCACTCTGCTGGTGAAGATCAATGATGTGTTGTAAGGCCACGGATAAGGTATCTGTCATCCTGCTTAGGGCTGTAGAAATGTTGGCACCCAAAGTCTGCACGGACATGGTTTGCATGGACTCATTTGAGAGCCGTGCTTGAAGCTTCATGGACATGGCCACTCTCTCTGTGGAAGACATTCTCGCAATTACCTGTGCCACCAATCCACTAGCAATCGAGTTGGACTCCTCCGTCCTCTCCGCTATTGTGGAGAATGTATGTGTCACGTATGTCAGTGCCTCACAAAGTTGCTCCTGCACCTCTATCACTCTTCTTCTCAATGATGGCCCCCTGAGTTCAGCATCTGTGTCCAGCTGAGCAGAGCTTGGAGAGGATTGTGTCCCGTGACACGGACTCGCCACAGCTGTTCCTGCCATCAATGTCTGCTTGTGCTCACTTGTGAATTGTGAATCACCAGGTGAAAACCCAACTAACTCTCTAACAGGACCCACCGAAGTGCGAGTATTTGCACTGGTGCAAGGTTGTCCATCCTGTGATGGAGCACCCTCAGAAGGAATGAGATCCTCCGAGGAATCATCCTCATGCATCTCCAGAAACTCTTGCTCTACATCTGAAGCCCTGGAAGACAAAAGAAAGGGATATGAATTAGTAGTGGTAAAGTAACAATCTTGACAATCATCGTACTCTGTCTTCTCATAGTTCAGTCATTGATGAAATAAAGTCAGCATGTGTGTGTCAGAGATATTATTAATTGTGTCATCAGCCATCTGCAAGTTCCCAGTCTCTCCATTTCCGATTGAGAGGGTCGCAGATGTGCCACTTTACTCCATGGCTTCCTCCTCTGCATCTGTCCGCTTCACAATTTGTGGCAGCCCACCTCCAGTCCTCTTCCCTACCCTTGTGTTTTGCACTCTCTCCTTCTATAAGGAGTCAAAGAACAGAGCAGTGAGTGAATGAAGTTCATGTATTCACCCGGTGGATGCAGTGCATTCGGTGAGGGTGATTATCAGACAGATGCATCACATTTCATAAGTGGTGGATGGATAACTAGGGAAGTGAAGAAGTGCATAGAAAGTGAAGGATTGGTGCTGCTGAAACTTAAGTGGGTGTGAGGAACGATGTGATGGAGTTCGCTTGGCAAGACAGAGTAAGAAGGGTGTTTACACCACAGGATGTAGGTGAAACACTTTTCCTGTCCTGGTTAAGGTCATTAAACCACTTCCTGCACTGCATCCAAGACCAGGGCACAACGCTCCTGCTGCTCACTTCCTCAGCCACCTCCAACCACGCCTTCTTGGTGACAGCAGCAGGTTTCTTCCTCCCATTGATGGTGAAAAGTCTGTCCCTCCTGCTCCTGACTGCACCCAGCATTAATTCAAGGGAGCATCATTGAAAATGGGTGCTGCTATTGGTCTTTGTGAATCCATCCTAAACACCTCCTGGCTCCTCCAAGTTCCATTTCTGCATTGGCCCTTTCAATATTGGACTTCAGATCACGTCATGTATGTGTGCATCTGCTGCGCAGTTTGGAGACGTGAAACCTGGAAGGAAAGATTTAATGATTCAATCAAGTTGAAATCAGAGAATCTGACCCGTCAACTTTACTTCTGGGTTTTGCGTGCGCAATTCCCCCTCCCCCCACCACTGCCCCCTCCCCGGCTCGGAAACCACCTTTGCATTAATATCGGAGCCCTTACCTTTCATGTTCACGGGTTTTTTTTAGGTCGCCTTGCTTCATTCTCATTTGTTTATGTTTAATTTCTCACAAATCCATAAACTGCCACTCCCTATGAACTGGCATGTATCATTCCTTGGCTGAAAGTGTAGGCAGATGTTTGGTCCCAAGATTTTTGTTGAGAATCAGGAGCTAGGAGACATTTGAGAACAGTGCAGTAGATTGCCTTCTCCTGTTCTCTTCCTGTTTCTGAGAGAGGATTTCATATGGCCTCCACTTGAGGCATTCCCATCTGCGACCAGGAACTGGTAACATAGGAAAACTTACGGGACTCTCCTCCCATCACACTCCCTCCCAACTTTATCACTCCTTAACGCTACAAGACTGTGCACCAATGTGCACCTCACAAGCACCTCTATTAAATCATAATTTCAAGTGGTCTGAGGAAGGATGTTCTTGCCATGGAGGGAGTGCAGCGAAGATTCACCAGACTGATACCCGGGATGGCAGGAATGACGTATGAGGAGAGATTGGGTCGATTGGGCTTATACTCGCTGGAGTTTAGAAGAATGAGAGGGGATCTCATTGAAACTTATAAAATTCTAACAGGACTAAACAGGCTAGATGCAGGAAGGATGTTCCTGATGGCGGGGGAGTCCAGAACCAGGGGTCACAGTCTAAAGATAAGGGGTAAGCCATTTAGGACAGAGATGAGGAGGAATTTCTTCACCCAGAGAGTGGTGAACCTGTGGAATTCTCTACCACAAAAGGCAGTTGAGGCCAATTCATTAAATATATTCAAGAAGGAGTTAGATATATTTCTTAAGGCTAAAGGGATCAAGGGATATGGGGAGAAGGCAGGGACAGGGTACTGAATTTGGATGATCAGCCATGATCTCATTAAATGGCGGAGCAGGCTCGAGGGGCCAACTGGCCTACTCCTGCTCCTATCTTCTATGTTTCTATATTTCTATGTCTATAATATGCTGCATTATAACTGCACTACATGATATACATAATTTTATTATTTGCTGCGTGAATAATTGAGGTTGACTGACAGCTAACAGTGCTCAATACCAGTTGAAAGTTTGTGCAGAATTAATCTGAGCAGCATTATATTTTCCCTCTATTTTTTGCAATACCTTTAAGCCACAGTTACCAATTATTTTCATGCCAATATGAATTAGGAGGAGTTATGGAGTTTAACAAAATAAAAATATAGAATGAGGAAAAGTCACTTATTTTATCAATCTCACTCGTTTCACTACACTGTACACAGTTTGGATCTTTATAGATTGCCCCGACTCAATCAGTCTCCTGTATGAGGCAAATAACCACTGGCACATTTTAAAGAAGGGAACTCGACAGAACTTCTCCCTGACCTCTGAAGCTAATCAAGTGAAAATGCAGAATTCCTTATAATCTCTAGCCTTGCTTGAGGCTTATCCATTTTATATTCACTCTAGTACTGCAATCACTGTCCAAGTTAAATAACTTGGTTACATCTATGTTATTCAGAACCTTCAATAATTTAAATACCTGGACCATGTCACTTCTCATTCTCCTTTTTCCCTATTATTTATCTACATAATTTTGAGTTTTGAATATCTATACTGTGTAAATGTGCCAATGCTAATTAAATGAAATTTCACCTTGAGGGTAAAATATTTTCTGTTCATAATTTTAGTGGAAAGGATGGCACAAGTAGAAAACAGGATTTCCCATTTTGTACTCACGCTGACATTTTTCACTAAAACTATCAACAGGAGGAGATTTTCTCCCCAGGATCTTAATTCATCCATGCTGTTTGACAGTTGGTAAGTGAACACGCACAATTTCAATCTGATCATGGTATGTGGCCAGTCGCATGAGATGGCACCAAAAATATTTACATTTATATCCAGACAGATTCAGACTAACCGATTGTAGATGGTCTAAAGTTGAACTCAAATCCTAAATCTACAAAAAAAGGAAATGCCCAGGGCTTCTGACACCAGCATGGAACATACTAGTAGAAAACTTGGACACATTTCTTTCTTCATTGGACTGTCAGGAAAGTTGGAGGAAACTCCTTCTGAAGGCTATCAAGGAAAAACAGATATATTTCCTACCCAGTAGACAGCCAGAAAAAGTTGGAAATGTTCCCTACCCACTGGCCTGCCAGGAAACGCAAACATATTCCCTGTTTACTAAACTGCCAGGAAACTCAATGCATTCCCTACCTAATAGACTGCCAGGAAACTAGGCACATTCCCTGCCTACTAAACTGCCAGGAAATGTAACACATTCTTTACCTATTAAACTGCTAGGAAACTCAACACGTTCCCTAATCACTAGACTACCAGAAAATGTAACACATTCCCTATCTAACTCTAATGCATTCCCTACTTGCTAGATTGTTGGGAGACAGTGATATATTCCTTGCTCCTTAGACTGCAAGGAAATTTGGTCGCATTCCCCTCTTCATTGAACTAGCTGCCAAGCAAATAAAAGGTTAATGAAAAGAAAAAGAAAATTTGACTCCCTTCAATCCGTCAAATAGTGATGTGAATGCTTTGATGTGGCTTATAAATATTATTGCATATATGTCCCACTGTGCAATATGCATCACTAGCTTCTGAAAAGAGCAGATATATCTGAACCTGAATCTAAATGCAAATTATGCAAATTAGAGACAATATTTTATATTTCTGACTCCCAGTCTAATTCAGTTTCAGGAAATGCAAAAGTGCTTTCCCGAAATTATTAGCTCTTCCCTCATTAAGTTACGTACAATTTTGACATTTTTGCCCCATCAACTTTCCTTAAAGGGAGACCTACCCAGGCACCTGAAGCGCATCTTCAACATTCCAATGGCTTGTCTATGACACACATGGTGGCTTTCATTGTAGCGCTCCTGCGCCTCACAGGTGTCATGAGCCAAGTTTGAAGGGGGTATCCCTTGTCTCCTGTTGCCAGCCCTTAAGTCTGCTTCCTTGAATGAAAAGGTCTGGAATGTTGGACTGGCACAGTATGACAGCTCGCAAAGAATCTGGCACCCACCTGCATGAATCACTTCCTGTAGTTGCACACCAGCTGGACATTGATGGACAAATATCTCTTGCACTTGATGGAAACTCCTGGTTGCTGTGGTGGTGCAATCGATGGTACTCTGTACCTGTGGGAGTCCAGCCAGAAAGGCGAATTAGAATGCCTGCTCATTCTGGCTATTGTCATCACAGGGGAGTTTACATAACTCCCAGCCCTGGCAAACAATCCATCTGTCACCTGCCTTATGCATTTATGTGCAGTGGACTGTGAGATCCTTGATATGTCTCTTGTAGTGGTAAAAAAATTGATGGTGGTGGTAACTTTCACAGCCACTGGTAATGCGTGTTCATCAGGTTCAGCAGGCGGCAGGTCTTCTAGGAGGCTACAGATGTCTGTGACCACCTGACATGACAACCTCAGCCTGCGGAGGTACTGCTCTCCAGAGAGGTCAAGGAAGCTGAGCCTCTGTCTGCACACCCTATTATTTGGGTAGTGCCTCCTGCGACCTGTGCCCTCCTTCTGTGCACCTCTCTCCTGCGTACCTCTCTCCTGTGCAGCTCCGTCCTGTGCACCTTCCTCCTGTGCACCTTCCTCCTGTGTACCTCTCTCCTCTGCACCCCTCTCCTGTGCAAGTTCTGATCCCACCACAGCACGTTGTCGCTGCAGTAGATGGTGATTGTCTTCCTCTTCTGATGTGCCATCAGACACACCCAAAGCGCCTCCCATCCTGATCTTGTCAGTTTGAAAGGCTTAAAAGTTTTGAGAAAGCTGTATCAGCACAAGAACTCTCTGCCAAGCATTTGCCAGTGGGAACTGAGACACCAGCTGTAGTAAGTGAACTTTTATTTAGATGGGGCAATCACAACTTTAAATACCCACATGAAATGCTGGAGTCCATCATTAAGGATGAAATAGCGGAGCACTTAGCAAATGGGGACAGGATAGGACAGAGTCAACATGGATTTACAAAGGGTAAATCGTGCTTGACTAATCTATTGGAATTTTTTGAGGGAGTAACTGGTAGAATAGATGGGGGAGAGCCAGTAGATGTGGTGTACCTGGACTTCCAAAAGGCCTTCGATAAGGTCCCACATAAAAGATTAGCATGGAAAATTGAGGCTCATGGGATAAAGGGGAAAGTTTTGGCGTGGATAGGGAACTGGCTGTCAGATAGAAAACAGAGAGTTGGAATAAACGGCTCATTTTCTGAATGGCAGGCAGTAACAAGTGGGGTACCACAGGGATCTGTCCTGGGCCCCCAGCTGTTCACAATTTACATTAATGACCTGGATCAGGGAGTCGGATGCAGCATTTCCAAATTTGCAGACGACACTAAACTAGGAGGTGGGGTGGGCTCAGAGGAAGAGACCAGGAAGCTCCAGAGCGATTTGGACAGACTGGGCGATTGGGCGGATAAATGGCAGATGCACTATAATGTGGACAAGTGCGAAGTTATCCACCTTGGGTGCAGGAACGGGAGGGCAAATTATTATTTAAATGGCAATAGATTGGGAGAGGGGGAAGTACAGAGAGACCTGGGTGTTCTTGTACACCAGTCACTGAAGGCGAGCATGCAGGTGCAACAGGCGGTCAAGAAGGCAAACGGTATGCTGGCCTTCATAGCAAAAGGGTTAGAATACAGGAACAGGGATACCTTGCTGCAGCTGTACAGGGCACTGGTGAGACCACACCTCGAGTACTGTGTACAGTTTTGGTCGCCTCATCTGAGGAAGGATGTTCTTGCCATGGAGGGGGTGCAGCGGCGATTCACCAGGCTGATACCAGGAATGGCGGGAATGACCTATGAGGAGAGACTATGTAGTTTAGGGATGTACACACTGGAGTTTAGAAGATTGAGAGGGGACCTCATAGAAGTGTATAAAATTCTGACAGGTCTAGACAGACTGGATGCAGAAGGAATGTTTCCCTTGGCGGCTGAGAACAGAACTAGAGGACATAATTTAAGGATAAGGGCTAAACCATTTAGGACAGAGATGAGGGGGAATTTCTTCACTCAGAGAGTGGTGAACCTGTGGAACTCATTGCCACAGAGGGCAGTGTACGCCAGCTCATTAAATATATTTAAGAGGGAATTAGATATATTTCTACGGGCAAAAGGGGTTAAGGGTTACGGAGAGAAGGCGGGGACGGGATACTGAATTAAAGGATCAGCCATGATCTCATTAAATGGCGGAGCAGGCAAGAAGGGCCGAATGGCCTACTCCTGCTCCTATCTTCTATGTATCTATGTATCTATGTAAAAGCGGTTCAATCTCTCCTCCATTTCACTGGCACGATTCAAGTGCCCTGGGAAATCTGTGTTGGAGATGTTAAATTTAAAGGTCAGTGAAATTCCATTTAAAAAGACCTAATTAACATCTCATAAGGACGTTAATTGCTGCGATAACTACCCGCCCGCCTGCACTAATTAAAGTCCCAACTGCGGTGAGTAGGATTCTCACCGGCATCCAATTCGCCGCCGTTAAGCCCGGAATTGGGCACGTTGGAGCTGAGTTGTGGTCACAATCCGAAAACCAAATTATTTTAACTATCCACCTGTACCCAACCGACCCGTTATTGGAGGTTAAAATTCACCCCCCCCACCACATTTCAAAAGTAATTCATTGGCTGTGAAGACCTTTGAGGTGTCCTGAGGATATGAAAGTTATAAATGCAAGTTATTTCTTTCTTACTAACCTGCCAATAAATGGTGTTTCAATATATCCAAGTGCCTGCTGATTTCTGTAAATCCCATGTGGAATAAACGCTGCAGAAATTCAAATTCATTCGAGATGTGCCAATGTTCCACAGCAGATTGATATTAGCAGCTGTCCAAAATAGAATGTTACTAGCCAAACCTTTTCTGGTTTATAGAAGTGTGGGTTGGGGATGGGGGGAGTTGGATTAGACACTTTTGCTCAAGGATAGTAATGTGATCATAATCTCTGTGGAACCCTTTATGGTGTTTTGCTTTTGAATACCTCTTTTGATTCCCCCTCAGACTCCTGTGCTGGTGGGCCTTGACCAAGTTACTCTGCCAGTGTAGCCTGGTGTACTGACCATGACAGACAGGCAACCTCAGAAGGACCTAACTGAGGAAAACCTCCAAGAAGGTGAGCTAGCCACAGCAGTTGCCGTTGGACTCTTTAATTTTAAAGACACATCTTTCAAAAATTACAATCACTTTAGCAACTAACACTGCTGATTCTTTTGATAAAATGTAATGAGTTATTCTTTTCTGACCTTTTTTGTAAAATTAAACAGAAAATTACTTTTAAATTATCTAATCTCAGTGGCAAAATTAATCCAGTAAATTAGTTTTACACATAAAGCTGATCTCTTCAATCTATTAAAGTATTAAATGAAAAAGATGAAGCTTTATTTCATTTTGAGCAGTTTATGGTTATGTTTGCAATACCATGTCTCACTTTCCTTAGCCAAATCATCGTACTACTTCAGGATCATCCTGGAGAGCAAGGACCACCTGATCAGCTCAAACCCTGTTACCACGCCCCTCTGCCCTCATTTCCAATATCAAATCAGAAGTGTCATGGATTTCTTAATCTTAAAGACTGACTTTGCATGGTCCCACTCCCAACATAGCCATGCATCTCTAGCAATGGCTTCTCCCCTTTTCCCTGTACAGTCAGTTCTACAGTCCTCCCAAATATTTATCTTTGTTCGTGGGAGCTTGCTGTGTGCAAATTAGCTGCCACATTTCCCACATTACAACAGTGACTCCACTTCAAAAAGTACTTAATTGGCTGTAAAGCGCTTTGAGACGTCTGGTGGTCATGAAAGGCGCTATATAAATGCAAGTCTTTCTTTCTTTCTTTGGCTGTTTGCTTTTCTTTACCTATGCGCTGTCTCTCGATGAAATCATCTGCAGGCATGGGGACCGGTTCCATAAGTTTAATTTTGATGACATCCAGCTCTACATCTCCACCATTTCCCTTGACACACTTCTCCCCCTTCCCCCGATCACCTCTGTGTTGTTAGATTACTTGGCTGATATCAAATACTCTGTGACAAAATAAGGTACTTTTGTCAATAGTGGATTATTTATTGGATTCTTTTTTATGGTCACTGCACATATCCCATACTGGCTAATATAAATACCTCAGGACAAGACAGAGACAAAGTCAGTTCAGGAAAGCCTTGATATACATGGGCTGATGCTGCCAATGTCCTTCGATGAGAAATAGCCCAACGGATCAATGGATCAAACCATTTAATTCAAATTCAAGCATCTTGTGGGGCTGTATTTTGAATTTTGTGAACGGTTCACCATCTACTATAGTTGTGAGATATACATTTTTAAATATCCCTCTGTTCCAGATATTTTGAAAGCAGTTTGAAGTTATATTATGAGCTATATTGTAAGTTGTATCATGGGCTATATTGTAAGTTATCGAGTTAATTCTTTAGAAGACCAAAGGAAACTGTAATGAGATATTGATAAGATGAGAGAGGAATATGTTAAAAAGTGGCAGATGGAATTCAACGTCAGTAAATGTGAGGTGATGCATTTTAGTAAAAAAATAACAGCAGTAATAATACTTTGAACGGAAGTAGGCTTGGTGCTGTGGAAGAGCAGAGGGATTTGGGAGAACAGCTTCAGAGAACATCAAAGGCAGAACCTCAGGTTGATAAGGCTGTAAAAAAAAGTTAATAGAATTCTAGGTTTTATCTCAAAAGGTCTAGAATATTAAAGTCAAAAGGTAATGATGAGCCTATATAAAAATCTTAATAATACCTCAGTTAGAGTACTGTGCAGTATCGGGCTCCACACTGCAGGAAGAATATTAAGGCTTTAGAGGGAGTACAATGCAGATTCACTGGGATGCTGCCTGGTATGATGAAATACGAAGAAAGGCTTGAAAAGATGGGTCCTCTTTCATTACAACAATGCGGATTATGGGGCGATATAATAGAAGTGTTTAAAATAATGAAAGGATGTGACAGGGTAGATAGAAACAGATTGGGCCGCATTTTCCAATTGGAGGCTTCCCGCGTGGAAAAAATCTACGCACTTACCTGAGGGCTCCCGAGGTGCGTATAGTTCCGATGCTGGGCCTCTCCAACTCCAAGATTGCAGGGCCTACGTATCCCAGGGGTGCATGCGGTTCACAAGCGTCCCTGGGATCACGTGGGCCACGGGGCGCCAATCAAAGAAGGGAATCTCCCTTCATACACTTGACAGATAGACCTGTCAAATATATGAACGGAGATCACCCCAAAAACATAGTAAAACATTAAATAAATTTTAAAAAACATCACATTTTTAAAATTAGTTGAAATTACAATAAATTAAATATTTTAAACAAAAATTAAATTTTTTGAAAAAAATAATTAAAGTTTTTTACAAGGCTAAAAATAAACTTACCTTTTTTTTAAAAGTATTTTTAAATGATAAATGGCTGAATTTAAAAAAAAAGCTTTTTTCAACTCTTATCCTGGTAAAAGCAAGCCTTACGTCTGCTTTTACCAGGCATAAGAATTCTAAAGGTTTTCTGCGGGCAGAGGGGCTCCAGAAAGCAGAACTATCCACCCGCTGAGGCCCTTCTCTAGGGCAGGCATCCGATCTGTCAAGAGCATTCTTGACAGATCGGAAATGCCGGTTTTCAGCGCGTACCCACCCGCAGGGATCGGAATATCTGGGCCAATGTGTCCAGTAGTTGAGAGGTTAAGAATTAGCAGCCATAGACACAAAGAGAAGCTCCTTCAAACAGAGAGTTATGAGGCTGTGGAATTCACTTCTAGGATTAGTGGTTGAAACTAAGACAACATTCAAGATTAGATTGGATAGGTGAAGGAAAAGGGGCTAAAGGGATATGGAAACAGAGTGGGTAAATGTGATTAGAACTATTTACTCATGTGGAGAGTAAACACTGACACAGACTAGTTAGGCTTAATGGTCTGTTTCCATTTTGTAACTTCAATGTATTTCTATGTGTTCTAAGTCAGCAGTTAGTCTGAAGCTGACAGGGGAATATGACTAATCAAAGGTTTGGTGGTAGAGGATAGCAACATAGAAAGTAGGCAACCATTTGAAAGGCCAGTCTTATGTGGAGGATTAACACAGGAGAAATGTCTTTGTTGTTTTTGACATTTCGAGGAGAATAGAAAGGTTGTAAATTGTATGGCCATTCTGGTTGACTTTTATCATACGTCTGGCAGGAACATCTGCAAACTCGGCCGGGACCTGGATACACCAGATCTCAGCCTTTTGACAACATTTCTGCCTTCCACCCACCCCCACAATCAATTGACATAAGGAGAGATGGGGCTGAAGTGGGGAATCCCTGTTGAGAGCTCTTGCTTCTAGGTCCTTAATCAGGGCCTGACATTCCATTGGTACAGATATGCTGGTCTGATTCGGCTAATAGCAGAGGGAATGGGGCCCACCTGAGGGTCTAGACCAATGTCGGGGCTTGGACCCCCAAGAATTGGTTTTTATTCCCAGACCTCTGACAGTGGTGAGGGTTCAAGGGAGAAACCAAATTCCTTCTCCGGGGGGGAGGGGGGGGGACTTGCCACACTGGCCAGCCAATTTATGGTGGTATTTCCAGACTCTTGGTGGGGTGAGTCCGCAAATGCCCTTTGAATTGCTAAAGGCAGTCATGGAAGACGCTTCCCCTGACCTCACAAATTTAGGATTAGAAATTTCATGGTGAGTGTGATCCTAGCATAACTGCCAGATCACACACCCACAGCCCAGACTGTACTGAGTAATGTTTGTTGGCCTGTTTAATATTTAATACATTTATGCAGTGAGCTATGGTCTGATGGACCTTGGAGTTTCTCTCCGCCACCATAACTTTGGAAACCCTGGATAGACGCATAAACGGGGTTTCCTACGATCATCCACAAATGTTATGTAGCCAATTGGGAGAAACCCAGAGGAAATTCCTGGCAAGAATGTTTATTCTTTCACCTGAAGTTGAGGAGATCACACAACAGCACATGATATAACCCCATAAGCCAGAGTACATCGATAAGGAGTCTCTGTTCAACTCTGGTGTCTTACTGTATGTACTTTGATATTTGACAGGTAGAGACACACTTAGAAACATAGAAGATAGGAGCAGGAGTAGGCCATTCGGCCCTTCGAGCCTGCTCCGCCATTCAACGAGATCATGGCTGATCATCCAAACCCTAGCACCCGGTCCCTACACCGACAGCCATCCCACCCAAGCCCTATCCCCGTAACCCCACGTATTTAATCCCCCCTAACACTAAGGGCCAATTTTTATCATGGCCAATCAACCTAACCTGCACATCTTTGGACTGTGGGAGGAAACCGGAGCACCCGGAGGAAACCCACGCAAACACGGGGAGAATGTGCAAACTCCACACAGACAGTCACCCGAGGCCGGATTTGACCCCGGGTCCCAGGCGCTGTGAGGCAACAGTGCTAACCACTATGCCACCGTGGTTTCACAGGGAATGGGAGGGGCCAGTGACACTGAGCCCAAGGGATCTTTCTGTTACAAAAACCCAAGAACAAAAGATGGGCTGGGAGGGTGGAGGCAGGGACCCACTAGGCTGCTCCTGAGACTCACTGGAGACCCGGCATGGTAATGGTGGCTGGTATGACAAGAAAGAAAATGTGTACCGACCTGCACAAGGGCGCATGTGCAACCCTCCAGTAGGCTCCAGGTCCAACAAGTAGCCTGGACCACACCCTCACCCACCAAACCACCACCCCCTACCCCACCCCACAACCCCCAACACCCCCGAGGAAGAAAAACAATTAAAAAATAAATTTATCCTGAATCGAACCCTTGTTCAGGGGCTGATTGGACAATCATCAGGTTTGGCGGGGGGGGGGGGGTAGTTTCGGGGAAATTGCCCCTCCCACCACAGGTGGACTGATTTCCACTAGCGTGTGGTAGGTGGGTGCCTAACTGTGCCTCAAATGATGCTTGTGCCCACTTGCCCCAAGGAAATGAGGCGGTGACTCCACAAGCTCTGGCAGGGGTCAGTGTTGAGGGGCAACCGCTGGGATCGCAGCCTGTGAAATTTCAGGGCCAATTTCTCCAAAGTTCTCCTTGCAGACTTCCCACCCACCGCTCTCCATAAACTCCAACTTGTTCCAAATTCAGCTACTCGTATCCTGACCCACACTATTCCCCCTTCCCCATCACTGTGCTCCTTGCTCATCCACATTTCCTCCCGATACCCCAATACATTGAATTTAAAACCCTCATCCTCATCTTAAACTCCCTCCATGGCCTTGCCCCACTCTCCCTCTGGAACCTCCTCCAGCCTTACATCCCCTTCCATGCTCATCGGCTGAACATCGTGCATCTCCCTCCTTTTATCCCACAATTGGTGATCAGCATTCCCAGGTTCAGGCATGGACCTCATTGCACCATCGGTCAGCTCTGGAGTGTGGCTTGTGTAGAAGCAGTTGAAGCATATCTTTCAGCAGCCAGCCTTTCCAGCTCTTGGACGAGCTTGGTAATGATGGATTGATACGGGGTGCCTGAATCTTATGGCTAATTTTGCGGTGGTGTGCCCTTCACCAGAAACACGCACGACCCACTGAATCAGGAAGGTGGGCATCACACACTAGGCTTAGAACTTCTGGTTCTACTTTGCAATGCCACTCTTGATTTGCTGAGCTGAGCTCCTCTATAAAATGAGAAGCCTGCAAGCTGTTGCTTGAAAAACTTCACCACTTAAACCTAGGTTACTGATCCTTGCAGCCTAACTGTTGTTTTTCACTTGACCAAGTAAACTTTGTGCATTAGAGCTCTTGGGGGGAATTTTCTATGTACTTTCGCCCAGAGACACGGGTAAAAGAAATACCCGGTGTAAAAGATCAAGAAAACGTGGGCACAAGTGTGTTATGCATGTAATTTTCTTATGCCCGAATTTCCTTGATCTTTTATACCCGTCTATTGATCACTGCGCCCAAGCGGGTTACAGCTCATTATGATGGCTCGGCCCCATGGCTAAAGAACATGAGAATTTCCTTCAATTCTGCTGGTTCAAAGCAGGTGTAAAATTAAGGCCAGAACTTTAGGTGCAGCAGGAAACTAAATCATTTATCTGGTGCTTTATTTTAAGTGATTTAAAAAAAAAAGTATCCTCACTAAGACCTGTACTGTATTCTTTGTTTCTTTGAATGCATGTTAATGGCTGCAGTATGAGTCAGGTTAAAAATTGTAAAGCTTCCATCATTGCAAGTTGTTAAGCATGCTGTGCCTAATGTGCATGAATGATGGTTAGATGGCTTGAAACTTTTATTTTCATACTTAAAGAAGGATTATATGGTGTGAGTTCCGCACTTTCCTCGAGCCCCGATTGTTTACTCTGACTTGCCCTTGTTTAACGGCGATTTTTACGTTCTGCTGTATGCTAATGAGATTGGCAGGAAATTTAAGAGTAAATTGATTTTGGCAAAATGGACACATGAAGGGGTGTGGTTTTGGATGTAACTTCCCTATTGTACTCCCCACAGGAAATTCCACCCCCTTGTATTTTTGGCCTGCTGCCTGCTGTTACCTAACTCCAATGCAGCACTCCTTTGATGTATAACTCCCACAGCAGCATTCCTGCTGCCACCAGTTCACCCCTGCAGTTGCAAGCAGTGCTGACCAATGGCTGCTTTAGTTCTGGAGGAGGATAAAGAATTTCTGAGGCGGGAGGCGGCAGGTGCGCTGGCACCTGGCAGGAACCTGCGAGCAGCCCAGTATTCAATCAGATGACTCAGGTGCAACTGCTTGGGCTTGTCAAAAGAGACCTGCCTTTGATATCTATGATTCAGCAGGGAGGGGGTCACTGAGTTACACTGTATACTGGAGCCTGACCTGCAGACAACATCCAACACAGCTTATTCGGACTGATCGACCACTTGTAGTGAAAAGCAGGCCGGATGCCCTGATGATGTTATCGCAGTCCAATCTGCATATTTAAAGAAGAACCCCATTGGCTTCTGGCGGGTGTCCCTCTCACATGCTCAGAAGAGCAGGTTAAAATCGGAGCCTGCGGGAAGACAGCAGGACAGCAGAGGTGCGGATCCATCCCATGGGCGATTTCAACTGTCCACCTGCCCGGTTTGCACCAGGACACCTGGGAATTGCCATTCACTTTATATTGTACAGCAGGTTTCTCAAATCTTCTTACAAGCCCACGCAGATGTTTTCTGCTATCCTATGCAGGGATCTCTGAAGAAATACAAAGGGATACTGCATGAAGAGGTTCTGTTGATTAATGATTGCAGCTCCATATGGTACAAATCCATGGGTCCCACAGTAGATGCCCGTCTGGCCCTATCAACATACAATGGTGGTTTTTATAATGGGAAGACAATCCGTAATGGCAACATTACACCTGGGCGGCAAAATGAAAATCTACCCCAATAACTCAAAAACTCAGATCAGGAGCAATGGGCACCAGTGAAAACCCAATGCAAAACAGCACCAATTGGCATTCAAATCTATTAATAAGTTATAATCAGCATTATTGAGGAGTGGCCATTAAAATAATACCAGAATGTTAAAAGAAAGAAAGACTTGCAATTACATAGCGCCTTTCACAACCACCAGTCATCCCAAAGCACTTTACAGCCAATGAAGTACTTTTTGAAGTGTAGTCACTGTTGTAATGTATGAAACACAGCAGCCAATTTGCACACAGCAAACTCCCACAAACAGCAATGTGATAATGACCAGATAATCTGTTTTAGTGATGTTGATTGAGGGATAAATATTGGCTAGGACACTGGGGATAAATCCCCTACACTTCTTCGAAATAGTGCCATGGAATCATTTACGTTCACCTGAGAGAGGAGACAGGGCCGTGGTTTAATATCTCATCTGAAAGAGGGCACCTCCGACAGTGCAGCACTCCTCAGTGCTACACTGGCGTGTCAGCTTAGATTTTTGTGCTTAAGTCTCTAGAGCGGGACTTGAACCCACAACCATCATAACTGAGAGTGCTGTCAACTGAGCCACAGCTGGCACACAGTGCTAATAAATTATTTCTAACAGGGTGGAAAAGCTGGAATGATGGTGATATTGCTAGTGCATTTTCCCAAATTCTCCACCCTTTTTATTGCCAAGCTCCAGGGGCACTAGCAGTGCAAAACATACCTGAAGATCTTTAAACAAAGTCCCTGGCTTGTTGCATACTAAACTTGTAGATGCTGTAACTTTCTAAAGTTTCAACTGGCACAAAGAACACTAGAATTCAAATGAGTTCTCTATGCTACCATCTTATTCACTTTCAGTGCTTGAGGATTTACATCCAGCTGTTGATTGTTTTGCAAAAGTGGGCATGATATTCGGTTACACCCTGTTTGGAGGTGGTAACCTAATTAGCGCCGGACATTTAGCGCCCGGCGCGGAAGTACTGCCCCGGCCGCTAAATTCAGCTTACTGCCCCAGAGAGGAACTGGAGCGCAATCTCAGGTGCTCCACTTCCTTTTGGGGCCGTGTCGGGGGTGCAAAGCGCTCAAATGCCGGAGCGCTACGCGGCCGCTCCCCGAAGCACTGCCGCGTTTCAGCGTCCCTCCCCTTCCGTTAAAGGGGAGGGATGCTGTGAGCTCTGCAGGGCCTCCAATGGCCCACACTAGGCCACCAGGGCAGCGTGGTGCCGTGGCCACAGCCCGGCACCGAGATGCGGTAACGGGCTGCGCGATGGCGGCCACGGACCATGCCAAAGGTCGCCATGAAGGGCCAACCAGGAGGTCAGCCAAAAGAAGAGAATGGCGATGCGAGTCGCAGCCCCACCTCCCCTTTAAATACCGCCTAGCGAGTGGAGGTCGGCCTGGTTCGCGACCCGCGAGGCTGGTGCTGACATCGCCCTGGCAGCCTCGCGGGGTGCAGCCAAATTTCTGCCATGGGGCGGTAAGGGGCCGCGGCGGGGCGCTAAGGGGTCACCACACACGGTGATGATGGCATTGCTGGCGGCGCAGTGGCCTGGGGTTCTACCAACGAGGGCGCGTCACTATCGGGTAGTGCCTCAGCAACGCCCTGCCGAATTTCGCCGGAGGCTCTTTATTCGCCCCCCCCGGACAATAACCCCTTTGCGCCCCATTACCGCCCCCCAGAGGCACTAACGGCAGGCACAAAGGAGCTGAATTTCGCCCCCATTGCTTTCACCAATGTAATTCTTTAGAAACAAGGGAAAGGTCAAGATTTGGAGAAATGTCTGTAACAAACTAGAGGATTTCAAAATTGTAACAAAATATTCAACAATCTCTGGGAAATTACTTTCCTGAGGGATGCTTCTAATAGAGCAAATAACCCTATTTGGAGGAGGAATATCACAGAATAAGGCATTAAATAGCTCATAAATCAGGGTACCAGTCAATACCGGAACCCTACAGCAAACAAAAAAGCTACAAAGCCAATTACTGATCTATTGCTGGTGCCATTGTAATATTAGAGGCCACTTTCACAATTCAGCCTCCTTATTCGATAACCACGGCATTGGGCTTTTTCTTTTGTGAGGCTGTCCAGAATCCTTTTTACACATATGACACTCAGACAGAAACTCAATCGTAAAATCATTAATTTTTTGCTCACATTAGGGCAGCACCAATGTAGGGAACAATCGAGGATACAGTATTGCTGTTTTGAGCTCCTTTAAGGCTTTCCTGAAGAAAATATTATCAGCTGGTACCATTATCCAGCTGTGCCAGACCTAGTACTGATGTAACTGTTCTCGGGTGATGAATTAGACTAAAAAGCAGACTGAAAGAGAATGTGAGCACTAATAAGTCACTGTGGAATTGTTATGGGGCCCTTTCCTTTGAATCATTAAAGGATGACTTCAACATGGGTTTATGACAACTTAGTAGGAGTGTTAAACTGTCATTTTAGAACACTGATAAATGTTTATGGAGATATCTAGTATGGAAATATTCAACAATGATGCTTTCATATTGATTAAATAGAAATTAGCACTGAAAGCAATGTTGTATACTACATTGGTGAGAACTAATTCTGTACAATTACTGAAATATGTGGACTTTTTCTTATTACTTGACAGTTTCATAATTTGAAATAATATCTGTGGTTAGAAAAGAATTATAAAAAATGAATCATAGCTGCACTGCACAGAGGCAGGTTTCAGACTATATTGGGATTGGTGAACTACTGCAGGGCAAAAGAAAATCATTTGTACTTCATGTACCTTAAACAGGCACTACTTTCAGGGAAATATGGTTGACAAACTATTTTGGTGTTGAAGCAAAGCCATAAGTCATTTTCACCATGAGGAAATCATGCGCAAGTGAGATGATGATGTTCGTCAATATGATTTGCATCAATAATATTTCCTCAATGTCAGATTCGCTGCTGTTGTGTCTGAAAGTTACACCATTTCCCAGCAGAGGGAGTTACATGTAAAGTTTCCTGGGGTAAATTAATTTAAATATTCCTGGTGCAACTCTAGTGTAACTTGAGTGTAGAAACCGTGTAAGTTGCTGACACTTGCCCTCCCCCACCCCTAAAAACATCCATGCAACAATGGTGTAACTCTTCAAAAATATTCTACAGATGACAAGTAGTTTCACTGGCAATTTCCACCATATCACTTGATGGCATCTCTCACCACAGCATCAGTCCATATCGGCACCACCATGGTTCCAGAAATACACTGGGCACTTTTCTCGTGAATTGTTATTTAGGAACATTACAGTAAGTCAGGAAATAGACCATTCAGTACATTCGGACTCCGTCACACAAGTAAGATTTCTTGGCAAGGTTCTGCTGGGCCAAAGAGATCTGCTTTGGTGTCATCTGCTAGGGTGCATAGAAGAAGGTAAAGCTGAGGTGCTGCCAGGGCAGTCGATCAGTTAATAATGATGTCCTGCAGAATTTGCCCTCTGATGGCCTTCCAGCAGCAAGTGAGGACACAGCTTAGTTTGCATTACAGATGAGCTGGACGTCCTGCGAACAGCACCCCTTCCTATTCACATATGTCAGCGGCTGCTCAGTTGGCACCTTCAGTCCCACGTGCGTGTCATCGTGGCACCCTGGGGAATCCAGCTATCCTGTAGAAGTCCCTGGCCTTGTGCCTCTGCTATAAATAGGTGATGCCAAAGTGGAGGCTTTCTGTTGCTCTATGAAAGAGGGCATCTATCACCTGTACAATACACGCCCTGACAGCTCCCCAATTAATGTTGCACAGATGTCCCATGGCAGCCTGGAAGGATGTGGAGCAGTAAAAGCTGAGGACTGCTATCACTTTAATTGCCATGGATAGCCATGGATTGCCGTGGCAGCGGAATGAGTCTGCAAATTTTCATGAAGAAGTTGGCAGAGATGCCCAATGGCATCCTTGGAGAGGATGCACAGCTCCTCAGAGAGGTCCTCTTATGACTGGTGTGGTCTGTACACGCATTGGGGAGGGTAGTGCCTGGTGGGCTGCTACCTGATTCCCCTGGCCTGGACACGTTGCTGCTGCAACTCTTCCTCCATTGTGGTGGCATAGAGTGAGATGTCCATGGGGAAAGCAATCCCTTGCCTGATGTCCTTATGAGTGTGAGTTTGGGGGCGGAGGAAGTCAGGGATCCCACAATAGTTTTCTGGGAAGAGAGGAAAGCACTGTGGTAGAATAAAGTGCAGGTGTCAGTGATTAAGAAATGAGAAGGAAGGGGTAAAAATAAAGTTCCTCAGAAGCCTATACTCAGTAAATAAAGTTGGTGTCCTCTTCAGCTCACCAACTCCTCACTTACATGTGTCTGAAGTGCTCTGGGAGCTGTTAAACCATTTTATTTGGGGTGTAAAGTTACATAAATTGCAAGAGCGGTGTAAACCCAGAAAAGCTCGGTGTCCTTGAATAGGGCTTCTATACAAATAACCCCTGAGGGGCTTCAATGAGTGTTAGAAGATTGAGGAAATGTGCATTTAGCACAGTAATGGTGCAAATGAATCCAAATGCACTAAAACATACATTTTCTTGATCTTTTCAGCGCAATAACAGCGTAACAATGGTGTAAGTGCTGGACAATGAGGAAACGCAAGGCCATATGTGTTATATTAATAAGTACATGAAAAATATATGACAAATACTGCCTAATGTAAACTGTCCCCTTCTAAGTAATACCAATCTCTTTTATGGACCAGCTGTGTTGTGATATGTTGAATTAGTATGAAACCATGACAAACTGATTTGGGATTTATAACTGTAGTGATCTCAATATGAATTGATTGATTAGAATTGGCATGAGCCTATCTTGAAGAAGTAGTCTATACCACATCAATGCTGCACTAGTGGTATTCTAACTACACACAGCGGGAAGCAAGTATTTTTTACTGGATAGGAAGTTACGGGATAATCCCAGCGCAACTTGCCAGTTATGCAGTTTCAGGAATTTCCAGTCCAATGATCTCCATCACATTTAAGCTGTTTTTTATCACAAATGTTGAGTAATTACAGATATGTTATTTATGGCATTTCAGCAGTAGCATAGATCAGCACCAGCAGTCAACCATTAAGACTCATTATTAAGTAGTCTTTATTTTTATTGATAGGCATTACAGCTTGAACATAATTGCTATTTATGTAAGATGCAATTCTAAGATTGGTAAGAACCACATCCCATCAAGTTTACTTCAATGATCATGCATCTACTCAGATCATCCTAGGTATGAGCTTCATATATTTTCAATGAGATCAGTTGGTAGCACTCTCACCTCTGAGTCAAAAGGTTGTGGGTTCAAGTCCCACTCCAGCAATTTGAGCACAAAAATCTAGGCTGACATTCCAGTGCAGTACTGAGGGAGTGCTGCATTGTCAGAGGTGCCGTCTTTCGGATGAGATGTTAAACCGAGGCACTATTTCAAAGAAGAGCAGGGGAGTTATCCCCAGTGTTCTGGCCAATATTTATCCCTCAACCAACATCACTAAAACAGATTATCTGGTCATGATCACATTGCTGTTTGTGGGAGCTTGCTGAGAGCAGATTGGCTGCTGCATTTCCTACAATACAACAGTGACTACACTGCAAACGTACTTCATTGGCTGTAAAGTGCCCTGGGATGTCCTAAGGTTGTGCAAGGTGCTATATAAATGCAAGTCCTTCTTTCTTTTTACAATTCCTGGTCTGCTTGGACAGCTTTAAAGAAGCTACACAATCCTGATTAAAAACGTACAGTAAAACATGTTTGATTTACAGATGACATTAGTGATTGAGGCGCTCAGCTTGCTCCTTTGTCATGCCTCCTTGTTCAAGCCCATTATCTCTTTCATTGGAACGATTTTAAAATAGCTGCTTCCATTCATATTTAATCAACTAGATCTGAATTAAACACACTCCATTTTGCTTTTTAATATGCACAGTAGCAATGCAGTGTTTACACCAGGGAGACCGTATCCAAATTAATCTGAAATTGAATTATGACAAGGAACCGTTGCAAGTACATGCTTTATTACGCAAACAGGCATCACAATTGACACCCTAAAAAAATCTGGCGTTGGACAAGTGACACCTCCAATACCTCCTGAGGTTGTTAAATGCTAAACATCTAAATTAAACTGATGACACAGCACTGTTCACAGCAGGGCTGCAATATCCATTTTCCAGTGACCTACTTGTCAATTTCAGGTCAACTAACCAGCGGTGATCTCTGTTTACGCGAGCTGGTTTAGAAATGGGACAGTCAGTAAGTGCATTGCTGCAACTTTAAAAAGAAAACTAATCTGGGCTGAATGATTAGACGAGGGTGACCATACAGCCCCATTTTCCGGGGACAGTCCCCGGAATCCTTGGAAGAGTCCCCAGGTTCTGAAAACTAGTCCCTGTTATCGCAGGTGCGGCTGATGGCTCACCAACCTTGGTCGTTACGTGCCGGAGGCGCCGCCCACCATGTCGTCAAACCGGGGTGACTGATGATTGATGGCGGAACTGACCAATCAAAGCAGGGGGAAATTGAGCTGCAGCTGCGTCATAAATAAACGAGGAGAATAAAGTGCTGGCAGAGGCGGGATGGAGCAAAGACAGCGCGCCAACTTTAAGAAAGTAAGTTTATTTAACCAGTATCTTTTAAGTATCTTTTTAAGCACTCGCAAATGAACAGAATTTGAGCGTCTTGCACAAGTTGCATTTGCTCCGTGAAAACCCCTCGGGTACAGTTGCACCCGGCAGGAGTTGGCCAAACGATGCCAGGAAGATAAGGACCAACAATCACTGCCTGGCTGTATATCCTGCTCCGGGTAGCCTGCAGTCTCTCGGCTCTGAGATCTCAAGCAGCCTGGACGTGGCCGGCTCATTACATCGCTCTTCACATTTCATTTTAGTTCTGTTCCCTCCCCGGATTCCTAACCGTCTCACCCGGCGCCACAAGCTTCCATTCCCCAGCTATAAACCAGGCCCGGGAGCAGCCTCTCAGTGTAGTCAGCTGTGGCTCACTGGGCAGCCTGTTATTTCCAGCTTTTTAAAAAATTGAATTCAAATTCTCAAATTGCCATGGTGGGATTTCAATTCATGTTCCCTGGATTACTAGTACAGTAACATAACTACTACCCTACCATACCAACATAGTAATCTGTGCACTTTAGATATTTCAAAATACGCATCATTTTTCTCATTTAATGCAATGTCAGCAAAAATATTTTCTGTACATTTCTACTGTTGGGCATTATTTTGTAAAATAAATGTGAAATAAGTAAGAGAAATGGACAGTATTAGAAATTTTCAGTAAATCAATATGCAGGAAACTTTGGTTGTATGTCCGGAAACCTCGATCTACCGGCAGAAATCAGGAGCCATTTTGTTAGTTTTTTTTTCTTCTCGTGGCTTTTTTTTCAACAGTCAGGCTCTGCAAAGTCTCTCTGAAGCTGTTGCTAAGCTACAGAGACGCTTCTAAGTTATGGGCTGACTGTTTAGAAGCTGTTGCTAAGCAACAGTGTTTGTTGTCAGATACGGAGATGAAAACCTCCGTATGCTTCAACTTTATCTCTGGTATGTCTGGCAGTTTTGATAGATCGGCAACAGCTCGGTCCCGTCGGTGCCGGATATAACAAAGTTTCCTGTATATGTTTGATAAGAATTTTGGACAGGTATCTAAATATTATTAAAAACATTTGGAAGAATTTTATCCAATTTTTTTGTGTTAAATAGCGCTGTCACCACAATGCTACTTCAAAGAATCCACTAACACCCCCATTAACAGTAGTGTAATTGTTTAATGCTATGTAAAGTGCAGAAGAGACAAATCCAAATCATCTTTAGTGCACTATGGCAAGCACTGCTAACAGTGCTGTAACATTCTGGCTTCAATTAGTAGGCCTTGGAAGGAAGAACAACTATATCTTCGTGAAGAGTCAATATCAATTCTCTTTGAGTGTCAGCCATGGCTCAGTGGTAGCATCCTCACCTCTGAGTCAGAAGGTTGTGGGTTCAAGTCCTGCTCCAGAGACATAAGCACAAAAAACTAGGCTGACACTCCAGTGTAGTACTGAGGGAGCGCAGCATTGTCAGAGGTGCCGTCTTTCAGATGAGATGTTAAACTGAGGCCCTGTCTGCTCTCTCAAGTGGACGTAAATGATCCCATGGCACTATTTCGAAGAAGAACAGGGGAGTAATCCCTGGTGTCCTAGCCAATGTTTATCCCTCAATCAACATCACTAAAGCAGATTATCTGGTCATTATCACATTGCTGTTTGTGGGAGCTTGCTGTGTGCAAATTGGCTGCTGCATTTCCTATATTACAACAGTGACTACACTCCAAAAAGTACTTCATTGGCTATAATGCGCTTTGAGACATCTGGTGGTCATGAAAGGCGCTATATAAATGCAAGTCTTTCTTTTTTTCTTTCTCACCCCAGGCTGGGCGGCCGTGTCTCACTTCCTTTCCCTATCCGCACTCACTATCACCACATTCCCTAAATATCAGTTGATCCAGGTCCAGCCTGGGTGTGGGGGATGGGGAGAGAGGGAGAGCATGATGAAATTTGAAACCATTTGATGTAACAACACTTAGTACTGCTATGGCTGGTGTGTATAACTACTTAACATCTAGCTGCCTCACCTGGCTGGAGTGAAAATTTGGGTGAGACAATTAGTTGCTAATCACTATTATGACTCAGGTTTCTTCAGTTGCATTTTCTCAGGCCCAATACAAAAGCCAGATGCCAAAGGCAAGATCACACTTCCTATCAGCTGAAGCGAGGCCTTGTAATATGGGAGCATGTCCTTGGTGAACAATATTTATTGTTGCTGGATTTCCACCTGGGATTCCCGCTAGGTACCTATCTCACTGCACTTTAATATTTCACCCGAGGCACAGAAGACTGAACAACCAAATGGGGATATTCTTACTAATTGAGGTACTTTATTTAACCCCTAGTTTTAAAGAACTCTAGTTCCAAAAAATGTATTTATTTTCATAGATGCTGATTGAGCTGTTCATTTTTGTTTCAAATTTCTAGCATATGTAGTTTCTTTATCTTATCTAATCAATCTTTACAGCATCACAGATTCACTTTTTAGGCCCCTTCATCTTTGTTTTTAGCCATTGTGATACTGAAATAAATACTAATAGTACATTAGTGGCCAACAGTTTAGTGGGAATGGGGCCAAGCGAGCCAGGAATTGGGTCTCATGAACATAGAGCAGAAGGTAAGGGAGAAACTAGAGAAAGACATGGGTTCAGGTATTTTTAAAATTCCTTTTTATGGGGTGTGGGCGTTGCTGGCAAGGACAGCATTTATTGCCTGTGGTAAACCACTGTTGTTCACTTCACTGTTGTTCACTCTTGCCCATTGTTGTACCTGTCTGTGCATGCCTCAGCTGGCTCCGCCCCTGGCTCCACCCATATGCCCTGGTATAAAGGCGGCTGCTCTGCAGTCCCCCAGGCATTCAGGACCGGTCGACCACTAGAGGCATGCCTTCATTCTTTAGCTAATAAAAGCCTGTTTGTTACTCACTTAACTTCCAGTCTTTCGCAGTAATTGATAGCGCATCATTGCCCATCCCTAATTGCCCTTGAGAAGGTGGTGGTGAGCCGCCTTCTTGAACCACTGCAGTCCGTGTGGTGAAGGTACTCCCACAGTGCTGTTAGGGAGGGAGTTCCAGGATTTTGATCTAGCAACGATGAAGGAGCAGCGGCAGCAGCGGGAGCGGCGGACCTGTGAGGGAGCAGCAGCTGTGGGTGAAAAGAAAGGTCGGTGATTTTCAGGCCCAGTCGAGCAGTGGCAGCAGCGGGAGCGGCGAACCTGTGAGGGAGCAGCGGGAGCAGCGGCAGAATTCGAGAGTGACGTCACAGTACAGAAAGTGGCGCCGGTGCAGGGGAAGCAGCTGATTGGGTGAGTACGGCCAGGTGAGTATTTATACTACCCTATAGTTTGACAGTTAAGGTTAATAGTTTATAAAGGTTAAAAGGTCTTAATTTTGTGGTTGATAGTTGCTAAGGTCTCTATTGTGTAGCGGGGAGTGCTAGGAAACAAGAGCCCTTGAGTACATCATTTAATTGTAGTGTAATTAGTGGTATTGATTTGATTTAATTTAATTTGAATCAATTAAATGGTAAGTCATGGCAGGACAGCTCGGCCCCGTGGCATGCTCCCCCTGCACTATGTGGGAAATCAGGGACACTTCCTTTATCCCTGACGACCATGTTTGCGGGAAGTGTATCCAGATGCAGCTACTGGCAGACCACATTGCGGCTCTGGAGCTGTGAATGGATACATACTGGAGCATTCGTGATGCTGAGGACGTTGTGGATATCACGTTTAATCAGTTGGTCACACCGCAGGTAAATGCTGCACAAGCAGGAAGGGAATGGGTGACCGCCAGGCAGACTAGTAGGCACAGGTAGTGCAGGGATCCCCTGTGGCCATCCCCCTCTCAAACAGATATACCACTTTGGATATTGTTGAGGGAGATGGCTTATCGGAGGAAAGCAGCAGCAGCCAACTTCCTGGCACTGTGGGTGGTTCTGCTGCACAGGACGGGAGGAAAAAGAGTGGGAGAGCTATAGTAATAGGGGATTCTATTGTAAGGGGAACAGATAGGCATTTCTGCAGCCGCAAACGAGACTCCAGGATGGTACATTGCCTCCCTGGTGCAAGGGAGCAGCTGCAGGGCATTCGGGGGGGGGGGCTTGGTGAACAGTCAGTTGTTGTGGTGCATATAGGTACCAACGATATAGGTAAAAACCAGGATGAGGTCCTAAAAGCTGAATATAGGGAGTTAGGAGGTAAATTAAAAAATAGGACCTCAAAGTTAGTAATCTCAGGATTGCTACCAGTGCCACATGCTAGTCAGAGTAGATATAGAAGGATATTTCAGATGAATACGTGGTTAGAGGAATGGTGCAAGGCAGAGGGATTCAAATTCCTGGGACATTGGAACCGGTTCTGGGGGAGGTGGGACCAGTACAAACTGGACGGTTTGCACCTGGGCAGGACAAGGACCGATGTCCTTGTGGGAGTGTTTGCTAGTGCTGTTGGGGAGGGTTTAAACTAAAATGGCAGGGGGTTGGGAACCTGTGCAGGGAGACAGAGGAAAGGGACACAAGGATAGAAGCAAAAGACATGAAGGAGAAAAGCAAAAGTGGCAGTCAGAGAAATCAAGGGTTGAAATCAAACATGGCCACAGTAAATAATAATTTTAAAAGGTCTAAGAGTGTTAAAAAAACAAGCCTGAAGGCTTTGTGTCTTAATGCGAGGAGCATTCATAATAAGGTGGATGAATTAGCTGCGCAAATAGATGTAAATGGACATGATATGATTGGGAATACGGAAACATGGCCCCAGGGTGACCAAGGCTGGGAACTCAACATCCAGGGATATTCAATATTCAGGAAAGACAGGCAAAAAGGAAAAGGAGGTGGGGTAGCATTGCTGGTTAAAGAGGAGATTAACACAATAATAAGGAAGGATATTAGCTCTGATGATGTGGAATCTGTATGGGTAGAGCTGAGAAATACCAAGGGGCAGAAAACATTAGTGGGAGTTGTATACAGACCCCCAAACAGTAATGCTAAGGTTGGGGATGGCATTAAACGGGAAACTGGAGATGCGTGCAATAAGGGCACAGCAGTTATCATGGGTGACTTTAATCTACATATAGATTGGGCTAACCAAATTAGTAACAATACTGTGGAGGAGGAATTCCTGGAATGTATACGGGATGGTTTCCTGCACCAATATGTCGAGGAACCAACTAGAGATCAGGCCATCTTAGACTGGGTATTATGTAATGAGAAAGGATTAATTTGCAATCTTGTTGTGCGAGGCCCCTTGGAGCGGAGCGATCATAATATGATAGAATTCTTCATTAAGATGGAGAGTGAAGTATTTGACTCAGAGACTAGGGTCCTGAATTTAAATAAAGAGAATTATGATGGTATGAGGCACGAGTTGGGTAGAATGGATTGGAGAACGTTACTTAATGGGTTGACAGTGGATAGGCAATGGCAAACATTTAAAGATCGCATGGATGAACTGCAGAATTTGTTCATCCCTGCTTGGCATAAAAATAAAACAAAAAAGGTGACTCAACCATGGCTAACAAGGGAAATTAGGGATAGCATAAGATCCAAGGAGAGGCCAGAATATAAATTGCCCAGAAAAAGCAGCAAACCTGAGGATTGGACACAGTTTATGATTCAGCAAAGGAGGACAAAGGGATTAATTAAGAGGGGGAAAATAGAGTATGAGAGTAAATTGGCAGGGAAGATAAAAATGGACTGTAAAAGCGTCTAGAGATGTGTGAAGAGAAAAAGATTGGTGAAGTCAAGCATAGGTCCCTTGCAGTCAGAATCAGGGGAATTTATAATGGGGAACAAAGAAATGGCAGACCAATTAAATACATACTTCTGGTTCTGTATTAGCATGTAAAGTTAAAGCACAAGGGATTGGGGGCAAGGTACTGAATTGGATAAAGAACTGGTTGACAGACAGGAAGCAAAGAGTTGGAATAAACGGGTCTTTTTCCGAGAGGCAGGCAGTGACTAGTGGGGTACCGCAGGGATCGGTGCTAGGACCCCAGCTATTCACAATATATATTAATGATCTAGATGAGGGAACTAGATGTAATATCTCCAAGTTTGCAGATGACACAAAGCTGGGTGAGCATGTGTGCTGTGAGGAGGATGCAGAGAAACTCCAGTATGATGTGGACAGGTTGGATGATTGGGCAGGTGCATGGCAGATGCAGTATAATGTGGATAAATGCGAGGTTATCCACTTTGGTGGCAAAAACAGGAAGGCAGATTATTAGCTGAACGGCAATAGATTGGGAGAAGGGGAAGTGCAACGAAACCTAGGTGTCCTTGTGCACCAGTTGCTGAAGGTAAGCATGCAGGTGCAGCAGGCAAATGGTATGTTGGTCTTTGTAGCGAGAGGATTCAAGTACAGGAACAAGGACGTCTTGCTGCAGTTGTACAGGGCCTTGGTGCGACCACACCTTGAGTATTGTGTGTAGTTTTGGTCGCCTTAACTGAGGAAGCATGTTCTTGCCTTGGAGGGAGTGCAGCAAAGATTCACCAAACTGACACCTGGGATGGCAGGAATGACGTATGAGGAGAGATTAGGTCGATTGGGCTTATACTCGCTGGAGTTTAGAAGAATGAGAGAGGATCTCATTGAAACTTATAAGGCTAAAAATTGAGTAGTGCCCCAATTGGGTCGCTAACTTCGCCGGGATGCTAAAAGTAGAAAAATTAGCGTCCCCGCGCCGGAAATTGAGTGGTTGCGCCCCAAGAGGGAAACAGGGCGCTACTGGAGGCACCCCGCATCCCTCTTG
Organism: Somniosus microcephalus; assembly: GCF_052327205.1. Lineage (NCBI taxonomy): Eukaryota > Metazoa > Chordata > Chondrichthyes > Squaliformes > Somniosidae > Somniosus > Somniosus microcephalus. The sequence continues at coordinate 162,627,908 of NC_140996.1, read as the reverse complement.
GGGCGTTGTGAGTCAATATTGTGGCATTATGTGCCGCAGCGCCACACGCTGCGGCACGTCACGCTGTGGTATTGCAGGCTGTTGAGTTTGTACCGCTATACACAACGAATATTTGTGACAGTCTCTCAGGAGTGGCGTTGCTGTCCTCCTTTGCTGACACAAACAGTGCTTGGATGGTGTACCAATCCAACTGTATTTTCCTGAGCCATTCGCGTCCCAGTAATGGTGGGTCCTCCATTTTCCACTACATAGAGGTTCAATTGCAGTATTTTTTTTTGTATGTCACTGTCACTTTTATTTTACCTTTGGGGCACACTCTTTGTCCTGTGTATGTCTTTAACAGTACTTTAGTTGGCCTTAGCGGTATGTGTGAAAACAGTTGTTTGTAGTCATGTACAGAGATCACTGTTAAAGCTGAGCCTGTGTCCAACTCCATTTTCAGCCTAACTCCTGCCACTTCTGGAGTAACCCATATTATTCTGTGATCCTCTGTTTCTTTCACACTGTGTATTTTTAGACAAGCCAGATCCTCTTCCTCTGAGTCTGTGTCACTTTTTTCTTTATCTGAACTGTCTTCAGTCACGTAGTGTACCTTCTTGTATCTATCTTTGAAAGGTTTGTTGTTTTCAGTCACTTGATGTACCTTCTTGTATCTATCTTTGAAAGGTTTCTTGTTTGCTTTGCAGAGTCTTTCAATGTGCCCTCGTCTGCCACATTGTCTGCAGTCTTTGTCTTTAAACCAACAGTCATTGTGGTCATGTGACATTTTGCCACAGTGATAGCATTTCTTTTCTTGTTTCAGTGACATTTTATTAGTTGAATATTCCAGGGATTTTTGTTGAATTTCTAAAGCGCCACGTGCTGCTGCTTCCATTGATATTGCAATACTCAGAGCCTTCTCCAGTGTGAGGTCTTTTTCAGACAGGAGCTTCTTTTGTGTGCTTTCACTTTGCATGCCACACACAAATCTGTCGCTCAATGCGTCTGATAAGCCCACTCCAAATTGGCAATGTTCTGATAATTTGCGCAACTTTGCCAAATATTCAGAAATGCTTTCATTTTTGCTCCGGTTCCGCTTATGGAATTTAAATCTTTCGGCTATGAGCAATGGTTTGGGGCTTAAATGGTCTTGGAGTGTGTCCACTATTTGTTTGAATGTGTGAGGATGCCGGTTAGTTCCCTCAGTAACCCCTAGATGGCACCTTCACTTGTTTTTTTCCCTTTGCTAATTGTTACTAGTTTCTCCTGTATTTATTACTTAACTGCCTTTTATCAGGTTTATTGGTTTCACCTGTTTTTGCTTGTATTTAAGTTCTGTGGTTTCTTCCCTCTGCTCAGTCTTGACAAGCCGTTTGCCTAGTGGTAGCTTGTCTTGAGCTCCTATGTTTGTAACTGTTTACCTGTGTGATTCTAGTAAAGTACTTTTATTTAAGTCTGCTTACCTGCTTCTCACCTCGTCTATCTGCACTTGGGTCCAGAACCAGCCTCGCCCTGACAGCAAGACTGAGCCAGTATAGACCCAGCAGTGATGGAGGAATTTTGTTCTATTCTCTCCCATCAAGGTGCTTTCCTCGGCCGCCTTGAGCAACTTCTCCAAAGCATTTTGGACAAGGTAAATACGTGGACTCAGACCATTCAACACCCAGCCACTGTGGCTCCTGCTCAGGATGTTCCTCCTCAGTCAGTTCCTTTGGGTACTACCCCACCGGTCGCCAACCTCCAGACTCACCGAGAGCCTCGCCTACCCGCGCCAGAGCGCTATGACGGTCATCCGGGCAAGTGTCGCGGCTTCTTGACCCAGTGCTTCCTAGTTTTTGAACTCCAACCCTCCATGCTCCTATCACCCCACTCTAAGGTAGCGTTCATCATATCACTACTCTTGGGAAAAGCTCTCGCCTGGGCTACCGCTATCTGGGAGCAGCAATCTTTCGTCTGCTCAGACATTCTCCTTTTCACCGAAGAGATGAGCAAAGTCTTTGACCATCCTGTGAGTGGACAGGAGGCAGCTAAGAGACTTTTGAATCTCTGCCAGGGCAACTGCAGCGTAGCCGACTTCGCCATTGAGTTCCGCACACTCGCTGCGGAAAGCCGCTGGAACACCGAGGCCCTTCTCTCCACGTTTCTTCATGGCCTTTCCGAATCTATCAAAGATGAACTGGTGTCCAGAGAGGTTCCGGAGGACCTTGACATGCTCATCTCCCTTGCCATCAGAGTGGATAACCGCATCCGGGAGCATGGTAGAGAGAGGAGATTCACTACCATCCTAGTTGTGGTCGATCACTTTTCCAAGGCTGCTCACTTCGTCCCTCTTGTCAAGCTTCCCTCTGCCAGAGAGACTGCCAAGCTGGTTGTCCAGCATGTCTTCCGCCTCCATGGCTTGCCCCTGGATGTCGTCTCTGACCGTGGTCCCCAGTTCTCACCCAGGTTCTGGAAGGCTTTTTGTTCCCTCCTGGGCGCTTCCATCAGTCTCTCCTCTGGGTTCCACCCACAGTCTAACGGCCAGACTGAGAGAACCTACCAAGATCTGGAGAGGGTGCTAAGAAGCTTTGTGTCCTCCAATCCTTCCACCTGGAGCAAGTATCTGGTCTGGGCGGAGTACGCGCACAATACCCTTCAGAGCTCCTCCACTGGCCTCTCACCTTTCGAATGTCAATATGGCTTCCAACCACCACTCTTCCCTGAACAGGAGAGGGAGGTAGGAGTCCCAGCTGCCCAGGGGTTCATCCAATGCTGCCGCTGTACCTGGAGGAGGGTCCGACCCGCCTTGCAGCTTGCTTCTTCTCGGCAGAAAGTGCAGGCTGACCAACACCGCCGCCCAGCTCCTCAGTTCCGGACCGGACAGAAGGCCTGGCTGTCTACCCGGAATCTTCCGCTCCATGTGGAGTCCCACAAGTTGGCTCCCCGGTTCATCGGACCTTTTAGGATTTTGGAAAAAGTAAACCCTGTGGCCTACCGGCTCCTCCTTCCTCGGTCGATGAAGATACATCCCACGTTCCACGTCTCTCACCTCAAGCCGGTACTTACCAGTCCCTTGGTTCCTGCTTCCAGAATTCCCCCCCCGCCCCGCATGATTGACGGTCAGCAAGCCTACACTGTCCGTCGCCTCCTTGATAGTCGCCGGGTTAGGAGGAGCATTCAATACCTGGTCGACTGGGACGGTTATGGTTCTAAAGAGCATTCCTGGGTTCCGGCCCGGGACATTTTGGATCCTGAACTCATCAGGGATTTTCGCCGTCGCCACCCTGATCATCCAGGAGGAACGTCAGGAGCCGTTCCTAGGGGAGGGGGTCCTGTGAGGGTGCTGGTTAGTTCCCTCAGTAACCCCTAGATGGCACCTTCACTTGTTTTTTACTCTTTGCTAATTGTTACTAGTTTCTCCTGTGTTTATTACTTAACTGCCTTTTATCAGGTTTATTGGTTTCACCTGTTTTTGCTTGTATTTAAGTTCTGTGGTTTCTTCCCTCTGTGCTCAGTCTTGACAAGCTGTTTGCCTAGTGGTAGCTTGTCTTGAGCTCCTATGTTTGTAACTGTTTACCTGTGTGATTCTAGTAAAGTACTTTTATTTAAGTCTGCATACCTGCTTCTCGCCTCGTCTGTCTGCACTTGGGTCCAGAACCAGCCTTGCCCTGACATGAATGTTTTGTTTGCTGGCTTTTCAGGGGTTAATAAACTGCGTAGCAGCCCGTATGTCTTTGCACCCATAACGCTCAGCAAAACAGTGGCTTTCTTTTCTACCTCCACTCCGTTAGCCTCACAGTACAACTCCACTCTTTCAATGTAAGTTGCCCAGTCTTCAATGCTGCTATCAAATGCTGCAATCGTGCCAATCATCGCCATTTTTTTTTCCAAACCCGTCTTTCTTTCTTTACTAGTTAGCTAGCATCATGCAAGTCCTGTGCACTTTTCACTTGACTTATGTATCCCCTGCCTAGCTTAGCAAGCATGCTCCGTTTTCTCTGCCTTCTCGCTCCTTTCTTCCAAATTTCGGTGTCCTCTGGATGCGATGCCAGAATAGGAAGACGGAGGTTCATAATTCTCATCGCCAATTTGTTGTGTTTGTACCGCTATACACAACTACATAAAATAATAAAGTAGCAGAGACTGAGAGTAACTTCAAGTGATCTTTACTGGGTAACTGGAACTTCGGCACTGACTATACAAATCGATACGCGTCTGTTATATACGCTCGCAACTAAGGATGTACATCCGCAAAACAAAGTAGTCCCTTCAATGTTGCATACATTACACAGGCCTTCCTCCCCTTCTTAAAGGGGAGGGGCCTTGTGCAACGCGACCCATGGCCCAGCTGGGCCCCCGGGGATCGGGAGTGCAGGCAAAAGAGCCCGGCACTCAAGAGAAGTGCCGGGCTCTTGGAGCGCAGCCAGCACTCCGTGGGGGGGGGGGGTAGGTCATTTCAGGAGGTCTGGGACAGGAGCGCAGGCAGGTGGCCAGCAACAAAAATGGCCACCCCACACCTCGCCTTTAAATTGCGCCTCCCCGGCCGCAGGTACACCCCCCTGACCCCGTCGGACAAAAAGTCCAGCGGTAATTCAGGGGGCGCTCCCGAAGATCATGGCCGGGGCGTGAGCAGGGCGCTGCGCACACCAATGACGTCATTGCCAGTGGCGCAGCGCCCTCTTAATGCGCTAATGGGAGGCGCAACCAACTGAATTTTTCCCCCATAAAATTCTAACAGGACTAGACAGACTAGATGCAGGAAGGATGTTCCTGATGGCCGGGGAGTCCAGAACCAGGGGTCACAGTCTAAAGATAAGGGGTAAGCCATTTAGGACAGAGATGAGGAATTTCTTCACCCAGAGTGTGGTGAACCTGTGGAATTCTTTACCACAGAAGGCAGTTGAGGCCAATTCATTTAATATATTCAAGAAGGAGTTAGATATATTTCTTAAGGCTAAAGGGCTCAAGGGATATGGGGAGAAGGCAGGGACAGAGTACTGAGTTTGGATGATCAGCCATGATCTCATTGAATGGCAGGCTTGAGGGGCCAAATGGCCTACTCCTGCTCCTATCTTCTATGTTTATATGATATATTTCTAAGTCAGGATGGTGTGTGACTTGGAGGGGAACTTGGATGTGGTGGTGTTCCCATGTGCCTGCTGCCCGTGTCCTTCTAGCTGGAAGAGGTCGCGGGTTTGGAAGGTGCTGCCGAAGAAGCCTTGGTGAGTTGCTGCAATGCATCTTGTAGATGGTACACACTGCAGCCACGGTACGCAGGTGGAGGGAGTGAATGTTTAAGGTGGTGGATGGGGTGCCAATCAAGCAGGCTGCTTTGTCCTGGATGGTGTCAAGCTTCTTGCGTGTTGTTGCAGCTGCACTCATCCAGGCAAGTGGAGAGTATTCCATCACACTCCTTACTTGTGCCTTGTAGATGGTGGAAAGGCTTTGGGGAGTCAGGAAGTGAGACGCTCGCCGCAGAATACCCAGCCTCTGACCTGCTCTTGTTGCCACAGTATTTATGTGGCTGGTCCAGTTAAGTTTCTGGTCAATGGTGACCCCCAGGATGTTGATGGTGGGGGATTCGGCAATGGTAATGCTGTTGAATGTTAAGGGGAGGTGGTTAGCCTCTCGCTTGTTGGAGGTAGTCGTTGCCTGGCACGCCTGTGGCACGAATGTTACCTGCCACCTATCAACCCAAGCCTGAATGTCGTTCAGATCTTGTTGCATGCAGGCATGGACTGCTTCATTATCTGAGGAGTTGTGAATGGTGCTGAACACTGTGCAGTCATCAGCGAACATCCTCATTTCTGACCTATTGTTGGAGGGAAGGTCCTTGATGAAGCAGCTGAAGGTGATTGGGCCTAGGACACTGCCCTGAGGAACTCCTGCAGCGATGTCCTGGGGCTGTGATGATTGACCTTCAACCACCACAACCATTTTCCTTTGTCATAGAGTCATAGAGTAATAGAGTTATACAACACAGAAAGAGGCCCTTCGGCCCATCATGTCTGCGCCGTCCATCAAGCCCTGTCCAATCTAATCCCATTTTCCAGCATTTGGTCCATAGCCTTGTATGCAATGGCATTTCAAGTGCTCAGCCAAATGCTTCTTGAATGTTGTGAGGGTTCCTGCCTCTACCACCCTTTCAGGCAGTGAGTTCCAGACTCCAACCACCCTCTGGGTGAAAAAGTTCCTCCTCAAATCCCCTCTAAACCTCCTGCCCCTTACCTTGAATCTATGCCCCCTTGTTATTGACCCCCCTACTAAGGGGAAAAGTTCCTCTTTATCTACCCTATCTATGCCCCTCATCATTTTGTACACCTCAATCAGGTCCCCCCTCAGCCTTCTTTGCTCCAAGGAAAACAACTCCAGCCTGTTTAGTCTTTCTTCATAGCTGAGGCACTCCATCCCAGGTAACATCCTGGTGAATCTTCTCTGCACCCTCTCCAAAGCAATCTCATCCTTCCTATAGTGAGGCGACTAGAACTGCACACAATACTCCAGCTGTGGCCTTACCAGCGTTTTGTACAGCTCCATCATAACCTCCCTGCTCTTATATTCTATGCCTCGGCTAATGAAGGCAAGTATCCCATATGCCTTTTTAACCACCTTATCTACCTGTTCCGCTGCCTTCAGGGATCTATGTACATGTACACCAAGGTCCCTCTGACCCTCTGTACTTCCTAGGGTCCTACCACTCATTGTGTATTCCCTTGCCTTATTTGTCCATCCAAAATGCATCACCTCACACTTTTCAGGGTTAAATTCCATTTGCCACTTTTCCGCCCATCTGACCAACCCGTTTATATCGTCCTGTAGTCTGAGGCTTTCCTCCTCACAATTTACCACCCCACCAATTTTCGTGTCATCTGCGAACTTACTGATCATACCTTTTACATTCTCATCCAAATCATTTATGTGGATCACAAACAGCAAGGGACCCAGCACCGATCCCTGAGGTACCCCACTGGACACAGGCTTCCAGTCACAAAAGCAACCTTCGACCATCACCCTCTGCCTCCTGCCACTCAGCCAGTTTAGGATCCAACGTGCCAAGGCACCCTGGATCCCATGGGCTCTTACCTTCTTGACCAGTCTCCTATGCGGGACTTTGTCAAAAGCCTTACTGAAGTCCATGTATACCACATCCATAGCATTTCCCTCATCCACACACCTAGTCACCCCCTCGAAAAATTCAATCAGGTTGGTCAGACATGATTTACCCTTGACAAAGCCATGCTGACTATTCCCGATTAATCCTTGCCTCTCCAAGTGGAGACTAATTTTGTCCCTCAGAATTTTTTCCAATAATTTCCCTACCACAGATGTTAGGCTCACTGGCCTGTAATTCCCTGGTTTATCCCTGCTACCCTTCTTGAATAATGGTACGATGTTAACTGTTCTCCAGTCCTCTGGTACATCCCCTGTGGCCAGAGAGGTTCTGAAAATTTGTGTCAGAGCCCCTGCAATCTCCTCCTTTGCCTCACACAGCAGCCTGGGATACATCTCGTCCGGGCCTGGGGATTTATCCACTTTTTGGCCTGCTAAAACCGCTAGTACCTCCTCCCTCTCGATGCTAATATGTTCAAGTATATCACAGTCCCCTTGCCCGATTTCTATGTCTACATCGTCTTTCTCCATAGTGAACACAGATGCAAAAAATTAATTTAAAACCCCGCCTACATCATCTGGCTCTACACACAGATTTCCACTTTGGTCCCTAATGGGCCCTACCCTTTTCCTGGTTATCCTCTTGCCCTTAATATACTTATAAAACATCTTAGGATTTTCCTTTATTTTGCTCGCCAGTGTTATTTCATGGCCCCTCCTCGCTCTCCTAATTTATTTTTTAAGTATGCCCCTGCACTTTTTATACTCCTCTCAGGCTTCCTCCATCTTTAGTCTTTTGTAACTGCCAAAAGCCCCCCCTTTTTTCCTAATGCATTTTTGTATATCCCTTGTCATCCAAGGTTCCCTTTGCTTGTTGGTCCCACCCTTGACCTTTACGGGAACATGTTGGCGTTGTACTCTCTCTATTTCCCTTCTGAAAGTCTCCCACTGCTTTGATGTGGATTTTCCTATAAGTAGCTGCTCCCAGTCCACTTTGGCCAGATCCTGCCTTATCATATTAAAATCGGCCTTCCCCCAATTTAGAACCCTTATTTCCGGGCCGTCTTTGTCTTTTTCCATGACCACCTTAAATCTCACCGAATTATGGTCACTGTCGCCAAAATGCTCTCCTACTGTCACTTCCACCACTTGCCCGGCTACATTCCCTAGAATTAGGTCCAGTACCGCCCCAGTACCGCCCCCTCTCTTGTCGGACTTTCTACATGCTGGCTCAAAAAGCTCTCCTGGATGCACTTTAAGAATTCTGCACCCTCTAAGCCTTTCACACTCTGACTATCCCAATTAATATTGGGGAAGTTGAAATCCCCCACTATTATTACCCTATTATTTTCGCACTTCTCTGAGATTTGCCTACATATCTGTTCCTCTATCTCCCCCTGACTGTTTGGGGGCCTATAGTACACTCCCAGCAAAGTGCTTGCCCCCTTTTTGTTTTTAAGTTCTACCCATATGGCCTCATTAGAGGAACCCGCTAATATATCATCCCTCCTTACAGCAGTAATTGACTCCTTAATTAATATTGCAACACCCCCTCCCCTTTTACACCCCCCTCTGTCTCGCCTGAAGATTCTATACCCCGGAATATTGTGCTGCCAGTCCTGACCCTCCCTCAACCATGTCTCCGTGATAGCAACAATATCGTACTCCCATGTGTTCAACAACAACTTCAGTTCATCCACCTTATTTGCAAGACTCCTTGCATTAAAATAAATGCCTTCCAGCCTTGCCATATTCCCTTTTGCCTTCACATATTTGCTCTGCCTTCCCAGCTGACTTGTTTTTTCCTCCGTATTTGGCTGTAAATCACCCCCTACTATAGCTCCACTCTGTATCCCATCCCCCTGCCAAGTTAGTTTAAACTCCCCCCAACAGTGCTAGCAAACCTTCCCGCAAGGATATTGATCCCCCTCTGGTTCAGGTGTAAACCGTCCGACTTGTACAAGTCCCACCTTTCCCAGAAGCAGACCCAGTGAACCAGGAAACTAAAGCCCTCCCTCCTGCACCATCCCTTTAGCCACGCATTCATCTGTTCTATCTTCCTATTCCTATACTCACTAGCACGTGGCACCGGGAGTAATCCAGAGATTACAACCTTTGAGGTCCTGCTCTTTAATCTTTGTGCTAGGTATGCCTCCAGCCAGTGGAGCATTTCCCCCCCCCCCGATTCCCATTGATTTCAGTTTTACTAGGGCTCCTTGATGCCACACTTGTTCAAATGCTGCCTTGATGTCAAGGGCAGTCACTCTCACCTCACCTCTGGAATTCAGCTCCTTTCTCCATACTTGGATCAAGGTTGTAATGAGGTCTGGAGCTGAGTGGTCTTGGCGGAACCCAAATTGAGTCTCAGTGAACAGGTTATTTATTGGTGAGTAAGTGCTGCTTGATAGCACTGTCGATGACACCTTCCATCACTTTGCTGATGATCGAGAGTAGACTGATGGGGCGGTAATTGGCCGGATTGGATTTGTCCTGCTTTTTGTGGACAGGACATACTTGGGCAGTTTTCCACATTGTTAAATAGATGCCAGTGTTGTAGCTGTACTGGAGCAGCTTGGCTAGGGGCGTGGCTAGTTCTGGAGCACAAGTCTTTAGCACGATAGCCGGGATGTTTTCAGGGCCCATAGCCTTTGCTGTATCCAGTGCGCTCAGCCTTTTCTTGATATCACGTGGGGTGAATTGGATTGGCTGAAGACTGGCTTCTGTGATGGTGGGGACCTCAGCCGTAGTGGATCATCCACTCGGCACTTCTGGCTGAAGATGGTTGCTAGGGTGCAGGGGAGCCTTGGGAGACGTTTGGCTTGGTGGACAAGGGGATTGAGGGGTGTGGCCAAGGCAGATGAACAGATGGTCTTAATCTTTGTGACAAAAAGTCTGTGAATTCCTTCCATGTGTTGTTGATAAGAACATTTGAATTTCCATCATACATACACTGGAGAAAATTCTGAAAGCTGAAACCACTCAGCTATAGGAGGGAAGGTGAGCTGAAGCAGGAGCAGAGATGGGCAATGTTATGGAGATGGAAGTGCGCGGTCTTTGTGATGGAGAGGATTACGGATTTGGACATTCAGTTCAGGGATGCTGCGGTGGCAAACCATTTGGTTTAACCTGAGATAGTGGCTAGGGGATGGAGAAGGAATTGATGGCCAAGGAACGGCTTAGGTGTTTCGGTGTTTCAATGTTTAACTGGAGGAATTTTTGGCTCATCCAGGATTAGATGTCTGATGAGCAATCTGACAACACAATGGCAGTGGAAGTGTTGCGAGAGGCAGTGGAGAGGTAGAGGTGGGTGTCAGTCAGTGTACAGAAAGCTTGGAACTAACGGGTGGATGCTGCTTGGTTGTACTTTGTGGTCATCAGTGTGCAAACTAAAGATAGGAACATGAGCAAACCATCAGAGACTAGTGAGGGTTGATGGAGGTTAATCTCTGCGCATATTCCACTAGCAGAAGCAACAAAGTCATCATGCCGGTTTTCTTTAAACGCGGAGATTGTAGTGTCCGCGCATCAATAACACACGGACTGCAGGAGAACGGTAATAGAGGTGTTTACTGAACAGAGGGTATGCTGGAACTGAAAGTACAGAAGCCTGCTACTGCTTCAGGTGTGGTCACTACCGGTACTACAGTATAAAAGCAGTTCTCTCTTAAAGGTACATACACAACAATTCCTCCCCTTTTAGATAAACAGTACATAACACTCATTTAACAATTGAATAATAACTAATTACAATTACAATTTTCTTTGTACTATATACATCAGCTGAAAGTAATCATTTATAAATTCAGTCTTTGAGGAGGCTTCCTGATCCTGTCTGGATAGCGCCTTTCTCGAGTATCCTGTTCTTGCGGCGGAGTCGATTCTGGCTCATTGTCATTGGTTGGTTCGTCAGCTTCCAATACCACTGATTCTGAGGTAGACGCAATCGGTACTTCGGGTTCATCACCAGGTGCGCATGCTTGTGGTATGGGTTTGACTTGTTCCTGTGACTCTAGAATCTGATCAGCATGGCGTCTCACGATGCTCTCTCCAACGTCCACTGTGTACATTAGTGGTCCCTGCCGTGTGCATATCGTTCCTGGCTGCCATTTTTCTGTTCGGTAGTCGCGGGCCAAGACTGGTTGCCCTATCTTGAAGCTCCTGGTTGGCTTTTCATTGATGTGCTGGAATTGCTTATTTTCAACATCTCGTCTTATGTTTGGTTTGAGCAAGTCCAGGCGACATCTTAACCCACGGTTAAAGAACATCATGGCTGGAGATTGGTTGGTAACTGCATGTGTCACATTTCGGTAAGCGAACAAGAAATTATCCAGCTTGTGTTACAGTGGTATGTTGTCGTTATACATCGCCTTTATTGCTTTTTTAAAGGTTTGAACAAACCTCTCAGCCAATCCATTTGTGGCTGGATGATATGGGGCGGATGTGTAGTGCTTTACCCCATTATTCCTCAAAAACCTCTGGAAATCCTCGGACACAAACTGTGGTCCATTGTCGGAGCAAATCTGTTCTGGCAAGCCATTCCTGGTGAAGATGGTCCGTAGGACTGCAATAGTTTTCTCCGTGGTGGTGGAGGACATTTTGATGACCTCTGGCCATTTCGAATGTGCATCCACAGCGATTAAAAACATTGAGTCCATAAATGGACCAGCAAAATCAATGTGTACCCGTTGCCTTGGAGATGAGGGCCACTCCCATGGGTGTAGCGGGGCCTGTGGTGAAGCGTTTTGGACTTTCTGGCATCCTGTGCATCTCTTGGTCATTTCCTCGATTTCTTTATCGATTCCCGGCCACCACACAAACGCCCTGGCTAGGCCCTTCATTTTTACCCCTCCCAGATGACCCTCATGAAGCTCATTGAGCACTCTTTCTCTCAACTTGGGTGGAATTACCACTCGGGATCCACACATCAAGGTCCCCCGGCACACTGACAGCTGTTCTCTCCTTGACGAGAATGCTGGCAACAGTGAGTCGCCATGTGCTGGCCATCCCTTCACCGTCAATTCATAGACCCGAGAGAGTGTTGGGTCATTTCGGGTCTCCTTCTCTATACTTGAGTTTGTGACAGGTAGACATTCGATTATGGTCGAATGGAATATCTCAACAGGGTCCACTGCAGGTGCTTCCTCCACCGTAGGCAGCAGCAGGCGCGACAGCCCATCAGCATTTCCATGCTGTTTCGTGCCCTTATACTCTATGACGTATTGATGTGCCCCTAGAAAAAGGGACCATCTTTGCAGCCGTTGCACCATCATCACCGGAACACCCTTCTTTGGGTTAAAAATGGAGACAAGAGGCTGGTGATCAGTCAGTAAGGTAAATTTCTGCCCGTGCAGATAGTGATTGAACTTCTTCACCCCCCACACCAGGCTGAGGGCCTCCCTGTCAATCTGGGCGTAGTTACGCTCGGCTGATGTTAACAAGCATGACACAAAGGCTATTGGCCGCTCTGAACCGTCAAGGCATCTGTGCGACATCACCGCTCCAATGCCGTAGGGAGACGCATCACATGCCAACCGAATCAGTAGTGATGGATTGTAGTGAGCCAATAATTCTTTTGAAGTGATTAGGCATTTACATTTCTGAAAGGCACGCTTACACTCATCACTCCATTTCCATGCTACTCCAGTTTGCAGCAGGGTGTTCAGCGGGTGCAGAATTGTAGACAAATTTGGCAAGAACTTATGGTAGTAGTTCACCAACCCGAGGAACGACCTCAGTTGTGACACATTTTCCGGTGCTGGAGCCTTGACTACTGCCTCAATCTTGTCTGGGGACTTATGTAACCCCTCTTCATCAATCACGTGGCCACAATATGAGATTTGTTTCCTGGAAAACTCGCATTTGGGGCGGTTGGCTCGTAGTCCATATTCTTGTCATCTAGTGAGCACCTGCTCCAGGTTGGCAAGGTGTTCACTGTCATTTCCGCCCGTAACCAGGATGTCGTCCAAATAACACTGGGTCCCCGAGATCCCTTGCAGGACTTGTTCCATCGCCCTCTGCCAAATAGCCGGAGCTGACGCTACCCCGAATACCAGTCGGTTGTACTGGTAAAGACCTTTGTGAGTGTTTATCGTGAGGTATTTTCTAGATGATTCATCTACCTCCATTTGTAGATACGCTTGGGCCAGATCAATCTTCGTAAAGCGTTTCCCCCCAGATAGTGAGGCGAAAATATCTTCTATCCGCGGAAGTGGATATTGTACTGTGTGAAGGACTGGGTTCACAGTTACCTTAAAGTCCCCACAAATGCGAACCTTTTTCGGTTCCCCAGGCGTGCTGCTCAATGATTTCTTCATTACAGGAACGATGTGTGTGGCCCACTCGCTCCAGTCCATCTTGGACAGCACACCCGAACGCTCCAGACTCTCCAGCTCCGCTTCGACGGCTGGGCGGATCGCACACGGGACCGGTCTGGCCTTAAAAAATTTTGGGTTTGCGTTATCTTCAATTTTTATCGTTGCCGTTACGCCTTTTAGAGTCCCAAGTCCTTGCTGGAACACCTCTTTTGCGTCAGTTAGAATTTTTGACAGTCATCCAGGTGTGGCGTCGTCATCTTTTTTGTCAGCCACAGTTAGCGCCTGAATGGAATGCCAATCCAATTGTATTTTTCGGATCCATTCACGTCCCAATAATGGTGGTCCTCCATCTTGTAGTATATATAGATACAGTTCCTGTGTTTCCTTGCCGTTGTATTTAACGGGCACCCTTATTTTTCCTCTGGGGTAGACTTTTTGCCCCGTATATGTCTTCAAGACAATGGAAGTATCCTTCAAGGGAATGTGTGAGAATAGCCGCTCGTAGTCTCATCGATTCATGACTGTTAGGGCTGATCCTGTGTCCAATTCCATCTTTATTTGGGACCCTGCTATCATGAGGGTGACCCAAATGGTTTGGTGATCCTCCTTTGCGATCACGTTGTGTAGCTTTAGACAACTTAGTCCCCTGCTCCCGGAATCATTATCACTCTTCTGGTCTTCTGAACTACTGTCCGTCATCTTTTGTACTTTCTTGTACTTTTCCTTAGTAGTTCTTTTAGTGTTGGTTTTCTTTCCCGACCTGCAGACTCGTGCTATGTGTCCCATTTTTCAACATTGCCTGCATACTTTGTCCTTAGCCCAGCAATCCTTCTGGGTTGTTCTGCCGCAGCGATAGCACTTTTCTGCTCCATATGCCATTTCATTACTGCTATATTCTTGCGGTTTCTGTTGTATTTCTGCAGCTCCCCGTGCTGCTGCTTCGTAGGATACTGCAACGCTGAAAGCCTTTTCTAGCGTAAGGTCCTTTTCCGAAAGTAGTCGTTTCTTGGTTCCTTCACTCTGGAGCCTGCAGACAAACTTATCCCTTAAGGAATCTGCCAGTCCTGCTCCGAACTGGCAGTGTGTCTATAACTTGCGTAGTTCCGTAGGATAGTCAGCATTACTCTCGTCTTTGTGCTGGTTTCGTTCATGGAACTTGAATCTTTCTGCTATCAGCAGCGGTGTAGGGTTTAGATGTTCCTGTAAGATATTGACAATCTCTTCAAAACTATTCTCCATTGGTTTAGCTGGGGTAATTAAATTTCGCAATAGGCCGTACGTTCTCGCGCCCATCAAATTTAATAATACCGACGCCTTCTTTTCAGCAGCCACCTCATTTGCCCTGCAGTACACTTCAATTCTTTCCACATACGTGGTCCAGTCTTCTATTTCGTTATCGAAAACAGTGATGCTGCCACTCTTCGGCATCTTGGGTGGTTTAAAATGGCGCCTCCCGCGCTTTTTCTTCTTCCCCAATGGATTAAAATGGCGCCTCCCGCGCTTTTCCTTCTTCCCCAATGGAATAAAATGGCGCCTCCCGCGCTTTTCCTTCTTCCCCCTGCTGCCAATGCTGCTCCTTGCGTTCTAACAGGGAATGGCGGCGCCCCGCAGCTTTCTGCGCGTCTCTTTTTCAACGCTGCCCGCCTCTTGAACACCGGTCGCGCCCTGTGCGCTCCACCCTCTCTCTCTCCTTTTCTTCCCGAAGACGCTGCTCGGCCCCCTTACAGAGCCGCTCGCTCGAGCTCTAGCCCGCCGCAGTCCGGGAAGGGTCAGCGCACTGCCTGCTACCAGCCCGATCTGCTGGGACACCTTGACTGGAGAACCAGGCCCAGCTCTCCACAGCTTCCCCTGCGATTCTCTGGACTCCGATGGATCACTGGGCGGTTGACCCCGGTCGACGCCCGTTGCTCTGGCTTCGACCTCCAAGAAGCTTCTTCCCAGGGATGGATCCCCGTGAGGTGATGCAGTACTGCGGGTGAGTTCGAACCTGCTCATCGCCACTGTAGTGTCCGCGCATCAATAACACATGGACTGCAGGAGAACGGTAATAGAGGTGTTTACTGAACAGAGGGTATGCTGCAACTGAAAGTACAGAAGCCTGCTACTGCTTTATATACAGGTGTGGTCACTACCGGTACGACAGTATAAAAGCAGTTCTCTCTTAAAGGTACATACGCAACAGAGATAGCACAGCAATCATTAATAAATCTGTGAAAAATAAATGATTTCAGCAGTGATATGAAGAATGATTTTCTGAATAGGCCGCATAGACAGTGGGTACGAAAAACTGATGTTCCTGAACAGTGCTATTGTATTATTATTGTATTATTCATAAACGGTGTCTTAATGTGCTTCAGTAGTGTGATGTCACATCTGTGATAATTATATGCACATTTGTTTTGCATTTATAGTGTATGTGAGCAACTGTGAAAATATAGGCTGCTGAAAACTTTTGCCTCGCTACGCTGCGCAACCTACATTTTCCATCCTGGCTACTTTGCTGTGCTTCCACCGTGTGTCCCTGGATTTGGTTTAGAAAATATGGTCACCCTACATTAGACAAATTCAAAATGTACATTTTATCACCACACAGGTCCAAAATGTATTCAGGAAATACAATACTGCATTTTTAAATTTAGGCTTACAGACAATTCAAATTCCAATTGTCCTGTGCCAACTCCTGGCACTGAAATCTATTAGGTACTAGACATCGTGTATTCTGAAATGCGGCTAAACAAGATAAATAACTCAGGTTTCTGCCTCAGCAATACAGCGAGATTGCACATAGCTGACCACTACACAATCTATATGCTATTCTCTCTACAGCACTTCCAATTACTAGATCACTGCAATGATAGAAGTTTATAACTTTCAGTGTTGAGCTCTGGAAGAATGTTTCCAATCATTTCAAATGTTAACCCCCCATGTGGGAATAACACAGCATCTGGTAAAGAGCAGCTGAACTTACTGCCAGTGGTAAGAAGTACGGTGCACCCAGAAGTAGGTCAGCCAGCCCATATTTCCAGTTGAGTGATTTAGAATGGAGTGGGCATGTGCCAGGTGCATATCATGTTCGACCATTGGGTGCATGCCCATGCAGTGGGAGCTTTAAACACTGAAGTGCTGAGGTCTGCTGAAGGAGAGAGAGAATTGTTCTTCTGGAGCTGGCCTTTTACCTTGCTTTCAGTAGCTTGGCTAACTTGCTTTGTATAATTTTTGCATTGTAAGTTTGCATTATTTCTAGTGTTTTGACCTCTGTTTGCCTTTGTTACTGAGTATTGGATAGCTGAAGTAGCTTGGAAAGTCTGAGAGTGCTTACGGTAAAAACAGAGCCCCCTGTTTCAATGACAAGATGCTGGGAATGTTGCTGCAGGAAGTGAAGGCAAAGGAGGCAGTCCTAATTTGGACCCATGCTAGTAAGGTGGCAAAGGCTGTAGCAGGAAGAGTTTAGTAGCAGATTATATAATATCAGTGGCACAGTGCAAAGGACATTACTGCAATGCTGGAATAAATTGAATGAATTCACCAGAAGAGACAAGGTAAGCATATGCACGGTGAGGTTTTCTCTGTGTATGAACCATCTAGTAGTGGATTGGTGGGATGTTTCCAATGATTTCCCATGATAATCCCCACATGGGAACAACATTGTTTCTGGTAAATTAGGTGGGGGAGAAATTAGCTAACCCCGAAAACGGGCGTGGGGTTTGCGGTGCGCGATTAACCTGCGCCCGTTCCTTGCATCGCTGGCAGCCCGTTAAATTTGTGCTGCCTGCTCTTTAAATGATTGCTGTATGCTGTGTCATTCATTGGCTGCATGCATCAGCAGGGGGCCCGATATCGTGAGTGGCTGACACTACTTAAAGGCAACCTGCACCTCTTAAAGGTGAGGTGCATTGTGGCTGCAAGAAGTGGTGAGAGTCATTTGAAAACTGAATCTGGGCATTGATACTTTAAGAAATGGCTGAACATGCGAGAGAGTGAGCACCAAGGTTTTTTGGCAATGTGCTGGAGGTCTTGGTGGAAGAGGTGGAAAGAAGACGAGACATCCTGTAGCTACATGGGAGGTAGGAGGCCTCCCAAATAGATGCTCAGGAGGCAGTGCGAACAAATAGCAGCGGAGATCAATGCCAGGAGTGTTGCTCCAAGAACAGGGATGCTGTGCAGGAAGAAGTTTAACAATCTGGCACGAGTTATCAAGGTGAGTGAGTTCATCTTCAAATGCCATATCCTATCAACTGCACCACCAGCCTCATCCATTGCTCAATTCACTACACCCTCATCACCCATATACCAACAATCTCTATCAATCAGTAGTCAGCCCTTCAATTGATAAGTTTTACCTCACCCTCACACACTTAGCACTGTTGCAAGCCTCACACCCACAACTCACAGCTCGCATGCACTGGCAGCTATTCAACCATGACAGCCACATCACCCAAACATATTGCAGGACACTCACTGACACATTTCCTTCTTTGTTGCAGGAGAAGGTGGCACATAACAGCAGGCAGCAGGAATTGTGAAGGAATATACTGTATAACCTTTTTAGAAAAATATACTATATAGCCTTTTTAGAAAAATACACTATCTTATGAAAGAATTCCAGCCTTGTTGAGATTCGACAGTGATTGACCCTGAAGAGTACATTATAAGGAATTCTACCTTATAAATTCTTTAAAACATGACAAACTGGGTTTGGAAATTTAGAAACCTAACTATGAAATAGCTATGAAAGAATTCTGGCTACTGAAACAGGACAAGTTGTTGAACCTGAATAAATCACCTTATTGAAACAGAAGAATGGGATGGCTCTGAGTAGCTAACCTTTCTGAACAAAACAATGGTCAACCCTGGATAAGTGGTATAAATTAAAGTTCGTAAAGATGGCTCATAAGATAAGGGACATCTGCCCTTCACACCTTTTATATGTTGAACCCAGAACACCTGGAGATACAGCAGATTCTGAAATATTACAAGCTGATGTGGCATTAAACAATTGCAGAGGTCAGCAGAAAGACGAATAGTGATAATTAACTGGCATCAGCAGAAACCTTAAGGAATACAACTGAAAAAGGGTATAAATATTGAAGTCTCAAATGGGATATCAGAGTCACTTTAATCAGGTAAAGCGATTCTCGACCATGAAGGCAGCTCTGTGGTCTTCCACTCTTTGTACCTCGGGGATCAAAGGTATTTTGATATTGATGGTTATCCTGTATAGAAAATTTTAAGAACTGTAATACTGTAGTGAAGTTAAGATTTTAAAGTAAGATTCACTGTTAAAAAGATCGTTGCGATTGACTGATTCACCAACTGTAAATTGCATGTTGGTTCTTTTAATAAATCTCGATATATTTTTAGGATTGTCTCACATAAGTCTTCTATATCAATAACTCGCTAACTCAAACTCTGTATATTCTTTGGTAAAGAGTTACATTTCTGTGGGAAGATCTCCGGACCCTCATAATATCTGAGATGTTACAGTCTAGCTAAACTTATTAAAAGTGCTATCTGGAGGACAGTAACATTCTCGGGTTGTTCCTTTCCTTTAGGAAGAGATATCAGCCCGGACCTTTAGACCCAGTTAAGCGTCTTTAGGATTCAGCTACCTCAAACCTTAGTTGAAAGTGAACATCTGAGAAATACGCCTGATCTGAGATAGCCCCAAAGGGGCTAAGACTAGTAAATATCCCTTCAGTTGGTGACCAATGTGTGTGTTAATGAGTTGATACAGAATGCTATACTTATATTTATATCTATATCCATCTCGTAGATTGTTAAATATAGAAGGAGTGTTTTACTGACAGTGGCACTAAGACCCAGATTTCAGTCTCTAGAGACGACAAGTCCCTGATCAGGCCTTGTAGAACTTAAATCAGAACTCCCTCAATATACCATTGAGGTCTAGAAATTTCTTATAAAACTCATATTAAATCCTAACTGAGGTTAGGTCCTGACGAAATGGCAAACCCTGTCAGAAATGGCCAAGTCTTTTTATTAGGAAATTCAAATGATTGCTTTATTAGGGGAAATAATCCTATCCTTATACGTCCATGTGGTAAACCACTGTTATCGTTCACAACCGTTCACTATTGTTACACTGTTGTTATCACTGTTTACACTGTTGTTATCACTACACAAGGTTACCTCTTGCCACGCACGCTGTTATACCTAGGCATACCTCAGCTGACTCCGCCCATGGCTCCGCCTGCTTGCCCAGGTATGAAGGCGACCGCTTGGCTAGTATTCTTCCTTGTTGGAACCGATCACCCACGAGGGTGGGCTCTGTTATTTAGCCAATAAAAACCTATAGTTACTATCTTAACTCGTCGCTTTTCATGGAATGAATTGATAGGTATATCAATTTTATTGGCTAAATTTTGAAATGACTGACCAGCCCCAGCAGCCGACTTGGCTGCGAGCCCTCCGACCGCCGTACCTGGATCTAAACCCACAGGCAGCGAATTCAGCCCTCGACTTCGATCACTGGCTGAGCTGCTTTGAATCCTACCTGGTAGCCTCTGGCGTGCCATCGGAAGCCGACAAACTAAGAGTTCTGACCGCCCAGGTGAGCCCTAAAGTATTTGCACTCATCCGGGACCTTGATACATACGAGGAGGCCCTCGACCTGCTAAAAGAGCAGTACCGGAGCCCAGTAAATTCAATGTATGCCAGACATCTCCTAAGATCCCGCTCGCAACAGCCAGGAGAGTCTGTAGATGAATTTTTACGGGCGCTACAAACACTCGGCAGGGACTGTGACTTTAAAGCTGCATCAGCTGCACAACATGCTGAAGGAAATATCCGTGATGCCTTCGTGAAAGGCCTTCGGTCCGACTACTCACGGCAAAGACTGCTTGAATCAAAGGACCTCGACTTGAAAGCAGCTACAGCCCTCGCTCGCTCCCTGGAAGTGGCCCATCGGGACCTCGAGGCGTACTCCGGGTACAGTGCTGCACGACTGTGGGACTCGGGCCCGACTCCGGCCGCAATAGCCCTCGCACCGCCGCCCCTGGGACCTACTACGGCGTCGGTGTCCCGGAATCGATCGGGACCGCCACCCCCGGGACCTGCTGCGGCAGCAGAGCCCCGCGATCGGGCCGCCAGCTGCTATTTCTGTGGCCAGGCGAGACATCAAGGGGCGCGCTGCCCTGCAAGGAACGCAACCTGCTCCGGCTGCAGAAAAAAAGGCCACTTCGCGAACGCCTGCAGAGGGAAAGCCACAGACGCCAGCAGTGCCTCATGTGAGTTGTGGGGGGCGGCCATCTTTGATCAAGGCCACAGACGCCAGCAGTGCCTCATGTGAGTTGTGGGGGCGGCCATCTTTGATCAAGGCCACAGACGCCAGCAGTGCCTCATGTGAGTCGTGGGGCCGGCCATCTTTGATCAAGGCCACAGACGCCAGCAGTGCCTCATGTGAGTCGTGGGGGCGGCCATCTTCTCCGCCATTTTGTTCGCCGCACTCGGCTGCCATGTTGTCTCCAGACCCGACCACCGCCTCACCTGCTGATGACAGCAGCTCACTCAGCCATACACTGGCCTCCGTCACGCTTGACCAAGCTCTCCCGCATCATCTGTCCAGGTCCATGATGGACATCGAGGTAAACGGCCACGCCACGACCTGCCTGTTTGACAGCGGGAGCACGGAGAGTTTTATTCACCCAGACACGGTGCGCTGCTACTCCCTCACTGTCCGACCAACGTGCCATCGGATCTCGATGGCGTCGAAGTCCCATTCAACAGACGTCAGCGGATACTGTGTGGTGACCCTGTCGGTTAGGGGCACGGAATATAAAAACTTTAAACTTCTCGTCCTGCCCCAGCTCTGCGCTGCCGTCCTACTAGGGCTGGATTTCCAATGCCACCTCCAAAGTGTCACTTTGGCATACAGTGGACCCCTCCCCCCACTCACAGTCTACAACCAGCAGTTTTTAAACCGCCCGCCGCATACCACCTGCGGCCTCTCCACTCTCAAAGTCCCGCCCCCCTCCTTGTGCGCTAACCTCACCTGCGACTGTAAACCCGTCGCTACCAAGAGCAGGCGGTACAGCGCCGGGGACAGAGCTTTTATTAGCTCTGAGGTGCAGCGTCTCCTGAAGGAGGGCATCATCGAGGGGAGCACCAGCCCCTGGCGTGCCCAGGTCGTAGTCGTTAAGACCGGCAATAAAAACCGCCTGGTCATCGACTACAACCAAACCATAAACCGGTACACCCAGCTGGACGCATACCCCCTCCCCCGCATATCTGACATGGTCAACCAGATTGCACAGTACCGGGTATTCTCCACCATCGACCTTAAGTCGGCCTATCACCAACTCCCTATCCGCCCTGAGGACCGCCAGTATACCGCCTTAGAGGCGAATGGCCGCCTCTACCACTTCCTTAGGGTTCCCTTCGGCGTCACCAACGGGGTTTCGGTCTTCCAAAGGGAGATGGACCGGATGGTTGACCAGAACGCGCTGCAGGCCACGTTTCCTTATCTGGATAACATCACCATCTGCGGCCACGACCAGCAGGACCACGATGTTAATCTGGAGAAATTCCTCCGTACGGCCCAACGGCTGAACCTCACTTACAATAAGGAGAAATGTGTGTTTAACACCTCGCGCCTTGCCATCCTCGGCTGCGTAGTAGAGAACGGAGTCATCGGCCCCGACCCCGAAAGAATGCGCCCCCTCATGGAGCTTCCCCTTCCCCACTGTCAAAAGGCACTGAAGAGAACCCTGGGGCTCTTCGCTTACTATGCCCAATGGGTGCCCAATTATGCGGACAAAGCCAGACCCCTCATGAAGTCCACCTCCTTCCCCCTGACAGCAGAAGCATGCGCAGCCTTCTCCCTCATAAAAGGAGACATTGCGAAGGCCACAATGCATGCAGTGGATGAGTCCATCCCTTTCCAAGTGGAGAGCGATGCATCTGACTTTGCCCTAGCTGCAACCCTTAACCAGGCGGGGAGACCTGTGGCCTTCTTCTCAAGGACCCTCCAGGGCCCTGAGATCCGACACTCTTCTGTCGAGAAGGAGGCCCAGGCGATTGTGGAAGCGGTACGATGCTGGAGGCATTACCTGGCAGGCAAACGATTTACCCTCCTCACCGACCAGCGTTCGGTTGCTTTTATGTTTAATAACAAGCTGAGGGGCAAAATCAAGAACGACAAGATCTTGAGGTGGAGAATTGAGCTCTCCACCTACGAGTGCGATATCTTGTACCGGCCTGGTAAACTCAACGAGCCCCCAGAAGCTCTATCATGAGGTACATGCGCCAATGCGCAAGGTGATAGACTGCGGACCCTCCACAACAACCTCTGCCACCCCGGGGTCACTAGACTTTACCACTTCATTAAGGCCCGCAATCTGCCCTACTCCATCGAGGAGGTCAGGACCATGACCAGGAACTGCCAAGTCTGTGCCGAATGCAAACCGCATTTCTATAGGCCGGACAGAGCAAGCCTGATCAAGGCCACCCGCCCCTTCGAGCGCTTGAGCATCGATTTTAAGGGGCCCCTCCCGTCCTCTGACCGTAATGTGTACTTCCTCAACATTATTGACGAGTACTCCCGTTTCCCCTTCGCCATCCCCTGCCCAGACATGACCAGTACCACGGTCATCAAATGCCTGAACGACCTCTTCGCCTTGTTCGGGTTCCTGAACTATATACATAGCGACCGGGGCTCATCCTTCATGAGCGAGGAACTTCGCCAGTTCCTGCTCGCGAGAGGTGTTGCTGCGAGCAGGACCACCAGCTACAACCCCCGGAGGAACGGCCAGGTGGAAAGAGAGAACGCGACAGTTTGGAAGGCCGTCCTCTTAGCCCTAAAGTCTAAGGGCCTCCCAACCTCTCGCTGGCAGGAAGTCCTCCCGGCAGCGCTCCATTCCATCCGGTCACTGCTTTGTACCGCCATTAACGCCACCCCTCATGAGCAAATGTTCATTTTCCCCAGGAAGTCGACTACTGGAACCTCGCTACCAACATGGCTTAATTCTCCGGGGCCCGTCCTGCTGCGGAAGCACGTGAGGACCCATAAAATGGACCCCCTGGTCGAGAGGGTGAACCTCCTGCACGCCAACCCCCAGTATGCCTATGTGGAATACCCAGACGGGCGGGAGGACACAGTCTCCTTGCGAGACCTCGCACCCTCGGGCACCCCTGAGACACCACCGTTATCCCCCACCACTCCACTAAATCCAGCTCCTGTAGGCGGCATGCCGGAACCCCAGGGGCCTTCGTCGACCACACAGACACCAGCATTAACATCGGATACGGCACCACTGCCGCCGCTGCTGCGCCGGACAGAAAGGCTTACGAGGCCTCCTGATAGACTGACATACACGAACTGGTAGTACACTTCACCCCGCCGGACTCAATTTTAAACAAGGGGTGAATGTGGTAAACCACTGTTATCGTTCACAACCGTTCACTATTGTTACACTGTTGTTATCACTGTTTACACTGTTGTTATCACTACACAAGGTTACCTCTTGCCACGCACGCTGTTATACCTAGGCATACCTCAGCTGACTCCGCCCATGGCTCCGCCTGCTTGCCCAGGTATAAAGGCGACCGCTTGGCTAGTATTCTTCCTTGTTGGAACCGATCACCCACGAGGGTGGGCTCTGTTATTTAGCCAATAAAAACCTATAGTTACTATCTTAACTCGTCGCTTTTCATGGAATGAATTGATAGGTATATCAGTCCACAAGACCAAGTAATTATTTTTAAAATAGAAGGCTTTGATGCCGATGGAGCCGTTAGAACTCATGGCACGATTGATGTTGATCCCCAGAACCAGGGGATACAGAATATCCAGTGGGATAATCAAACAAATACTCCAAACCCACTAAATTCCTTAATGATAAGGTGCACACCCGCACAATTAGGAGGCCTAATGAACGGTGCCCAACAAGGCGGCAGCAACCATGACCGAATAGTAGGACCCGGAGCACCCTATGTTCCTGGGGGCTGTTATGTATTGTGTGTTCTATTGTGTGTTCTCCTCCCACCTGTGGTGGCGCTGTCACAGGAGATAAATGGTTGGGTGTTCTCTGTTAAGTTTTAGCTCTCTTTGTTCGGAACTTGCCAGAACTTCCTTTCCTTCCAATAAAGCACTTCATGTTTGAATCTCTGAGTTCTGAGTCCTAAATTGTGTCTAAGTAGAAAGGTACCGACACAACAAGTGGCAACGAGGAGCGAATGAATCTGCGTACGTTACGGGTGCAGTGAGTAAACAGAAAATTTAATTTGAAACGTGAGATGGCTACTATATTAGGAATAATCGGTGATTTTGATGGAAATGTGGAGCGATGGAGCGCATATACGGAACGTTTTGACTATTTTGTATTGGCGAATGCAGTGGCAAATGAAAAGGTCGTGCCTACCTTCTTGAGTGTAATCGGGCCGAAGACATTCAATTTACTTCGCAGCCTCGTGCAGCCAGATAAGCCAGGAACTAAAACATATAAACAACTAGTGGAAATTCTTGGAGCACATTTTTCACCAAAACCTCTGGTTATTGCTGAGTGATTTAGATTTCACAAATGGAATCAAGAGGAGGGGGAATCAGTGACGATGTTTATTGCTGCTTTAAAAAGGTTGTCGGAACACTGCCAGTTCAAGGAGGTGCTGAATGACACCATTAGAGACAGACTTGTGTGTGGTCTGCAAAATGCACGGCTGTGTCCCTTGTTCCACACACTGTCTACAACAAAATGCTAAAGCATCTTACCCTTCAGCCAACAAACATTGTGCTAAAGACGTATACCGGCGAACCTGTGGCCATGAGAGGCGTCATTGAGGTGACAGTTAAATTGAACGGACAGACTGCAAAACTGCCACTATATGTGGTAAAGGGAAATTACCCATCACTACTGGGACGTGCGTGGCTAGAGAAAATCACGCTGGACTGGCCTGCAGTCCGCATGATGTCAAAAGGGGAGTCAGGTCTGACTGCAGTGTTAAACAAACATGCAGAACTCTTCAATGGGGAACTTGGGAGCATGAAAAAGATCAGCGTGAGATTGGACATGAAACCTGACAGCAAGCCGAAGTTTCACAAAGCCCGACCTGTACCCTATGCAATTAGGCCAAAAGTTGAGGCTAACTTGGAGGCCTTAGTCGAGAATGGAGTCCTGGAGCCTGTGAGTGTGAGCAAATGGGCCACACCCATTGTTCCTGTCCTGAAAAAGGATGGATCTGTTCGAATCTGCGGGGATTTTAAAGTGACTATTAACCCGGTGCTGTCTGTGGAACAGTATCCTCTTCCCCTCATTGATGATCTTTTTACGGGCCTGGCCGGAGGGCAAAAGTTCAGCAAAATAGACTTATGCCAGGCTTATCTACAAATGCATGTCAATGACAAATCAAAGGAGCTGCTGACAATTGTGACACACAAGGGGCTATACAGGTACTGCCGCCTTCCGTTTGGAATTACGTCGGCCCCTGCTCTATTCCAAAGGGCAATGGATCGGATTTTGAGTGGACTGCCAGGAGTCCAGTGCTACCTGGACGACATCCTTGTCACTGGGACAAATGAAGAGGATCATCTTCTGAACTTGGATGCGACACTACAACGAATGAAAGAGTACAGACTCAGAGTTCGTAAAGACAAATGTAAATTCTTTCAGTCTTCAGTTGAGTACCTGGGGCATGTGATTGACGCTACTGGCCTGCATAAGGCGCCGCCAAAGGTCATATTTTTTCTCTTTTTAGAGCTGTTAACGTTGCGATTGATTCACCAACTGTAAATTGCATGTCGGTTCTTTGAATAAATTTCTATATATTTTCAGAATTGTCTCACATAAGTCTTCTGTATCAATAACTCGCGAACTCAAACTTTGGTGAAGAGTTACATTTCTGAGGGGAGATCTCCGGAACCTCATAATATCCGGGATGTTACAGTCTAGCTAAACTTATTAAAAGTGCTATCTGGAGGACGGTAACATTCTCGGGTTAACAACAGAAAATGCTGGAAAAACTCAGCAGATCAGGCAACATCCGTAGAGAGAAATTTGAGTTAACGTTTCGGGTCGAACCCTTCTTCAAAACTGGAAAGAAAAGAAAATAGATCAAAGGCATGGCTGCGATCGGACAAAAGAATTAAAAGAAACAATAAAAGGTATTCGAAGCTAGACGAGATGGTAATAGGCTGAGATTAGGTGTGAAGTGTACTGGCAGGGTAAGAGATAGCTGCCAGGTGTGAGAGAGAAACAAAGGAAAGGGGGGGGAAAGGAGCAGAAAAATTATAAGAAAAAATGTAATAGGGGCCGAGGTTATGATCTGAAATTGTTGAACTCGATATTGAGTCCAGAAGGCTGCAGAGTGCCTAATCGGAAGATGAGGTGCTGTTCCTCGAGTTTACGTTGAGCTTCCATGGAACATTACAAGAGGCCAAGGACGGTGAGGTCCGAGTGGGAATGGAGCGGTGAATTAAAATGACAGGCGACCGGAAGCTCAGGGTCACCCTTACGGACTGAACGGAGGTGTTCCGCAAAGCGGTCACCCAATCTGCGTTTGGTCCCCCCAATGTAGAGGAGACCACATTGTGAGCAGCGAATACAGTATACTAGATTGCGAGAAGTACAAGTAAATCGCTGTTTCACCTGGAAGGGGTATTTGGGGCCCTGGACAGTGGGAAGGGGGGAGGTATAGGGGCAGGTCTTACATCTCCTCCGCTTGCACGGGAAGGTGCCAGGCGAAGGGGAAGGGCTGTTAGGGGTGATAGAGGAGTGGACTAGGGTGTCTTGGAGGGAGCGGTCCCTACGGAATGCTGAAAGGGGAGGGGAGTGGAGGAGAAGATACGTTTGGTGGTGGGATCACTTTGGAGGTAGCGGAAATGCCGGAGGATGAACCGTTGAATGTGGAGGCTGGTGGGGTGAAAGGTGAGGACAAGGGGAACCCTATCGTGGTTCCAGGAGGGAGGGGCAGGGGTGAGGGCAGAAGTGCGGGAGATAGAACTGACATGGTCGAGGGTAGTGTCAACCACGGTAGAGGGGAATCCTCGGTTGAGGAAAAAGGAAGACATGTCAGAAGCACTGGTGTGGAAGGTGGCATCGTCGGAGCAGATACGGCGGAGATGGAGAAACTGGGAGAATGGAATAGAGTCCTTACAGGAAGCGAGGTAGGAGGAAGTGTAGTCCAGGTAGCTGTGGCAGTCAGTGGGCTTGTAGTGAATATTGGTCGATAACCTGTCCCCAGAGATGGAGACGGAGAAGTCGAGGAAGGGAAGGGAAGAGTCAGAGATGGACCATGTGAAGGTGAGGGAAGGGTGGAAATTGGAGGCAAAGTGAATGAAATTGTCAAGTTTGGGGCGAGAGCAGGAAACGGCACCAATACAGTCATCAATGTATCGGAAAAAGAGGTGAGGGAGGGGACCCGAGTAGGACTGGAACAAAGATTGTTCCACATAGCCCATGAAAAGGCAGGCATAGCTAGGACCCATGCGGGTACCCATGGCAACACCTTTGATTTGGAGGAAATGAGTGGAGTTAAAGGAGAAGTTGTTCAATGTGAGAACAAGTTCAGCCAGGCGGAGGAGTGTGGTGGTGGATGGGGACTGGTCGGGCCTCTGTTCAAGGAAGAAGCGGAGTGCCCTCAGGCCATCCGGGTGGGGGATGCACGTGTAGAGGGATTGCACGAATTTCAGATCATAACCTCGGCCCCTATTACATTTTTTCTTGTAATTTTTCCACTCCTTTTCCGCCCCCCCCTTTCCTTTTGTTTCTCTCTCACACCTGGCAGCTATCTCTTGCCCTGCCAGTGCACTTCACACCTAATCTCAGCCTATTACCATCTCATCTAGCTTCGAATACCTTTTATTGTCTCTTTTACTTCTTTTGTTTCTTTTAATTCTTTTGTCCAATCGCAGCCCTGCCTCTGATTTCTTTTCTTTTCTTTCCAGTTTTGAAGAAGGGTTCGACCCAAAACGTCAACTCAAATTTCTCTCCATGGATGTTGCCTGACCTGCTGAGTTTTTCCAGCATTTTCTGTTGTTAACCCGAGAATGTTACCGTCCTCCAGATAGCACTTTTAATAAGTTTAGCTAGACTGTAACATCCCGGATATTATGAGGTTCCGGAGATCTCCCCTCAGAAATGTAACTCTTCACCAAAGTTTGAGTTCGCGAGTTATTGATACAGAAGACTTATGTGAGACAATTCTGAAAATATATAGAAATTTATTCAAAGAACCGACATGCAATTTACAGTTGGTGAATCAATCGCAACATTAACAGCTCTAAAAAGAGAAAAAATATGATCTTTTTAACAAAGAATCTTACTTTTAAATCTTAACTTCGTTACAGTATTACAGTTCTTAAAATTTTCTATACAAGATATCCATCAATATCAAAATACCTTTGATCCCTGAGGTACCAAGAGTAGAAGGCCACAGAGCCACCAATGTAGTCGAGAATCACTTTGCCCGATTACAGCGACTCGGATATCCTATTTGGGACTTCAATATTTATAACCTTTTTCAATTGTATCCCTTAAGGTTTCTGCTGATGCAAGTTAATTATCACTATTCATCTTTCTGCTGACCGCTGCAATTCTTTAATGCCACAACAGCTTGTAATATTCCAGAATCTGCTACATCTCCAGGCGTTCTTGGTTCAACATATAAAAGATATGAAGGGCAGATGTCCCTTATCTTATGTGTCATCTTTACAAGGGCAGATGTCCCTTATCTTATGTGTCATCTTTACAAGGGCAGATGTCCCTTATTTTATGAGCCATCTTTACAAAGTTTAATTTAATCACTTATCCAGGGTTGACCATTGTTTTGTTCCCAAAAGGTCAGCCACTCAGAGCCAGCATTTTCTGTTGTTATTTCAGATTTCCAACATCTGCAGTATTTTGCTAACATTCTCGGGTTGTTCCTTTCCTTTAGGAAGAGATAGCCCGGACCTTTAGACCCAGTTAAGCGTCTTTAGGATTCGGCTACCTCAAACTTTAGTTGAAAGTGAACATCTGAGAAATACGCCTGATCTGGGATAGCCCCAAAGGGGCTAAGACTAGTAAATATCCTTTCAGAATGAACTGGAGGAGGACAAGCCTGTCTGCATGTTTTAACCCCCATGGAGGAGACAGTGCTGGCCATCATGGGAAGGGGCATCAGAGCGGCCATGGTCACTGGAGGGATCGATGATGAGGGTACCTGTATACCTAATTCTCCTTCTCTGACCCCAACTCTCCCTCATCCCACAATCTCTTCAGATTCACAAGCTGTAGATGGTGTAAGCACGCATTTCTTATTTTCTCCGCTACCCTCACCACAACCCAATCCTTGTCCCTTTTTCATTTCAGATACCCAAAACGTGGAACCTTCCCAGTCAGTGGAGGAAGAGGAAGAAGGCAGTGAAGATGAAGAGATACCCTCACTCGATCTTACACTCGCAGTCATCAGCTCAGAGATTGACACTGCGCGTATTTTAGAGGCTAGGATAGAGGAGGAATCTGCATGCGGTGAGATACCAGGCACAAGTGTGCAGCAGCCAGGATGGGGGGAAAGGATAGTGCAGGTGCCAGCTCACCAAAGGCAAGATGTTACTAATATCTCCAACAGCATCTGGAAGGAGCCAAATGCATAAAAGTTAAGAGCCATGGTTATCTTGACAGCCTTTGGTAATGTTGTCCTTGCCCTACTTTGCGGTTGCAGTTGTGGCTGCAGCAGTTGGTAGATTTCAGTCACAACTTCTTTTATGAAGTGAAAACGTCTCAAGTATTGGTCCTCGTTGAAGTTCAGGTAAGAGAATCGCTCCCTAAATCCTCTTCAGGGCAGTGTCCTAGGCCCAACCACCTTCAGCTGCTTCATTAATGACCTTCTCTCTATCATAAATGTCAGGAGTGGGGTTGTTCACTGATGACTGCACAGTGTTCACTTCCATTTGCAACTCCTCAGATTATGAAGCAGTCCATGCCCGCATGCAACAAGACCTGGATGACATTCAGGCTTGGGCTGATAAGTGGAAGTAACATTTGCGCCACACAAGTGCCAGGCAATGACTATCTCCAACAAGCGAGA
The DNA here is from genome assembly GCF_052327205.1 of Somniosus microcephalus. NCBI lineage: Eukaryota > Metazoa > Chordata > Chondrichthyes > Squaliformes > Somniosidae > Somniosus > Somniosus microcephalus. The sequence continues at coordinate 162,597,510 of NC_140996.1, read as the reverse complement.
GTCTAACCACCTCCCCTTGACATTCAACAGCATTAGCATCATCGAATCCCACACCATCAACATCCTGGGGATCACTGTTGACCAGAAACTTAACTGGACCAGCCACATAAACACTGTGGTGTGGCGGAGCCACCAAAGGACTCAGATTGTTTGTATATAATTCCTTTAACAACATGTTAGCTACAGCCTGAGCCTGTATCTTTATTTATGCTGTTTAACTGTACAGAGCGTGGTTACTTTAACAGCGCGGCTAAAACGTGATGACGTCACGCCATTCATCATGTAATTCCCCACTGGCGGCAAAATGTGATGACGTCATGACGTCAGCCACGGGACTGCAGGGGCAGTCCTCATGGAGCCTCCAAAGAGAGCAGACCTACATTCGATGTTATCCTGCAGTTTCTTGTTAAAACCTGTTTGTTTCATTAAAGTTCGTTTTGTTTGATCGCCTGAGTAGAACTCAGTCTTTTAGTTAGGAACCCACGTTCCTACATTGGTGACCCCGACTCTCGTGAACGGTTTTCGCGGAAGATCTTCAGCATGGAAACGAACGCCGTGACTCTGAAACTGCCACAGTTCTGGCAGCAACAACCAGCTGCGTGGTTTATCCAGGCTGAAGCCCAGTTTGCCATCAGGAGCATCGTCGCGGATCAGGCCTGTTATTACTACGTGGTCTCCGCCCTCGATAGCGCCACTTCTCGCGGATCGTCAGCCTCCTCGGTAGTCCTCCTATTGACTGCAAGTATGATATGTTAAAGGCGCGGTTGCTACAAGTCTTCGGGCTCTCGAAGTCAGAACGCGCTCGCCGGCTCCTCGCCATGCCCGGCCTCGGGGAATCCAAACCGTCCGAGCTCATGAGCCAAATGCTCACGCTCTTAGGTGCCGAACCGGAATGCTTCCTCTTCTGGGAGCTATTCCTCTGCCAACTGCCAGAGCAGGTGCAGGCTGTCCTAGCCAGGTCCGAGGTCACAGACTGCGCCGAGCTTGCTGCCGAAGCAGATAAGATTTTCACAGTAACCCAGCAGTGCTGCGCTGCCATGAGACGCCCATCCCCCACAGACGTGGCTCCAGCTCCTCTTGCAGCAAGTTGGTGCTCCTACCATGCCCGTTTTGGCGCGAAAGCATGACGCTGCCGCTCTCCCTGCAGCTTTTCGCCCAACAATTAAACAAAACTCCTGCAGCGTTCCTGGCGAAGGAGGACCGGGTCTAACGGGCGCTCCGCGGCTGCGATGGCCATCGGATCTTCAGGGAAACTTCTTTACATCACCGATTCCCTATCGGGTCGACGTTTCCTTTGTGACACCAGGGCGCAGTGTAGCATTCTACCTGCGTCGAAGCTCGATATGCAAGCTGGGGACCACGGCTTTTCCCTCGTGGCGGCTAATGGCACAGCCATTTGAACTTTCCGAAAGCGGCGGGTCCAAGTGTGTTTCGGCGGTCAGCGCTTCCATTGGGAATTTGTCATGGCCACAGTCTCGCAGGCCATCCCAGGGGCGGATTTTCTGTGTGCTAACGGCCTCCTCGTCGATGTCTGGCACTGCCGGTTGATCAATGCGGCCACCTTCCACTCGATTCTGTGCCACCACGGTACCGCCGTGTCGCTCTCTATCGCCTGCGCATTCCCATCTCTGGATGACTTCACTTGGCTCCTCAGAGAGTTCCCGGAGCTGACCAGGCCCACTTTCTCCTGCTCGGTCATGAAGCATGGTGTTGAACATCATATCACCACTACTGGCTCACCAGTTTATGCACGGGCTAGAGGGCTTGAACCCGGCAAGCTCGCGGCTGCGAAAGCGGAGTTCGACACGATGGAGCGGCTGGGGATTATTCGCCGGTCGAATAGTCCCTGGTCTTCGCCTCTCCACATTGTTCCAAAACCGGGCGGCAGCTGGTGGCCATGCGGTGACTACCGACGCCTGAACGACGCCACTACTCCTGATCGGTACCCGATCCCACATATTCAGGATTTCTCGGCCCATTTGGCGGGAAATTCTATCTTTTCAAAAGTCGACCTCATCCGGGGGTACCGCCAGGTTCCCGTGCACCCGCAAGACGTCCCGAAAACTGCAGTCATCACCCCTTTTGGCCTTTTTGAGTTCCTGCGCATGCCGTTTGGCTTGAAGAACGCGGCACAGGCTTTCCAGTGCTTGATGGACTCCGTGCTCCGAGACTACTGCCTCAATCTTTTCAGGGGACTTATGTAACCCCTCTTTATCAATAACGTGGCCACAATACGAGATCTGCTTCTGGAAAAACTCGCATTTGTGGCGATTAGCTCGGAGCCCATATTCCTTCAATCTAGTGAGCACCTGCTTCAGGTTGGCGAGGTGATCACTGTCATTTTCGCCCGTGACCAGGATGTCGTCCAAATAACACTGGGTCCCTGGAATCCCTTGCAGGACTTGTTCCATTGCCCTTTGCCAAATAGCTGGAGCTGATGCTACCCCGAACACCAGCTGGTTGTATTGGTAGAGACCTTTATGAGTGTTGATCGTGAGGTACTGTTTTTAGGCCTCTTCTACCTCCATTTGCAGGTACGCCTGGGCCAGATCAATCTTAGTGAAGCGTTTCCCTCCCGATAGTGAGGCGAAAATATCTTCAATCCGCGGAAGCGGATATTGTACAGTGTGAAGGACTGGGTTCACTGTCACCTTAAAGTCCCCACAGATGCGAACCTTCTTTGGTTCCCCAGGCGTATTACTCAACGACCTCTTCATTACAGGAACGATGGGTGTAGCCCACTCGCTCCAGTCCACTTTGGACAGTACTCCTGAATGTTCCAAACCTTCCAGCTCTGCTTCGACGGCTGGGCGGATCGCATAAGGTACCGGTCTGGCCTTAAAAAACTTTGGGCTTGCATTTTCCTCTATTTTGATCGTCACTGTTATGCCTTTTAGTGTTCCAAGTCCCTCCTGGAACACTTCTTGTGCGTCAGTTAGCATTTTTGACAGTCGTCCAGGTGTGACGTCGTCATCCTTTTTGGCATCTACAGTCAGTGCTTGTATGGAATGCCAATCTAGCTGTATCTTCCGGATCTATTCATGTCCTAGTAGTGGTGGTCCTCCATCTGGCAATACATATAGGTCCATTTTTGGTGTTTCCTTGCCGTTATATATAACGTTCACCCTTATTTTTCCTTTGGGGTAGACTTTTTGCCCCGTGTACGTCTTCAAGACAATCTTTGTATCTCTCAAGGATATATGTGAGAATAGCCACTTGTAGTCCCTTCGGTTTATGACTGTTAGGGCTGATCCTGTGTCCAATTCCATTTTCACTTGGACTCCTGCTATCGTGAGCGTGACCCAGATAGTTTGGTGATCCTCCGTTTTGATCACTTTATGTAGTTTCAGACAACCCAGCTCCATGCTTCCGGAGTCTGTATCACTTTTCTGTTCGTCTGAACTAATCTCCCTCACCTTATGTACCTTCTTGTACTTCTCCCGTGGAGATTTCTTGCTGCTGGTTTTCTTTCCCGACCTGCAGACTCTTGCTATGTGTCCTACTTTTCCACACTGTCTGCACACTTTGTCCTTGAACCAGCAATCCTTATGGTCGTGTGTTGTTCTGCCGCAGCGATAGCACTTCACTGTTCCGTATGACATTTCATTTGTGCCATATTCTTGCGGCCTCCGTTGTATCTCTGCCGCGCCCCGTGCTGCTGCTTCATGTGATACTGCAATGCTGAAAGCCTTGTCCAGCGTAAGATCCTTTTCTGATAGAAGCCGTTTCTGGGTTCCTTCACTTTGAAGCCCACACACAAACTTGTCCCTTAAAGTATCTGCTAGTCCCGTTCCAAACTGGCAGTGTTTCGATAGCTTGCGCAGTTCCGTTAAATACTCAGCATTACTTTCATCTTTATGCTGGTTCCTTTTGTGAAACTTAAATCTTTCTGCTATCAGCAGCGGTGTGGGGTTTAAGTGGTCCTGTAGGATTGACACTATGGCCCCGATTTTCAGGCCGCTGTCGGGCGGTTTTTCATGCGGCCGTGGTCCGAAAATCGCGGAAAAAGTGGGTCGGGACCCCCCCCGCCTGATTCCCCGCCCCGTCCGACTTTCGGACCACCGTTTCCATGCGCCCCGCTTCAGTCCCGCCCGCCGCTGGCGGGACTGCTCGTCGGAGCACTAATCACCAATGATCACCTTGTTAAGGACGATTTTCCCGTGCCGTTGCTACTTTGGGGCTTTCCCCACCTGAAACCCGCCTGCGGGGAACCCCGCCGATGAGAGCTGGCGTGAAAACAGCTGGCTTGTTTGCTTGCAGCAGCAGGTCGCTGAGGGCTGAAGAGATTTAAAGAGGCAGCATTTGCAGGCTGCAGGATCTTGTTGATCAAGGCTTGGGGGAACTATTTGAAGCCTTAGGAGCAGCTGCAGAAAGCTGGAGCCTCACACCCTTCTTCAGTGTGAGCTCCTGGGAAGCCCCTCTCACCACCCTGTGGTAAACCACTGTTATACCTGCCTGTATGGGTGTTTGTATTCCACTGTGTACATGTTTGTATTCCACTGTGTACATATCTGTACATGCCTCGGCTGACTCCTCCCACAAGTCCAGGTATAAAGGTGGCTGCTCCACAGTCCCTCTGTATTCTGGACTGGTCGACCACTCGAGGCACACCTTCATTCTCTTGTTAATAAAAGCCTGTTAGTTACTCGCTTAACCTCAGTCTTTTGGGTAATTGATAGCGCATCAATTTTATTAACAAGATTTTTTATAATGGAGAAGATCCTCACACCAGCATGCCTGGACTTAGACCATCAGGAGGCGGACGCATCCACCAAGTTTGCTCACTGGCTTAGGTGCTTTGAAAAATTCCTGATCGCCTCCGCTGCAACGGTCAAATCGGATGAGGACAAACTGGATGTCCTGACCTCCAAAGTGAACCACCGAGCGTACTTGGTCATCCAGGACGCGACCTCGTACACGGCTGCTCAAGGACCAGTACACGCGCCCAGTGAACGAGGTGTATGCCAGGCACCTCCTGGGGAGTCGTAAACAACAACCTGGGGAATCGACCGAGGAATACCTTCAGGCACTGTCTGTGCTTGGCCGGGCCTGTGGTTGTAAGGATGTAAAGGCCGCTGTGTACACAGAGGAACTTATCCGGGACGCTTTTGTAGCGGGCCACAGGTCCAATTACACCCGACAGCGACTGTTGGAGCAGAGTGACCTCGACCTCAACAAGGCCTCTGAACTCGCACTATCATTGGACGCAGCCTACCGGGGCATGGATGCCTACTCCTCTGCACCGTGGACGCCGCGGGGAACGACAGCCTGGGACACGGTAGGACTGTCTCATAGCGCCTTGCCACCCCAGCCACATCCCAGCAACGGCCCAACTACCGCAGCAGTGTCCCAAGGCCAGAAATGCTACTTCTGTGGCCAGGCCAAACACCCCAGAGCGCGCTGCCCGGCGAAAAATGCGATCTGCTCGGGCTGCGGGAAGAAGGGACACTATGCCAGCGTCTGCAGGGCCAAAGCCACCCCGAACCCCAGCAGTGCCGTGTGTGAGCCGTGCGGGCCGCCATCTTGGGCCTCCCCAGCCATGTGCGAACCACCGGAACAGCAGCCATTTTGGACGCCTCCAGCCACATGGGGATCATGGACGCCGCCATCTTGGACGCCAGCCAGGACGCAGCAGGCCCCCAACACCGCCTCATCTGATACCCGCAGCGACACACCAATCCCTACGCTGGCCTCCGTTACGCTGGACCAAGCGAGACCGCACCAACTGGCCCGGTCCACAATGGACATTAAGGTAAATGGTCACGAAACAACCTGCCTTTTTGACTCTGGGAGCACGGAGAGCTTCATCCACCCCGACACAGTGCGGCGTTGCTCTCTCCCAGTCCTGCCTGCGCACCAGCGGATTTCTATGGCCTCCGAGTCCCAGTCGGCGGACATTGGCGGCTACTGCGTGGTGACACTCTTAGTAGACGGGACTGTGTACGATAATTTTAAACTTCTGGTCCTGCCCCACCTCTGCGCTGCCGTTCTACTGGGGTTAGATTTTCAGTGCCACCTTAAAAGTGTTACGATGGCGTACAGTGGACCCCTCCCCCCACTCACAGTCCGCAGCCAGCAGCTTCCAAACTGCCCGCCGCGCACCAGGTGCAACCTCTCCACACTCAGAGTCACCCCCCCCCCACTGTTTGCTAACCTCACCCCTGACTGTAAGCCCATCGCCACAAAGAGCAGGCGATAAAGTGCCGGGGACAGGGTTTTCATCAAAACCGAAGTGGAGCGGCTCCTGAAGGAGGGGATTATTGAGGGCAGCACCAGCCCCTGGCGAGCCCAGGTTGTGGTCGTTAAGACCGGCGAGAAGCAGCGCCTGGTCATCGACTACAGCCAGACAATAAATCGCTACACCCTGCTGGACGCTTACCCACTCCCCCGCATAGCTGATATGGTCAACCAGATCGCGCAGTACCGCGTCTTCTCGACCATTGACCTGAAATCAGCGTACCACCAGCTCCCTATCCGCCCTGAGGACCGCCAGTATACTGCCTTTGAGGCAAACGGCCGCCTCTATCACTTCCTTAGGGTTCCCTTTGGCGTCACCAACGGGGTCTCCATCTTCCAAAGGGAGATGGACTGGATGGTCGATCAAAATGCGTTGCAGGCCACTTTCCCATATCTGGACAATGTGACCATCTGCGGCCATGACTTGCAGGACCATGACGCAAACCTCGAAAAATTCCTCTGCACCGCCCAACTCCTGAACCTGACGTATAACAAGGAGAAGTGCATATTCCGCACAACCCGCCTCGCCATCCTTGGCTGTGTTGTGGAACATGGAGTCATCGGTCCCGACCCCGACCGGATGCGTCCCCTTATGGAACTCCCACTGCCCCACTGCCTCAAGGCCCTGAAGAGGTGCCTAGGGTTTTTCTCCTATTACGCCCAGTGGGTCCCCTACTATGCGGACAAGGCCCGTCCACTGATCAAGTCCACCTTTTTTCCCTTGACGGCAGAGGCCCGCTTAGCCTTCCACCGTATCAAGGAAGACATTGCCAAAGCCACCATGCACGCAGTGGAGGAATCCATCCCCTTCCAGGTGGAAAGCGACGCGTCCGACTTTGCCCTGGCCGCTACCCTTAATCAGGCGGGGAGACCCGTGGCCTTCTTTTCACGAACCCTCCAGGGCCCGGAGACCAGACACTCCGCTGTTGAGAAGGATGCCCAGGCTATTGTGGAGGCTGTGTGTCATTGGAGGCACTACCTGGCTGGAAAACGATTTACCCTGCTCACTGACCAGCGTTCAGTTGCTTTTATGTTTAACAACAAGCAGAGGGGCAAAATCAAAAATGACAAGATCTTGAGATGGAGAATCGAACTTTCCACCTACAATTACGAGATCTTGATCCGGCCCGGGAAGCTCAATGAACCCCCGGATGCTATATCGCATGGCACCTGCGCCAGCGCGCAGATCGATAGACTGCGGGCCCTCCACAATGACCTCTGCCACCCGGGGGTCACCAGGTTCTTCCACTTCATCAAGGCCCGCAACCTGCCTTACTCCATTGAGGAGGTCAGGACCATGACCAGGAACTGCCAAGTCTGCGCTGAGTGCAAACCACACTTTTATAGACCAGACAGGGCTCACCTGATAAAAGCCACTCGCCCCTTCGAGCGCCTGAGCGTTGATTTTAAAGGGCCTCTCCCCTCCTCCGACCGCAATGTGTACTTCCTCAACATTATTGATGAGTACTCCCGTTTCCCGTTCGCCATCCCCTGCCCAGACATGACCAGTGCCACGGTCATTAAATGTCTGAATGACCTCTTCACCCTGTTCGGTTTCCCAAGCTATATCCATAGCGACCGGGGCTCATCGTTTATGAGCGACGAACTCCGCCAGTACCTGCTCGCTAGGGGTATTGCCACAAGCAGGACCACCAGTTACAACCCCCGGGGGAACGGACAGGTGGAAAGAGAGAATGTGACAGTTTGGAAGGCCGCCCTGCTAGCCTTAAAGTCTAGGGGCCTTCCGACCTCCCGCTGGCAGGATGTGCTCCCCGATGCGCTCCACTCTATTCGGTCACTGCTCTGCACTGCCACTAACACCACCCCTCATGAGAAAATGTTTGTCTTCCCAAGGAAGTCCACATCGGGGACATCGCTACTGCCATGGCTGACGTCCCCAGGGCCGGTCCTACTGAGAAGACACGTGAGGACCCATAAAATGGGCCCCCTGGTCGAGAGGGTCGACCTCCTCCACGCCAACCCCCAGTATGCTTACATTGCGTACCCGGACGGGCGGGAGGATACAGTCTCCATATGAGACCTCACACCCTCGGGGGCCCCAGTAACCCACTACCCACTACCACCCCCCCCACGATCCAATATCCAACCCCAGCAGATGGCACGCCTGGGCCCCGCGACCCGCTCGACACCCACGAGGACTACACACCAGTGCCCCAGCCTACGTGGGACTCGACGCCGGAAGCTTCACTACCCCTGCCGTCGCCACGTCGATCACAGCGGCAGACAAGACCTCCGGAAAGACTCCAATACACAAACTTTTAATACACTTCACCCCGCCGGACTCATTTTTAAACAAGGGGTGAATGTGGTAATCCACTGTTATACCTGCCTGTATGGGTGTTTGTATTCCACTGTGTACATGTCTGTACATGCCTCGGCTGACTCCTCCCACAAGTCCAGGTATAAAGGTGACTGCTCCACAGTCCCTCTGTATTCTGGACTGGTCGACCACTCGAGGCACACCTTCATTCTCTTGTTAATAAAAGCCTGTTAGTTACTCGCTTAACCTCAGTCTTTTGGGTAATTGATAGCGCATCACACCCTAACTCAGGACCTCCTCAACCGAGGCATCTGCTAGAAGCATGGGAGGCCTTTGGCACCTTCCCTTCCTGGCATTAGAGGATCTCCAACAGCAGAGGTGACAGCAGCAGAACCAGGAACAGCAGGATGATTACCAGGAGCACCAGGCTGCTGCTCACTCACCTGAAGCTGCACAAGCCAGAAGGGGCCAGCGCTTGGAAGTGGCTTGAGAGCACCTTGCTGCACTTTAGGGGGCCAGTGAGACCCGTTTCTGCACTGGCAGTCCTACTCAGAAGGACTTCCATGAAGATCTGGTTTCTCTGTTCAACAGATGGCCAACGCTCCTCAAGGGATGTCATTCTCTTATGAGCACTCACCATGTTTTCCGTATGCTGGTGAGTTATCTCCTCCATGGAGGTTGCCAACCTTTCCATGGTGCTGCGTTCATGCACCAATGACTCCACAAAGGCTCTGCTCATGGTCGCTATGGACTCCTCCATTCGCTCCACACTCGCAGCGACCCTGGAGACAAAACCTGCCAGAGACTCCTGCATCTGTGCATGGAGATCCATCACCTCTTCTCTTGCGGATGGACCCAGAGGCAGAGGGTCGACATGCAGCACAGCTGAGCTGAGCTGGCAGAGTCCTGCGCCCTCCGACGAGGACTCTCCACTGCTGTCCCTGTCTCCAGAATCTGCTGAGGCTCACTTGTGAGATGTGAAACACCAGGTGACAACACTACTCTATGTCCCGAAGGTCCCCCCGAGGTGTGAGTGTCTGCGCTGGTGCTGGGTGCACAGCCTCTTCCTCCTCCACAGTGAGGACGGGGGCTCTGGATGGTACTGTGGGGGAGTAAAGGAAGGAGTTAGAGATGCAATGCCAAGGTTCTTCTGGTGACTCCCAGCAAGTTGGCACCTGCTGACACCTGCATCCATGCATCATTGGTCTCAGTGGGAGGCCTCTTCCTCCCTTACCTAGGGAAGAAGACCTCCCTGTGAGCCCTAACCCCATCCAATAATGCCTGCAGTGAAGCCTCGTCGAATTTGAAGGCAGCTCGGCCTCTGCCACTGGCAGCAGCTGGTGCAGGCTCCTCTGCCATTGTGCAAGAGTGGTTGAGAAGCCTGCAGAGGTGGAGAAGCTTGCTGGACACTTTGAAAGCACCACGAATGATGACATCATAGTGTGGGGATTTCTGACTCGAATTGGACAATTAACAAGGCTTCCCACATGCTGGGAATTAATTGGCCACTTGAGGGAAAATTGCGTGGAGCTGGCTGACACATTTTTATGTGTGTCAGAAACCCCACATTCGGGGAAATCCGACCATTCCCCACAGAAGCCGAAAATCGGGGTCTATGTTTTCAAAATCCTTTTCTACTGGCTTCTCTGGGGTTACTAGGTTTTGTAGTAAGCCATACGTTTTTGCACCCATTGAATTCAACAATACCAGCGCTTTCTTGTCATCTGGCACTTCATTCGCCTTGCAGTATACTTCTATGCGTTCAACATATGTCGTCCAATCTTCGACTTCATTGTCGAACGCTGTGACACTGCCACTCTTCGGCATTTTTGGGTGTGGTTAGACTGGCTTAAAATGGCGTCTCCCATGCTTTCCTTTCTTCCCCGCTGACGCTGCTCGGCCCTTGAACACCGGCTGCGCTCTGCGCGTTTTCCTGCGTGCCTCTCTCCCCCGTTGACGCTGCTCGGCCCTTGAACATCGGCTGTGCTCTGCTCTCTCTCGCCTCTCTCCCCCGTTGACGCCACTCGGTCCTGAACACCGGCTGTGCCCTGTGCGCTCTACCCTCTCTCTCTCCCCCGTCGACGCTGCTCGGCCTTTTTCTGTGCCGTCGGTCGGCTCTAGCTGCCGCTGTCCGGGAAGGGTCTGCGAAGTACCTGTTGCCAGCCCGTTTTGCTGGACCACCATGACTGGAAAGCCAAGCCTGGCTCTCGACAGCCTCCCCTGCGATGCTCAAATCTCCGCTGGATGACGGGGGGGTTTCCCGTGGTCGATGCCCGTGCTTCTGGACTCGGCCTTCTTCCTCTGTTCTCCAGGAGCGAATCCCTGGGAGGAGATGCAGAGTTGCAGGTAGGTTTGAATCTGCTCGTTGCCAATGTTAGATCCGTGTATCTTGTTGTTGTGTCCTTCAATAATCAGACAAAGACTGCAGGGAACGATCAACAGGTGTTTACTGAATGAGGGTTACTCTAGAACTATCTGTACAAATCACTACTCAGGGTTTATATACAGGTGTGGTCACTGCCGGTACTACAGTATACAGGAGCTGTAAAAAGTAGTTCTCCCCTTAAAGGTACATACATTACAATCCCCGCCTCACAGCATCCCACACCCACACCCCCGCCTTTATCAGTGTCAGCCATGGCTCAGTTGGTAGCAGTCTCGCCTCCTGAGTCAGAAGGTTGTGGGTTCACAGCCCCACTCCAGAGATGTGAGCACAAAAATCTAGGCTGACACGTCAGGGCAGTACTGAGGGAGTGCTGCCCTGTCAGAGGTGCCTTCTTTCAGATGCGACGCTGAACTGAGGCCCCGTCTGCTCTCTCAGGTGGCTGCAAAAGATCCCATGCCACTATTTCGAAGAAGAACAAAGGAGTTACCCCCACTGCTGGACAATATTTATCTCTCAATTCACATCACTAATAACTATATATCTGTTCATTATCACATAGCTATTTGTGGGAGCTTGCTCCACTGTGTTTCTTATATTACAACAGTGGCTACAGTTCAAAAGTACTTCATTGGCTGTAAAGGACATCCTGAGGTTGTGAAAGGTGCTATAGAAATGCAAGTCTTTCTTTTTTATTGGTCCATCCTCAGGAAACACTGCCTTCCCATGCCAATTGGAAAGTGAACAGACTCTCTGGATTGATTCCTGGGATGAGAGGTCTGTCCTGAGGAGAGATTGAATAGATTGAGCCTATACTCTCTGGAGTTTAGAAGAATGAGAGGTGATCTCATTGAAACATATAAGATTCTGAGGGGATTGACAGGGTAGATGCTAAGAGGTTGTTTCCCCTGGTTGGAGAGTCTCGAACTAGGGGGCATAGTCTCAGGATAAGGGGTCAGCCTTTTAAGACTGAGATGGGGAGGAATTTCTTCACTCAGAGGGTGGTGAATCTTTGGAATTATTTACCCCAAAGGGCTGTGGAGGCTCAGTCGTTGAGTATATTCAAGGCCGAGATAGATAGAGATTTGGACTCAAGGGAAATCAAGAGATAATGGGGATTCGGTCAGGAAAGTGGAGTTGAGGTCGAAGATCAGCCATGATCTTTTTGAATGGCAGAGCAGGCTCAAAGGGCTGTATGGCCTACTCCTGCTCCTAATTCTTATGTTTTTAATTTCTTTGTTACCCGATTGGATTAATCTTGACTGTCAGTCAAACAGCCTTTTTTCCCCATCTCTAATACTTTTACAACTTATAAATGATAATGTTCAAAGAAAATAAAAACATAATATAATGCAGAACATAATACAATCAATTCACCTCTAATATATTTACAATCTGTCATTGTTTCATAGTGTAGAATAAAAAAGGCTCAATGGTCCCAAAGGCGAATAAACTGGAAGCTCTCAATGGCATAAAACGTGGTTTACAGCCTAGGTAGTATATTGCAGATGGCTGGCTGTTCCTGCAGATTATCCTGTACCAGGTGGCAAACCTCATTCACAGACTAACATGGGGAACCTGAGTCTTCTCCTGCACCATTCCTCTGCCGTTCCCAGGTAGCTGACTCTTGTGGTACATCCACTGCCTGGGGCAGCAGCTGCTATTAGCTGAATGACTCCTATGTCCTCTGCAGTCCCGGGTGCCTTTTCCTTTTGCTTCATTGCGATGTACCTTCCAATGGCCACAACACTCGAGCTTTCAGGCAGAATTCCTCTGTACTAATTCACTTCTTTCACTGCTGTGAGGATGCTTCAACATTGTTCCTTTAGGCCTGAAATGAATTAAAATATGTGCTTTTTGATTTAACTCTGTAGTTGTGGAATACTGCATAAGAGATCTTTAACAAGGTCATCAGTAAAAACTGGGCCTTTTTGTCGCTTTACACTAACAGTTCCTGATCCTTTTTGAAGCTCAAAGTTGCACTCAACAAGAACAAATCATCCTTTGTTGCTCGCTCCTGAAATTACACCTCTTTTTACTCATGTCTGTTTAAAGATTGAAGAACACAGGAACAAAAGCAAAATTGTACAGATGCTGGAAATGTGAAATAAAAACAGAAAATGCTGGAAACACTCAGCAGATCAGACAGCATCTGTGGAGAGGGAAACAGAGTTAACGTTTCAGATCGATGACTTTTCATTGAAGAACACAGGAATGTCTCTCAATGAGATGGCTTATGGTTTTTGACTTGCAGAAAAGACTATTTGCTAATTACACTTCTTTTCCTCACCTGTGAACTGCGCTGATTCACAGCTTTGACAATGACAAAACTCTGTTTATCACACTGCTGCTGCAAAGTCTTTCGCTAATTACTTCTTCTGCACAATCACCAAGTTTCAGTCACTTGTATTGTGCAATTAGTTTAACTTAAAGTACATACACAGATACATTTCATACGGCACAGAAACAGGCCATTGGCCCAACCAGTCCATGCCGGTGTTTATGCTCCACTCGAGCCTCCTCCAGTCTTTCCTCATCTAACTCTATCAGCATAACCCTCTATTCCCTTCTCCCTCATATGTTTGTCTAGCCTCCCCTTAAATGCATCTATACTTTTAGCTTCAACCACTGCCTGTGGTAGCGAGTTCCACATTCTCGCCACTCTTTAGGTAAAGAAGTTTTTTCTGAATTTCCTATTGGATTTCTTGGTGACTATCTTATATTGATCTTCGTCTACCTCGACGAAATTCTCATCGCCAGCGCTAGCAAGGAAGAGCACATCTCAGATCGTTTGTATATAATTCCTTTAACAACTTGTTAGCTACAGCCTGAGTCTGTATCTTTATTTATGCTGTTTAACTGTACAGAGCGTGGTTACTTTAACAGCGTGGCTAAAACGTGATGACGTCACGCCGTACTTCACGTGATTCCCCACTGGCGGGAAAATGTGATGACGTCATTGTTATGTATTTTGTGTTCTATTGTGTGTTCTCCTCCCACCTGTGGTGGTGCTGTCACAGGAGATAAATGGTTGGGTGTTCTCTGTTAAGTTTAGCTCTCTTTGTTTGGAACTTGTCAGAACTTCCTTTCCTTCCAATAAAGCACTTCATGTTTGAATCTCTGAGTTCTGAGTCCTAAATTGTGTCTAGGTAGAAAGGTACCGACACAACATGTGGCGACGAGGAGCGGATGAATCTGTGCACGTTACGGGTGCAGTGAGTAAACAGAAATTTTAATTTGAAACGTGAGATGGCTACTATATTAGGAAACATCGGTGATTTTGATGAAAATGTGGAGCAATGGAGCGCATATACGGAACGTTTTGACTATTTTGTATTGGCGAATGCGGTGGCAAATGAAAAGGTCGTGCCTACATTTTTGAGTGTAATCGGGCCGAAGACATTCAATTTACTTCTCAGCCTCGTGCAGCCAGATAAGCCAGGAACTAAAACATATAAGCAACTAGTGGAAATTCTTGGAGCACATTTTTCACCAAAACCTCTGGTTATTGCTGAGAGATTTAGATTTCACAAACGGAATCAAGAGGAGGGGGAATCAGTGATGATGTTTATTGCTGCTTTAAAAAGGTTATCAGAACACTGCGAGTTCAAGGAGGTGCTGAAGGACACCATTAGAGACAGACTCGTGTGTGGTTTGCAAAATGCAGCCACACAGAAGTGCCTTCTTACTGAGGACAACCTTACTCTTGAAAAGGCCATTGAAGTTAGTGTCTCCATGGAGATGGCGGAAAAGGAGGCTCACCAGTTGAGTTCAACAGGGAGAGTTCACAAGGTGTCGTCTGAGCCTAAAGTTGCGCGGAACGGCACATGTTACCGTTGTGGGAAAACGGGCCATCACGCTAATGACTGCTGGTGTACGGAGCTGGATTGCCGAAATTGTGGCAAAAGGGGGCACATTGAACGCGCCTGTAGAGGTAAAAAAAGGAACAGACAGAGCTGGGAAGCATGGAAGCAAAATGTCTGTATTTGGACAAGAGAGGAAAAAGAGTGTTCATTCAGTGCAGTATGATGGAACAAGCAAAACAGAGGGGAGCGACACCTCTGGGGAGGAAGAGGTGTACATACTGACGGTTGCAGGTGATTCAAGTGGCTACTGGGTGTCAGCACTGGTGGAGGGACAATCAGTGCGGATGGAGGTGGACACAGGCGCGGCTGTGTCCCTTGTTTCAGACACTGTCTACAACAAAATGCTAAAGCATCTTACCCTTCAGCCAGCAAACATTGTGCTAAAGACGTATACCGGCGAACCTGTGGCCATGAGAGGCGTCACTGAGGTGACAGTTAAATTGAACGGACAGACTGCAAAACTGCCACTATATGTGGTAAAGGGAAATTACCCATCGCTACTGGGACGTGCGTGGCTAGAGAAAATCACGCTGGACTGGCCTGCAGTCCGCATGATGTCAAAAGGGGAGTCAGGTCTGACTGCAGTGTTAAACAAACATGCAGAACTCTTCAATGGGGAACTTGGGAGCATGAAAAAGATCAGCGTGAGACTGGACATGAAACCTGACAGCAAGCCGAAGTTTCACAAAGCCCGACCTGTACCCTATGCAATTAGGCCAAAAGTTGAGGCTAACTTGGAGGCCTTAGTCGAGAATGGAGTCCTGGAGCCTGTGAGCATGAGCAAATGGGCAACACCCATTGTTCCTGTCCTGAAAAAGGATGGATCTGTTCGAATCTGCGGGGATTTTAAAGTGACTATTAACCCGGTGCTGTCTGCGGAACAGTACCCTCTTCCCCTCATTGATGATCTTTTTACGGGCCTGGCTGGAGGGCAAAGGTTCAGCAAAATAGACTTAAGCCAGGCTTATCTACAAATGCATGTTGATGACAAATCAAAGGAGCTGCTGACAATTGTGACACACAAGGGGCTATACAGGTACTGCCGCCTTCCATTTGAATTACGTCGGCCCCTGCTCTATTCCAAAGGGCAATGGATCAGATTTTGAGTGGACTGCCAGGAGTCCAGTGCTACCTGGACGACATCCTTGTCACTGGGACAAATGAGGAGGATCATCTTCTGAACTTGGATGCGACACTACAATGACTGAAAGAGTACGGACTCAGAGTTCATAAAGACAAATGTGAATTCTTTCAGTCTTCAGTTGAGTACCTGGGGCATGTGATTGACGCTACTGGCCTACATAAGGCGCCGTCAAAGGTCAAGGCGATCGTGGAGGCCCCAGCACCCCAGAATGTGAGCCAGTTACGTTCATTTCTGGGGCTACTTAACTACTAT
Organism: Somniosus microcephalus; assembly: GCF_052327205.1. NCBI lineage: Eukaryota > Metazoa > Chordata > Chondrichthyes > Squaliformes > Somniosidae > Somniosus > Somniosus microcephalus. Next base: position 162,581,347 of record NC_140996.1, on the reverse strand, counting down.
GGGAAGCTTATTCCAGACTTAGCAACATTGCTAAAGCCGTTACATCAGTTGCTATGTCAAGGCAAAACATGGAAATGGACTGAACTGTGCAACAAAGCTTTCGCCCAAGCAAAGAAAGCATTGCTGAAATCGGAGGTCCTGACACACTTCGACCCAAAGCTACCCATGCAGCTAGCATGTGATGCATCACCATATGGTGTAGGAGCAGTCATATCCCACATCATGCCTTCGGGTGAAGAGAAACCTATCGCCTTCGCATCACGCACCTTGAACAAGGCCGAGAGTAACTATGCGCAGATCGAGCGCGAGGCCTTGGGAATCGTTTTTGGAATTCGAAAATTTCATCAGTACCTGTTTGGGAGAAGGTTCACACTCCTGACAGACCACCGTCCATTGACTTCAATCTTCAGGCCCCACACCGGAATTCCATCTCTCGCTGCAAGCAGGATGCAAAGGTGGGCTTTACTGTTGTCAGGACCACATACGACATCAAATATCGCAAATCAGACTTGCACGGCAACGCAGATGGTCTCGCGAGGCTACCCTTGCCTGTTACTCCCCCAGAGCCTCATCAGATAGACATCTTCTACTTTAGACAAGTGGAGGGAGCACCTGTCACTGCAGTTCAGGTGCGAAGGTACACCCGCAACGATCCAGTCCTGTCTGAGGTAATGGATGATGTCATTCGAGGGAGAGCTATAGGAGATTCTCCTAGTTTGAAACCTTGGCCCCGATTTTCGGGCAGCTGTCGGGCGGCTTTTCATGCGGCCTGTAGTGTATGTACCCGTCTACCCTTAAGGAAATTATTGTATGTAACCGTTCACCTTTAAGGGAACTACTTTAAGTGTGGCACTACTTGTTTGGCTTCTGTATACTGTAATACCGACAGTGACCACACCAGTATATAAGTGTTGTGACAGGATAACTGGGGCAGATTCGCCCGGACCTTCGAATAGTAAAGACCTGTTTTGTTTGTTACTTCTGAAGTCTGTGTATTTATTAACTGCACAACCCACAGACTTTACAGTGGCGACGAGTCCGATCGTACCCTGCGGCAAGATTACCAAAGCAAGAAGAGCGTCGAAGAGAGGCAACCGCCCTCGTCGTGCTGCTGGAAGAAAACACGAGGCTGCAGCAGGAGAAAGGTGGAAGACTTTAGCAACAAAAGCTTCCGTCTGCAACAGGCACTGACTACCCTTCTACCACGGTGCGGAGCGAGCCGATCAGCAGGGAACAAGGCGGCCGAAGAGACTGTGAGTAGGGGAAGGTGTAGAGAATATCCGGAGGATAAGGGCAGAGCACTCGACCTCGGTCGAGGGGGAGCTGTGCCGGCCAAAAGTCGGGTCCAACGGCGTCGGGTGACAGCCGGACCGTGATCGGCGGGAGAAATCCGGGCAGCGACCGCAGCCACGAAGCGCTGAGCCTGTGAGTAGGCGCGGGAAGAGAAACCCAGCCACAGCCGGGGAGGGAAACACCGGTCTGCGAGAGGGCTGGGGAGGCGAACGGGAACCGTGCGGGGGAGAGCCGGGTGCGGAGAGAGAGACTGCGAGGAGCCAGTCCAGCGGCTGAGCTGTTCTCCACCAACGGGGTACTCAGAGCCGGCAAAACCAAACGTACGGGAGTGGGAGAGAGACACAGCCGAAAACGGGGTGAGAGACTGCGCGAGAGCCAGTCCAGCGGCTGAACTGTCCTCCGTTAACGGGGTGTACCCAGCGCCGGTAGAGCCGTGCGGGCGGGAGGAGAAGACAGAGCCGAGTAGGGGGAGCTGTGCGAGAGCCAGCGCAGCGGCTGAACCTGTCCGCTGCGGGGAAAGCGTACCCCTTCCACCAGGAAGAAACGCGGGAAGCCGCCATTAGGCGGAGGAGCCGACAGAAGCGGGAAACCGCCATTGAAGTGGGCGGGGAGAGAAAGGAAGAGCGGGAAACAGCCAAATTCGCGGGAAAAGCCGCCATCTTAGAAAAAAAAATACATAAGAATTTAAAGAAATATTTGTGTTGTACCCAAAGAAAGGAAGATGCCTAAGCGTGGGGACAGCAACGATTTTAACTCCGAAATAGAAGACTGGCCCACGTACGTGGAACGTATTGAGATACATTGTAAGGCTAACAAAATAGCTAAGGAGGAAAAAGCTGTAACCTTACTTAACATGATGGGTGCGAAAACATTCGGGTTGTTGAAACATCTTCTCTCTCCAGCTAAACCGGCGGATCAGACTTTCGAGGATATAGTAGCGGTGCTGAAGGATCACTTGAACCCCACACCGTTGAAGCTGGCTGAACAATTCAGATTCTATGCGAGAACGCAGAAGAAAGACGAAAGCAACGCGGAATACTTGGTCGAACTGCGGAGGCTAGCGAAACACTGCCAGTTCGGAGGGAATCTGACAGAGGCACTGCGAGACAAGTTCGTATGTGGATTGTCCAAAGAACGGACGCAAAAGCGACTACTGGAAGAGAACAACCTCACACTTGACAGGGCTGTCCTTATAGCCGCATCATACGAAGCCGCAGCAAAAGGAACGGCGGTAATGCAGCGGAAGGCGGTGGCACTAGGGGTGGACCACATTACCTCGAGGACTACGAAATGCTATCGTTGTGGGAAGACAACACACGACCAGAAGCGTTGCTGGGGTAAAAACCAAGAATGCCGGAAATGTGGCAAGATCGGGCACATAGCTAAAGTGTGCCGGTCAGGAACGACGTACAACAATAACGAGTCCTCACAAAAATGGTACAGAAAGGTACAAGAGGCGACTAGGAAGAGTCTGAAGGAACAGAAGTCGGACTCACACTCCAAATGCAAAGGACTGGACAGTCTGAGAATCCACAATGTGAGCAATGAAGCTGACCGACAAACTATCTGGATAACGCTACAGATTGCAAAGGTCCAAGTAAAAATGGAAGTGGACACCGGATCGGCGTTGACGGTCATGAATAAGCATGACTATAAGAAATTTTTCAAGCATATTCCACTACGGGATACGGAACTAGTACTACAGACATACACGGGGCACAAAGTATTCCCCATCGGAATGATAGAAGTCAAGGTGAGATACAAGGATAAAGATCATCACCGGTTGGACCTGTATGTATTGCCTGAGGGAGGACCACCACTCCTGGGACGGGAGTGGATCCGAAAAATAAAGTTGGACTGGCAGTCCCTAAACACCATGACGGTGGATTCCGAAAAAGAGGATGTCAAACCTGAACGGTTGTCCAGAATATTGGACGAAGCTAAGGAGGTATTCCAGCAAGGACTGGGAACGCTGCGAGGTATTAAAGCAAAGGTTAAGATTGCAGAAAATGCAAGCCCAAAGTTTTTTAAGGCCAGATCAGTTCCTTACGCTATACGACCAGCGGTGGAGGCAGAACTGGAAGAACTTGAACGATCAGGGGTTCTGTCAAAAGTGGACTGGAGTGAGTGGGCCACGCCCATTGTTCCCGTCATGAAGTCCTCACCGAGTAATAAGCCTGGGGGACCGGGGAAGGTCCGCATCTGCGGAGATTTCAAGATTACTGTGAATCCGGTGCTTCACACGGTACAATACCCGCTTCCGCGGATTGAAGATATCTTTGCTTCATTGGCTGAAAGGTTTGTCCAGACCTTCAAGAAGGCCGTAAAGGCCATGAGTAATGAAGACATAAGTTTACAGCATAAGGTGGATAGTTTTTTGTTGGCATACCGAAATGCAACCCATGCGGTCACGAATCAAACTCCCGCGATGATGTTTTGTAATAGACGCCTACGATGTCGGCTGGATTTACTCAAACCAAACGTCAGAAGGGACGTAGAGAACCGGCAATTCCAGGGCATGAACGAAAGGGCCACTAGATCCTTCCAGACCGGTCAACGAGTTTTGGCCCGGGACTATCGTACTGAGAAATGGCAGCCTGGAACAATTGGAAAAAGGCTAGGCCCGTTGATGTACACTGTGGACATTGGAGACAATATAATAAGGCGCCATGTTGACCAGATCATAGGGTCCGCCACAAATGGGCCCCCGACTTCACCACCTTACCCGGATAAGGTTGAGACTGAGTTACCCAGAACACCTACGTCCGATCTGGTAGTTCTGGAGTCAGAGGAACCTGACACTGTGTTTCGAGCCGATTCAACTTTACCAGAAACACCTACTAGCCCGCTTGAAATGATGACACTACTGCGGCGTTACCCGGACAGAATCCGGAAACCTCCCGAAAGACTGAATCTATGAACTGTCTTAAATAAATCTGTATATATATATGTGATAATGTATGTCCACTATGGACTCAGTATGTTGAAAGCTAAAAAGGGAGGATTGTAGTGTATGTACCCGTCTACCCTTAAGGAAATTATTGTATGTAACCGTTCACCTTTAAGGGAACTACTTTAAGTGTGGCACTACTTGTTTGGCTTCTGTATACTGTAATACCGACAGTGACCACACCAGTATATAAGTGTTGTGACAGGATAACTGGGGCAGATTCGCCCGGGCCTTCGAATAGTAAAGACCTGTTTTGTTTGTTACTTCTGAAGTCTGTGTATTTATTAACTGCACAACCCACAGACTTTACACGGCCGTGGTCCGAAAATCGCGGAAAAAGCGGGTCGGGAACCCCCCCGCCTGATTCCCCGCCCCGTCCGACTTTCGGACTGCCGTTTTCACGCGCCCCGCTTCAGTCCCGCCCGCTGCTGGCGGGACTGGTCGTCGGAGCACTAACAAGCAATTATCTGCTTGTTGAAGTGGATTTTCCCGTGCCGTTGCGACTTTGGGGCTTTCCCCACCTGAAACGCGCCTGCGGGGAACCCCGCCGATGAGAGCTGGCGTGAAAACAGCTGGCTTGCTTGCTTGCAGTAGCAGGTCGCTGACGGCTGAAGATATTTAAAGAGGCAGCATTTGCAGGCTGCAGGCCCTTGTTGATCAAGGCTTGGGGGAACTATTTGAAGCCTTAGGAGCAGCTGCAGAAAGTTGGAGCCTCACACACTTCTTCAGTGTGAGCTCCTGGGAAGCCCCTCTCACCACCCTAACTCAGGACCTCCTCAACCGAGGCATCTGCTAGAAGCATGGGAGGCCTTTGGCACCTTCCCTTCCTGGCATTAGAGGATCTCCAACAGCAGAGGTGGCAGCAGCAGAACCAGGAACAGCAGGATGATTACCAGGAGCACCAGGCTGCTGCTCACTCACCTGAGGCTGCACAAGCCAGAAGGGGCCAACGCTTGGAAGTGGCTTGAGAGCACCTTGCTGCGCTTTAGGGGGCCAGTGGGACCCGTTTCTGCACTGGCAGTCCTACTCAGAAGGACTTCCATGAAGATCTGGTTTCTCTGTTTAACAGATGGCCAACGCTCCTCAAGAGATGTCATTCTCTTATGAGCACTCACCATGTTTTCCGTATGCTGGCGAGTTATCTCCTCCATGGAGGTTGCCAACCTTTCCATGGTGCTGCGTTCATGCACCAATGACTCCACAAAGGCTCTGCTCATGGTCGCTATGGACTCCTCCATTCGCTCCACACTCGCAGCGACCCTGGAGACAAAACCTGCCAGAGACTCCTGCATCTGTGCATGGAGATCCATCACCTCTTCTCTTGCGGATGGACCCAGAGGCAGAGGGTCGTGATGCAGCGCAGCTGAGCTGAGCTGGCAGAGCCCTGCGCCCTCCGACGAGGACTCTCCACTGCTGTCCCTGTCTCCAGAATCTGCTGAGGCTCACTTGTCAGCTGTGAAACACCAGGTGACAACACTACTCTATGTCCCAAAGGTCCCCCCGAGGTGTGAGTGTCTGCGCTGGTGCTGGTTGCGCTTACTTCTGCTGACGCTGCACCCTCAGCGGTTGGAGCTTCCTCTGAGGAGTCTGGCTGCACAGCCTCTTCCTCCTCCACAGTGAGGACGGGGGCTCTGGATGGTACTGTGGGGGAGTAAAGGGAGGAGTTCCTCTGGTGACTCCCAGCGAGTTGGCATCTGCTGACACCTGCATCCATGCAGCATTGGTCTCAGTGGGAGGCCTCTTCCTCCCTGACCTAGGGAAGAGGACCTCCCTGTGGGCCCTAACCCCATCCAATAATGCCTGCAGTGAAGCCTCTTCGAATTTGAAGGCAGCTCGGGGTCTGGCACTGGCCACAGCTGCTGAAGGCTCCTTATGCCATCCTGTATGGTTCATTTGGAAGCCTTCAGATGATGCAGTGCTTGCTATGGACCTTGAAGGCACCACGAATGATGACATCATACTGTGGGGATTCCTGACTCGATTTAGACAATTAGCAAGGCTTCCCACATGCTGGGAATTAATTGGCCAATTGAGGGAAAATTGCGTGGGGCTGGCTGACACTTTTTTATGTGTGTCAGAAACCCCACATTCGGGGAAATCCGACCATTTCCCACACAAGCCGAAAATCGGGCCCCTTATGTTTCAAAAAGAAATGAGTTCTCCATCCAGGCAGGTTGTCTTCTTTGGGGACGCCGTGTCATCATTCCGCCACCTCTGAGGGAACCTATACTGCAACAACTTCATACAGGCCACAGTGGGATGGTTCGGATGAAGGAAATGGCAAGAAGCTACTTCTGGTGGCCAGGTCTCGATGGAAATATTGAGGAGAAAGCCAAAACATGTTCCCCATGTCAAAGGGTCCGGAATGTTCCACAGCTGGCAACCCTACACCCCTGGGATTGGCCTGCAGAAGTGTGGCAGCGAGTACATGTGGACTTCACCGGTCCTTTCGAAGAGAAGATGTTTATGGTGGTTGTAGATGCTCGTAGCAAGTGGCTGGAGGTCGCTGTGATGAGGTCTACCACGGCAGAGAAAACAATTGAGAAACTTGGTGAGGTGTTCAGCCGTTATGGCTCACCGGAACAACTCGTAAGTGACAATGGTCCACAATTCGTATCACAGGAGTTTGCAACCTTCCTGCATGTGAATGGTGTCCAACACATCAGGTCTGCACCCTATCATCCCTCTACTAACGGCCAGGCAGGAAGGTTCGTGCAAACTTTGAAGCACGCCTTGAAGGCATCGCAAGGTCAGGGCTCAATCCACCAACATCTGAACAGCTTCCTGTTGTCCAACAGGAACGAGCCGCATGCCACAACCAAAACTTCCCCCGCTTCGCTCATGATGAAGAGGCAGTTGCGGACAAGTTTTGACTTACTCAAACCTCCAAGGGCAGAGCAGGTCGTCCATCGTCAACAACAAGCTCAAGTTGAAGAGAGAGAGAAAAGAGCCAAGGAGAGACGGTTTCATCCGGGAGAGCACGTCCTAGCTCGAAACTACAACACTGGACTGAAATGGGTTCCTGCTACGGTGATCGCGCAGACGGGCCATGTGTCTTACATGGTTGAGACTGCTGAGGACGTCATCTGGAGAAGACACACAGATCAACTGTTGCTAGGAGCAGAGACAGCCACAGAGGCTCCAACGGCTGGTTGGCCTGAACTGTTTCCGGATGATACCGCAAACCAGCATCCTTTGCCACAGTGCTCTTCTACAACACAGGAAGTCAAAGAGACTGTTCCACCTGTGCAAACTCCTGACTTTCGACTGACACAGGCACCTTCTCCATCCAGGCCTGTGTCAATGCCTACTGCTGTGGAAGCCAGCGATGGCCGCCGGTATCCTGTCAGAGAGCGGCGGCCTCCAAGACGCTTGGATCTGTAGGCTTAGTGACTTACCCACAAGACTGGGGCAGAATAAACCCCAGGGTAAAGTCAGGGGTTGAGGCAGTCTACCTCTACCCTAGGTTAGTTGAGTGCATTGAAAGTATCTTACCTGTTGAGGAATAATGTGGACCTTCCATTTAAGAGGGGAGGAAATGTTATGTATTTTGTGTTCTATTGTGTGTTCTCCTCCCACCTGTGGTGGCGCTGTCACAGGAGATAAATGGTTGGGTGTTCTCTGTTAAGTTTAGCTCTCTTTGTTCGGAACTTGTCAGAACTTCCTTTCCTTCCAATAAAGCACTTCATGTTTGAATCTCTGAGTCCTAAATTGTGTCTAGGTAGAAAGGTACCGACACAACAGTCATGACGTCAGCCACGGGACTGCAGGGGCAGTCCTCCTGGAGCCTCCAAAGAGAGCAGACCTACATTCGATGTTATCCTGCAGTTTCTTGTTAAAACCTGTTTGTTTCATTAAAGTTCGTTTTGTTTGATCGCCTGAGTAGAACTCAGTCTTTTAGTTAGGAACCCACGTTCCTACAGTGACAACAATAGCAGGTCAGGGGCTGGGTATTCTGTGGCGAGTATCTCAACTCCTGACTCCAAAAATTCTTTCCACCATCTACAAGGCACAAGTAAGGAGTGTGATGGAATACTCTCCACTTGCCTGGATGAGTGCAGCTCCAACAACACTCAAGAAGCTTGACACCATCCAGGACAAAGCAGCCCGCTTGATTGGCACCCCATCCACCACTTTAAACATTCACTCCCTCCACCACCGGCGTACCGTGGCTGCAGTGTGTACCATCTACAAGATGCACTGCAGCAACTCACCAAAGCTTCTTTGACAGCACCTCCCAAACCTGCGACCTCTACCACCTAGTAGGACAAGAGCAGCAGGCGCATGGGAACATAATCAGCTGAAAGTTCCCCTCCAAGTCACACACCATCCTGACTTGGAAATATATCACCGTTCCTTCCTCGTCGCTGGGTCAAAATCCTGGAACTCCCTACCTAACAGCACTGTGGGAGTACCTTCACCACACGGACTGCAGCAGTTCAAGAAGGCGACTCACCACCACCAAGGGCAATTAGAGATGGGCAATAAATGTTGACCTTGCCAGCAACGCCCACAACCCAGGAACGAATAAAAAAAAATACCCTCGGCCCTCCTCCTCCTCCCTCTTCTAGCAGCTTGTCCTGCTCTGCGTGACCTCTCTTCATTCTCCCAGTCATGCTCAATTCCAAGAGGAAGCCCTACCAGGCCACCAATGTCTGGAAGCAACATGTTTGAGCACAAGATTTTAAAGTACGTCAGCACCAGCCGAACCACTCCCTGTAGATGTGTACAATTGCATCAGCAGCCAGAAGAAATAATATAGCAAGTAACCTGTAAGTAGTTCATGATCCCTTTAAATAGCACTGGTGAGAGGGCCTTCATGCCGTTTAATGTTGTGTTCAGCTGTGCGAGGTTAAGATAGGGTGTAGGCTGGAGTGTGGCGTTCGAAAATGGCAAGGCTGGCATCAAATCAGCATTGCACACTGACTGACATCATAATCTGTCTGCTCTGCATGCTGCCGGCAGTCATTAGGTGCCGCGAGCAAACTCTTTACCCAAGATGGCATCCGGCGCACTTCCTGTTGGATGCGCATGCATTTTCGAGCAATACGATGCCACACAGTGCCTAAAAAAGGGCACTACAGAGCCCAATTGCTCCCCCGGTATGTTTTCCTGAATAGCAAGACATTAGAATAAATTGGATTGTTTGGATTCTGTGGAAAACAACTGCCCCTCCCATATTTAAATGAAAGACCTTCTCTTAACAATTGGTGTCTGACAATGTTGCAAGTAGCAACTGGTTTGAAGCAGTCTGTTCCAGATACAGAAATTGCAAAATGGAGTTTGTTAGCAGAGGCTGTAAACTGCTGAATGCTGCTGTAATTACATTGTTTAAACGCTTATAAAGTTATTCATTTTCATAAATTATGGATTGCAAACCCCCTGAAACAAGTTAAAAGCAGAACATTACTATAGGCACCTATGTTAGTGACAGCACTGTGATATCATCGAGTGATTGGAGGCACCACTCCCCAAAGCACTGAGGCCGCAGCAAGTACAGCAGGAGAGACCCCTGGCATTGATGCAGAACCATCAGGGTTGGTCACAAACATAGTTAACAGGCTTTCTGTATTCCTTGCTGCTTTCCAGTTGGCTATGCAGCCACTCATTGGTGCTACTCCTTCATTTGGGGAAGCATATAGTAATAGGACACATTCCCAACCAACACTTAGAAGGTCACAACACACAGGGGCAAACAAAGCTCTGAGCATCAAGCATCTAAACCACGAGCACTAGGGTGTCAACTCTGGTGGGGTGCATTCCTGAAGGTGTCATCACATGATCCCTGTTAGATTCGTGTATCTTGTTGTTGTGTCCTTCAATAATCAGACAAGAGACTGCAGGGAACGATCAACAGGTGTTTACTGAGTGAGGGTTAATCTAGAACCATCTGTACAGATCACTACTCAGGGTTTATATACAGGTGTGGTCACTGCCGGTACTACAGTATACAGGAGCTGTAAAAAGTAGTTCTCCCCTTAAAGGTACATACATTACAATTCCTCCCCTTTTAGATTAACAGTACCATAGCACTCATTTAACAATTAAATATCAAACTAATTACAATTAACACTTTTAACATGCAACATTAGCTGAAAATAGTCTATTTATAAATTCAGTCTTTGGGGAGGCTTCCTGATCCTTTCCGGATAGCGCCTTTCCCGAGTGTCTTTCTCTTGGTGCGGAGGCAATTCTGGCCCCCTGTCATTGGTTGGTTCATCCGCTTCCGATGCTACTGTTTCTGGGGTAGATGCTACCGGTATGTCAGGTTCATCCCCAGGTACGCGAGTCATAGGGTTGACTCGTTCCTGTGACTCTAGGATCTGGTCAGCATGGCGTCTCACAATGTTCTCCCCAACATCCACTGTGTACATTAGTGGCCCCTGCCGTGTGCATATCGTTCCTGGTTGCCATTTCTCTGTTCGGTAGTCGCGGGCCAAGACTGGTTGCCCTACATTGAAGCTCCTTGTCGGCTTCTCATTGATGTGCTGGAATTGCTTATTCTCAACATCTCTTCGTACATTTGGTCTGAGCAAATCCAGACGAGATCTCAACCTTCGGTTAAAGAACATCATGGCCGGGGTCTGGTTGGTGACTGCATGTGTCGCATTTCTGTAGGCTAACAGGAAATTGTCCACCTTATGGTGCAGTGGAATGTCGTCATCGCACATGGCCTTTACTGCTTTTTTAAAGGTTTGTACGAACCTCTCAGCCAATCCATTTGTGGCTGGATGAGACGGGGCGGATGTGTAATGCCTTACCCCATTCCTTTTTATAAATCTTCGAAATTCTTCGGACACAAACTGTGGTCCGTTATCAGAGCAAATCTGCTCTGGCAAGCCGTTCCTGGCAAAAATGGTCCGTAGGACTGCAATCGTCTTCTCTGTAGTGGTGGAGGACATTTTGATCACCTCAGGCCATTTCGAGTGTGCATCCACGGCTATTAAAAACATTGAGTCCATGAATGGACCAGCAAAATCAATATGCACCCGTTGCCATGGAGATGAGGGCCACTCCCATGGGTGTAGAGGGGCATGTGGTGGTGCATTTTGGACCTTCTGGCATCCTGAGCAGCTCTTTGTCAGGTCCTCGATTTGCTGATCGATCCCCGGCCACCACACATAAGCCCTAGCAAGGCTTTTCATTTTCACCCCTCCCAGATGGCCTTTGTGAAGCTCATTGAGCACTCTCTCCCTTAACTTGGGTGGAATTACCACTTGGGATCCACACATCACTGGCCGCTGGCATACTGACAGCTGTTCTCTTCTGGATGAGAATGCTGGCAACAGTGAGTCACCATGTGTTGGCCATCCCTTCACCGTCAATCGTAAACCCGAGACAGTGTCGGATCATTTCGGGTCTCCTTCTCTATATCCGCGTTAGTTACTGGCAAGCGTTCAATTATCGACGAATAAAATATTTCGATAGGGTCCACTGCTGGTGCTTCCTCCACAGTAGGCTGTGGCAGGCGTGATAGCCCATCAGCGTTTCCATGCTGTTTCGTGCCCTTATACTCTATTTCATATTGGTTCGCTCCTAGAAAAAGGGACCATCTTTGTAGCCGTTGTGCAGTCATCACCGGAACGCCCTTCTTTGGATTAAAGATGGAGACAAGTGATTGGTGGTCAGTCAGCAAGGTGAACTTCTGCCCATGCAGATAGTGGTTGAATTTTTTTACTCCCCATACTAGGCTGAGGTCCTCCCTGTCAATCTGGGCGTAGCTGTGCTCGGCTGAGGTTAGTGACCGAGACGCAAAGGCTACTGGCCTCTCCAAGCCGCCCGGGAATTTGTGCAACAGCACCGCTCCAATACCATAGGGTGATGCATCACACGCCAACCGAATTGGTAGTGCTGGGTTGAAATGGGCCAACACATCTTTTGATGTGATCAATTCTTTGCACTTCTGGAAAGCTCGTTTACATTCGTCATTCCACTTCCATGGTACCCCCGTTTGCAGTAGGGTATTCAGTGGGTGTAATACTGTAGACAAATTTGGTAAGAACTTATGGTAGCAGTTCACCAGCCCGAGGAACGACCTCAGTTGTGACACATTTTCTGGTGCTGGAGCCTTGACTACTGCCTCAATTTTTTCAGGGGACTTATGTAACCCCTCTTCATCAAAAACGTGGCCACAATACGAGGTCTGCTTCTGGAAAAACTCGCACTTGTGGCGATTAGCTCGTAGCCCATATTCCTTTAATCTAGTGAGCACCTTCTCCAGGTTGGCTAGGTGATCACTTTCATTTTTGCCCGTAACCAGGATGTCATCCAAATAACACTGGGTCCCTGAAATCCCTTGCAGGACTTGATCCATTGCCCTTTGCCAAATAGCCGGAGCTGATGCTACCCCGAACACCAGCCGGTTGTATTGGTAGAGACCTTTATGAGTGTTGATTGTGAGGTATTGTTTCGAGGCTTCTTCTACCTCCATTTGCAGGTACGCCTGGGCCAGATCAATCTTAGTGAAGCGTTTACCTCCAGATAGCGAGGCGAAAATATCTTCAATCCGTGGAAGCAGATATTGTACCGTGTGAAGGATTGGGTTCACTATCACCTTAAAATCCCCACAGATGCGGACCTTCTTTGGTTTCCCAGGCATATTACTCAACGACCTCTTCATTGCAGGAACGATGGGTGTAGCCCACTCGCTCCAGTCCACTTTGGACAGTACTCCTGAACGTTCCAAACCTTCCAGCTCTGCTTCGGCGGCTGGTCGGATCGCATAAGGCACTGGTCTGGCCTTAAAAAACTTTGGGCTTGCATTTTCCTCTATTTTAATCGTCGCTGTTATGCCTTTTAGTGTTCCGAGTCCCTCCTGGAACACTTCTTGTGCGTCAGTTAGCATTTTTGACAGTCGTCCAGGTGTGACGTCGTCATCCTTTTTGGCCTCAACCTTCAGTGCCTGTATGGAATGCCAATCTAATTGTATCTTCCAGATCCATTCACGTCCTAGTAGTGGTGGTCCTCCATCTGGCAATACATATAGGTCCATTTTTGGTATTTCCTGGCCTTTGTATATCACGTTCACCCTTATTTTTCCTTTGGGGTAGACTTTTTGCCCCATGTACGTCTTCAAGACAATCTCTGTAGCTTTCAAGGGTATATGTGAGAATAGCCGCTTGTAGTCCCTTCGGCTTATGACTGTTAGGGCTGATCCTGTGTCCAATTCCAATTTCACTTGGCTCCGTCTATCTTGAGCGTGACCCAGATAGCCTGGTGATCCTCCATTTTGATTACATTATGTAGTTTCAGACAACCCAGCTCCTTGCTTCCGGAGTCTGTATCACTTTTCTGTTCGTCTGAACTACTGTCCATCATCTTATGTACCTTTTTGTACTTCTCCTGTGGAGATTTCTTGCTGCTGGTTTTCTTCCCTGACCTGCAGACTCTTGCTATGTGTCCTGCTTTTCCACACTGTCTGCACACTTGGTCTTTGAACCAACAATCCTTCTGGTCGTGTGTTGTTCTGCCGCAGCGATAACACTTTCCTGCTCCATATGACATTTCATTGATGCCATATTCTTGCGGTCTCCGCTGTATCTCTGCAGCGCCCCATGCGGCTGCTTCGTGTGATACTGCCATGCTGAAAGCCTTGTCCAGCATAAGATCCTTTTCTGATAGAAGCCGTTTCTGGGTTCCTTCACTTTGAAGCCCACACACAAACTTGTCCCTTAAAGTATCTGCTAGTCCCATTCCAAACTGGCAGTGTTTCGATAGCTTGCGCAGTTCCGTTAAATACTCAGCATTACTTTCGTCTTTCTGCTTGTTCCTTTTGTGGAACTTAAATCTTTCTGCTATCAGCAGCGGTGTGGGGTTTAAGTGGTCCTGTATGATTGACACTATGCTTTCAAAATCCTTATCCACTGGCTTCTCTAGGGTTATTAGATTTCGCAGTAAGCCATACGTTTTTGCACCCATGGCATTCAACAAAACCAGTGCTTTCCTGGCATCTGGCACTTCATTCGCCTTGCAGTACACCTCAATGCGTTCCACATATGTCACCCAACCTTCGACTTCATTGTCAAACGCAGTGACACTGCCACTCTTCGGCATCCCTGGGAGTGGTTAGACTTTCAAAAATGGCGTCTCCCGCGCTCTCCCGTCTTCTCCACTGACTCAAAATGGCGCCTCCAGCGCTTTCCTTTCTTCCCGCGCTCGCCCTTCTTCTCCGCTGCGGCTTCAAAAATGGCATCTCCCGCGCTCTCCCTTCTTCTCCGCGGCTCAAATGGCGTGCTCTCCCTTCTTCTCCGCGGCTCAAATGGCGTCTCCCGTGCTCCCTTTCTTTCCCCGCGGATGCTGCTCAGGCCTTGAGCCCTGGCTGCGCTCTGCGCGTTCTCCTGTGCCCCTCTCTCATTGCCGCCGCTTGGTCCTGAACCCTGGCTGTGCTTTACCCTCTCTCTCTTTTTTTTTCCGTCGACGCCACTCGGTCTTCAACCCCCGGCTGCGCCCTGTGCGCTCTACCCTCTCTCTTACCCCATCGACGCTGCTCGGCCTTTTCTGTGCCGTCGGTCGGCTCCAGCCGCCGCTGTCCGGGAAGGGTCTGCACTGTACCTGTTGCCAGTCTGTTGCTGGATCATCGTGGCTGGAGAACCAAGCCCAGCTCTCAACAGCCTCCCCTGCGATGTTCACTCTCTCTGCCGGATGACTGGGCGGTTGCTCGTGGTCGACGCCCGTGCTTCTGGCCTTGACTTTCTTCCACCGTCCTCCCGGAGCGAATCCTTGGAAGGAAATTCAGAGTTGCAGGTAGATTCGAATCGACCTCGTCGCCACTGTTGAATCCGTAACTCTTAAGGTATGGTGTTCTTCAATAACTAGATGGAGGCTGTAGATTAACAATCAACAGGTGTTTACTGGAGGAGGGTAGTCTAAAGACTAACAGTACAGATGCCTGCTCAAGGCTTATATACAGGTGTGGTCACTGCCGGTACTACAGTATACAGGAGCTGTAAAAGTAGTTCTCTCTTTAAGGTACATACACTACACTGCCGACCTGGGGCTCTCTTGCCGTGTCGGAGCTCCGAGTAGAGCGCTTGTTTTGGGAGTCTCGTATCGGGCATGCAGACTGTAATATATGTACCTTTAAGGGGGGAACTACTTTTTACAGCTCATGTGTACTGTAGTACCGGCAGTGACCACACCTGTATATAACGCTGAGTAGTAATCTGTACAGTTCAGTCGCAGTTTGAGCCACGTTGAGTAAACATCCGTTGTACCATTCTCCGCAGTCCATTTCTTATTATACACAGACGTAACATTGGCGACGAGGCAGGTTCGAACCTACCTGCAACTCTGCATCACCTCCCGGGGATTCGTTCCTGGAGATCAGTGGATTGGACGTCAAGGCCAGAGACTCGGGCGTCGACCACGGGCAACCGCCCAGTCATCCAGCAGAGACTCGAGAATTGCGGGGGGGCTGTCGAGAGCCAGGCTTGGCTTTCCAGTCGAGGTGGTCCAGCGAAACGGGCTGGCAACAGGTAGTGCGCAGACCCTTCCCGGACTGCGGCGGGTTAGAGCCCGACCGAGCGGCACAGCAAAGGGCCGAGCAGCGTCGATGGGGGGAGAGAGAGAGAGGGCAGAGCGCACAGGGCACAGCCGGTGTTCAGGGGCCGAGCAGCATCAGAGAGAGGGAGAGAGAGACGCTCAGAAACGTACAGGGCGCCGCCATTGCCACAAGAACCACCGGGAGCAGCGTCGGCAGCAGCAGGGGAGGAAGGAAAGCGCGGGAGACGCCATTTTAAGCCATTGGGAGATGCCATTTTAAACCACACCCAAAATGCCGACGAGTGGCAGTATCACCGCATTTGACAATGAAGTCGAAGATTGGACTACATATGTCGAATGAATAGAGGTGTACTGCAAGGCAAATGAGGTGTTAGATGACAAGAAAGCATCGGTATTGTTAAATTTAATGGGTGCAAAGACGTATGGTTTATTACGAAATCTGCTAACCCCAACGAAGCCAATGGAAAAGAGCTTTGAAGACATAGTAACGATACTAAAGGAACATTTAAACCCCACACCGCTGCTGATAGCAGAAAGATTCAAGTTTCACAAACGGAACCAGCATAAGGATGAAAGCAATGCTGATTATTTAACAGAACTGCGCAAACTATCGAAACACTGCCAGTTTGGAGCGGGACTGGCAGATACCTTAAGGGGCAAGTTTGTGTGTGGGCTTCAAAGTGAAGGAACCCAGAAATGGCTTTTATCTGAAAAGGACCTTACACTGGAAAAGGCTTTCAGCATTGCGGTATCATATGAAGCAGCAGCACGGGGCGCTGCAGAGATACAACAGAGACCACAAGAATATGGCACAAACGAAATGTCATATGGAACAGAGAAGTGCTATCGCTGCGGCAGAACAACACACGACCAGAATGATTGTTGGTTCAAAGACAAAGGGCCAGAAATTCGGGTCCAAATGCGTGAGTACGGTCTGGGTACTCACGCATCTGGTCGGTGGAAATGCCGGCGTTCAGCATGCACAGCGCATGCGGGGAACGCCGGCATTTCCAGTCCTCTGAACGAAGGGGTTCAGAGGCACAGCGCGTGCGACTGCACAGGCAGCGCTTGCGCAGTGAACTTCGTCGATTTCATTCATGGATTCAGTGAGGGTAAGTCCTTACAAGTTACACTTGAAAAAAGCATGTGTAAAGTTGTTCCAAGGCTGCGGAGGAAGATATATTTTATCGTGGAGCTTCTGAAAGGCAATATTTTTGTTTGGGAAAGGGAGGGAAGTTATTTTAAGAAATTTTAAGTAAGTTTTAAGGTTTAAATTTTTTTTTTAAATGGGTTTTCAGAATGGTAGGTAGAAGGAGCAATTGTGGCTGTGTGAATTGAATGTGAAAATGAGTGTTCTAAAATGAGTAATGTAACATTTCCAGTATGTATGTTTTATATTCCTTTACTTATGTGTATGAATGTATGTTTTTAATTATGATTTTCCAATAAGTTACTTTCTCTAAAAGTCATAATTAAATAATACATTCATACACATAAGTAAAGGAATATATACATAACACGCAAAGGAATATATACAGACATACATACTTTCAGAAGCTCCACGATAAGAAATATCTTCCTCTGCAGCCTCTGGAGCAACTGTACCCGTGCTTTTTTCATGTGTAAGTTGTAAGGACTTGACCTCACTGAAAGCATGAATGAAAGCGGCGAATTTTACTGCGCACGCGTTCTGCCTCTGAACCCCTTCGTTCAGAGGACAGGAAATGCCGGTTTTCCCCGCATGCGCTGTGCATGCTGAAAACTGGCATTTCCTCCGGCCAGACGCGTAAGTGCCCCGACCGTACTCGCGCATTTGGAAGGGAATTACTGGGCCAACATTTTACATGTCAATAAAATGAAAAATTTAACAATTGCACGATTTGCCCCCTCGCATCTGCGACTGAGGGTCCAAGGAGGTGCATTGCACAAGAGGTCATCATCGTACGTATCCTCACACTGTTCCCTTTCGGGAACTGTATGAAGTGGTGGAAGGATTTATGGCCGTGATTAACGCTCATTCCGTGACCGTAACCATCTTTGAACCAGCCATTAGGGTGGTTAGTCCTATGGCGTGAGGGTTTTACGGGCTCCCACAACCCATCTGAGGGGGGGGGGTGCCACCCACACCCACGGACGCAAGTATCCCGCTGGATGTCCACCCAGAATTTATAGTTGGAGCTCCGACTCCACTTGTCGGGACTGTCTGGAGTGGGGTTCGAAACCCTACTCCTTCTGGCCCAGCGGCGGGGATGCTTACTGCTACGCAAAAGGCCCACTCCGCACAAAAGGTGACACCCATACGTTTCCTGCACCTTTTCCCTCCCCGTGACTGGAGCCCTATGCTGCCACTTGAAAGACCAAGCTATCATCTGCCCTTTTTGCGGCGCCTTTGACTTCTCATTACCAATGATGAGCAGGCGCTGCGCCTCCACCTCCTTGAGGAGATTGCTGAGGTCATCATCAGTTCAATTGTGAGTTCTTTTAATGCCGTGAATTGTGCTCATTCCAGCCATTTCACGTTGCTAATCGGATTGGGCCTTTGGCATAGCAGTAGGATCCCCGCCGCTGGGCCAGATCAGGGTAGGGTTTTGAACCCCGCTCCAGACAGTCCCGGCAAGTGGAGTCGGAGCTCCGGCTCTAAATTCTGGGTTGACATCCAGTGGGATATTTGCGTCCGTGGGTGTGGGTGGCCCCCCCTCCTTGTATAGCTTGTGGGAGCCCGTAAAACCCTCCCGCCATAGGACTAACCGCCCTAATGGCTGGTTCAAAGATGGTTACGGTCACAGAATGAGCGTTAATCATGGCCATAACTCCTTCCACCACTTCATACAGTTCCCCAAAGGGAACAGTGTGAAGACACGTATGACGACGACATTGCTAAATAAATAAATGGAATTAAAAAAATTCTTTTAGGGCTTTTAAAAGACTTTAAATTGCTTTAATTCTGTTTAAAACTACTTCAGATTCTTCAAAATAATGTAAACGTTTTTAAAAGTTTATAAAAGTTACCAAAAGCTTCAACAAACTTCCAAAAACCTATTTAAACTGCTGCTTTGCATGTAAAAATGCTTAGCAGCTTGGCAGAAACATTGGGGGCGTGTCCTGTTAAACTGAGACCTCAAGGGGCGTGTCTCAATTGCACAGCGCGCTACAGGCTTCGCGCTGGCTGCACTCCTGGGCGGCGTGACGTCAGACGCTGCCCGGGAGTCAACATTTTAAAACAGCAATTCCAGGCGTCCCTGAAGCTCAACGGCCAGCGTGTCGGGTAAGTGCAGATCGGGGGCTTACATGCGCGGCAAGCCCCCGACTCGAATTTCTGGGCCAAAGTGTGCAGACAGTGTGGAAAAGTAGGACACATAGCACGAGTCTGCAAGTCGGGAAAGAAAACCAGCAATTAGAAACCGACCAAAGGGAAGTACAAGAAGGTACATAAGATAACAGAGAATAGTTCAGATGAACAAAAGAGTGATAACAACTCCGAAAGCAGGGAACTGAGTTGTCTGAAGCTACATAATGTGATCACAACGGAGGATCACCGAACCATTTGAGTCACTCTCAAGATAGCAGGAGTCCAGGTAAAGATGGAATTGGATACAGGATCAGCTCTAACAGTCATAAACCGACGGGACTACGAGCGGCTATTCTCACACATACACTTGAGAGACACAAAAATTATTTTGAAGACGTACACGGGGCAAAAATTCTACCCCAAAGGAAAAATAAGGGTGACCGTTATATATAACGGTAAGGAAACACCAAAACTAGACCTGTATGTATTGCAAGATGGAGGACCACCATTACTGGGACGTGAATGGATCCAGAAAATACAACTGGATTGGCATTCCATACAGGCACTGACTGTGGCTGACAAAAAGGATGACGACGTCACACCTGGGCAACTGTCAAAGATCCTAACTGACGCGAAAGAAGTGTTCCAGCAAGGACTCGGAACACTAAAAGGCATGACAGCGATGATTAAAATTGAAGAAAATGCAAGCCCAAAATTTTTTAAGGCCAGACCAGTACCTTATGCGATCCGCCCAGCCGTCGAAGCAGAGCTGGAGAGTCTGGAACGTTCAGGTGTACTGTCCAAGGTAGACTGGAGCGAGTGGGCTACACCCATCGTCCCTGTGATGAAAAAGTCGTTGAGCAGCACGCCTGGGGAACCAAGGAAGGTTCGCATCTGTGGGGACTTTAAGGTAACAGTGAACCCAGTCCTTCACACCATACAATATCCACTTCCGCGGATTGAAGATATTTTCGCCTCGCTATCTGGAGGGAAACGCTTCACTAAGATTGATCTGGCCCAGGCGTATCTGCAAATGGAGGTAGAAGAAGCATCAAAAAAATACCTCACAATCAACACCCATAAAGGTCTCTACCAATACAACCGGCTGGTATTCGGGGTAGCATCAGCTCCGGCTGTTTGGCAGAGGGCAATGGAACAAGTCCTGCAAGGGATCCCAGGGACCCAGTGTTTTTTGGACGACATCCTGGTCACGGGCGAAAATGACAGTGATCACCTTGCCAACCTGGAGCAGGTGTTCACTAGATTGCAGGAATATGGGCTCCGAGCTAACCGCCCCAAATGCGAGTTTTTTAGAAAACAGATCTCGTATTGTGGCCACGTTATCGATAAAAAGGGGTTACATAAGCCCCCAGAGAAGATTGAGGCAGTAGTCAAGGCTCCAGCACCGGAAAATGTGTCACAACTGAGGTCGTTCCTCAGGCTGGTAAACTACTACCATAAGTTCTTGCCAAATTTGTCTACAATACTACACCCACTGAACACCCTACTGCAAACTGGGGTGCCATGGAAGTGGAATGACGAATGTAGACGAGCTTTCCAGAAGAGCAAATCACTAATCACATCGAAAGAGGTATTGGCCCATTACAACCCAGCATTACCAATTCGGTTTGCATGTGATGCGTCACCCTACGGCATTGGAGCGGTGCTGTTGCACAAATTCTCGGACGGCTCAGAGAGGCCAATAGCCTTTGCGTCACGATCACTAACCTCAGCCGAGCGTAACTACGCCCAGATTGACAGGGAGACCCTCAGCCTAGTGTGGGGAGTGAAAAAGTTCAATCACTATCTGCACGGGCAGAAATTCACCTTGCTGACTGAACACCAGCCTCTTGTCTCCATTTTTAATCTGAAGAAGGGCGTTCCGGTGATGACTGCGCAATGACTACAAAGATGGTCACTTTTTCTAGGGGCGCACCACTATGAGATTGAATATAAGGGCATGAAACAGCATGGAAATGCTAATGGGCTATCACGCCTGCCACTGCCTACTGCGGAGGAAGCACCAGCAGTGGATCCTGTCAAAATATTCCATTCGACTATAGTTGAATACCTACTGGTAACTAACGCTTGCATCGAAAAGGAAACCCGAAATGACCCGACACTGTCTCGGGTATATGATTTGACGGTGAAGGGATGGCCAGCACATGGCGACTCACTGTTGCCAGCATTCTCGACAAGGAGAGAACAGCTGTCAGTGTGCCGGGGGACCTTGATGTGTGGATCCCGAGTGGTAATTCCACCCAAGTTAAGGGATAGAGTGCTCAATGAGCTTCATGAGGGTCATCTGGGAGGGGTAAAAATGAAAAGCCTAGCCAGGGCTTATGTGTGGTGGCCGGGAATCGATAAACAAATCGAGGACCTGACCAAGAGCTGCTCAGGATGCCAGAAAGTCCAAAATGCACCACCACAGGCCCCTCTACACCCATGGGAGTGGCCCTCATCTCCATGGCAACGGGTGCATATTGATTTTGCTGGTCTATTCATGGACTCAATGTTTTTAATAGCCGTGGATGCGCACTCGAAATGGCCTGAGGTCATCAAAATGTCCTCCACCACCACGGAGAATACTATTGCAGTCCTACGGACCATTTTTGCCAGGAATGGCTTGCCAGAACAGATTTGCTCCGACAACGGACCACAGTTTGTGTCCGAAGAGTTCCGGAGGTTCTTGAAAAAGAATGGGGTAAGGCATTACACATCCGCCCCGTATCATCCAGCCACAAATGGATTGGCTGAGAGGTTCGTGCAAACCTTTAAGAAGACAATAAAGGCCATGTACAATGACAACATTCCGCTGCAGCACAAGGTGGACAATTTCCTGTTCGCCTACCGGAATGCGACACATGCAGTCACCAACCAGGCCCCAGCCATGATGTTCTTTAACCGAAGGTTAAGATCTCGCCTGGATTTGCTCAGACCAAACGTACGAAGAGATGTTGAGAGTAAGCAATTCCAGCACATCCATGAGAAGCCAACAAGGAGCTTCAATGTAGGGCAACCAGTCTTGGCCCGCGACTACCGAACAGAAAAACGGCAGCCAGGAACGACATGCACACGGCAGGGCCCACTAATGTACACAGTGGACATTGGGGAGAGCATCGTGAGACACCATGCTGACCAGATCCTAGGGTCACAGGAACAAGTCAACCCCATACCTCGCCCCTACGTACCTGGTGATGAACCCGACGTACAGGTAGCATCTACCCCAGAAACAGTAGCATCGGAAGCTGATGAACCAACCGACGACAGGGGGCCAGAATCGCCTCCGCACCAAGAGCAAGACACTCGGGAAAGGCGCTATCCAGAAAGGATCAGGAAGCCTCCCCAAAGACTGAATTTATAAAGACTATTTTCATCTAATGTTGCATGTTAAATGAGTGTTATGGTACTGTTAATCTAAAAGGGGAGGAATTGTAATGTATGTACCTTTAAGGGGGGAACTACTTTTTACAGCTCATGTATACTGTAGTACCGGCAGTGACCACACCTGTATATAATGCTGAGTAGTAATCTGTACAGTTCAGTTGCAGTTTGAGCCACGTTGAGTAAACACCTGTTGTACTGTTCTCCGCAGTCCGTTTCTTATTATACACGGACGTAATACAGACGATGTGATCCGTCCATCAGAGCTGATCGAGCATGGTCAAAGCTTTGATGCTGGGGATGTTGGCCTGAGCGAGAACACTGACATTAGTGTGCCTATCCTGCCAATGAATTTGCAGGATCTTGCGGAGGCAGCGTTTGTGGTACCTCTCCAGTGCATTGAGGTGCCTGCTGTACATGGCCCTTGTCTCTGAAGCATACAGGAGGGCGGATATCACTACTGCTCTGTAGACCATGAGGTTGGTGCTGGGTTTAAGGTCCTGGTCTTCAAACACTCTCTTCCTCAGGCGACCGAAGGCTGCACTGGCACACTGAAGGTCATCGACGTCTGCCCTTGCCGACAGTAGGCTCATGAGGTATGGAAAGTGGTCCACGTTACCCAAGGCCTCGTCATGGATTTTGATAATCGGGAAGCAGTACTCTGTGGCAGGGGC
Source organism: Somniosus microcephalus (assembly GCF_052327205.1). Taxonomy (NCBI): domain Eukaryota; kingdom Metazoa; phylum Chordata; class Chondrichthyes; order Squaliformes; family Somniosidae; genus Somniosus; species Somniosus microcephalus. Next base: position 162,558,255 of record NC_140996.1, on the reverse strand, counting down.
AGATTGGTAGAGGAACTTTGTCTTACGGATGTTTAGTGTAAGGCCCATGCTCTCGTACGCTTCGGTGAAGGTGTTGACGATGGTTTGGAGTTCGGCCACAGAGTGTGTGCAGACGCAAGCATATGGCAACCAGAACTGTACGCAGTACTCCAAGTGTGGTCTAACCAAGGTTCGATGCAGGTGTTGGTGAAAAATAAATTCACTCGAGTCTGTCTTAAAGTAAAAGTACACAGTTTATTAACAGAACGTTCTGGGAGAAGACCATAGACCCCACGGTCTAGTGATACCCTTCTCGTTCTCTCTTGGTTGGTACAGCTTTTTATTCCATTTTCATCCAATCACATTGTATTACAATAATCACCTGATCACTTATGGCTTATTTATTCTTTTCAGTATTAGTCATGCTTGTGTGGTTAAAGGTTAGTTACATCTTACTATGCCTTTGGTCACAGGTCAAATTCCCATGACCCCTATATTCTGCTGTGTCTACAATTTTAGCTAAAGCAGCACATTTCTTATCGCTTACTCAGAACACACACATTCTGTCTTGTCCCACAGCTGCGTCTTATCTTTGTTTTGCAAAGCTTCTCTACACACTGTCCTTTGTGCAGGAGTAGCGAAAGTAACACTTTTCCAGTCTGTACTGTTTTAGTTCTGCTTTTTCACATAAGAAAGTTGTTATTGCGAAACTTCTTATCGCCACCTGCTTCCTTTTAGCTCTTGCTCATCTGCACATGACCCCCACTCCTTTGTTCTGATTTTAATTCTGCTGGCACCACTTAATTAGTGGTTACCTCGGCTGTCTGAATTCTGAGAGGGTTCATTTTAACCCCTTCAGTCCCTCCTGTTGGTCCCGCACCAAATTTAGATTTTGGCCAGGGATACCAACTTCTTTTCCACTTTTACCATCCCCGGGATTACTCCTATACTGATGGCCTAAACTTAATACCTAAGTTTGTCTTTCCCCTCTGTCTATCTTGTTGTGCTAGGCGTGGTGGTCTGTGCAAATGACCAAAGAACTTTACATGTATGTTCCTATCTCTATCAGTTCATTATCCCGCATTACCTGTTCGGTTTCTGGCTCAATATTGATTATATCAACTATAGCAACCGGCATTATTCTGGACACAGCTGCCCTACAACATACATTCAAAACCGTCATCATAACATAAAATAATACTACAACTATAATAACAATTATAAGTCCATGCGTCAGATATGAACCCCAAGATCCTCCAAATAGCCAACTCCACCAGCCTTCCCCTGGGGTTTTGTGCAATTTCTTCACCTCCTTTTGTATGTGCTCAGCCAGACTAGTTATATTTTCTGAACTGTCCGGGATATAAGTGCAACATTCAGCGCCGATCATTGCACATGTCCCGCCCTCGTTAGCCAGTTGATAATCAAGGGCCATTCTATTCTGGAGAGCTACCGTTCATATGGCCACCATTTCTGCGCTCATCTCTACCAGGGCTTCAGCTGTATCACTTCCAACCTGTTCCAATATGTCTGCCACTAGCTTTATTTCCTGTATTGCTCTGTCTACCCCATACATAGGGAACATTATAGCTCCGATCCTTTCGGCTTCCGTTATTCCCCTTTTGCCTCGGGATTTTGTCCCAATTCCAGGGTGTCCCCTGAGGCTGTCAAGGTGATGTATATAGGGCACCACATATCCCAGATAGCACAGGCCCGTCCAGTCTTGGGGCAGCCAGGGGTAAGCTTTATGCCCACAAATAAAATACGTGCCATGTATGCCGTTTAGTTTGTCCATACGTTGTTCATCTTGGTGACCTTGCCCTCTCAGCGACCCCCACTGGTTTTGTTCGGGGTCCGGCTAACGTTCCATTGTCCAAAGGTCATCAGGTCACCTTGGTTACTACTGTTAACTGTCTGCAAGGGAGATCGCTGTTCACAATGGCTTCATCCCACCCCCTGTCCTCCTGTTTTATTTTGTTCTAAACATACCGGTCCTCGGGGCCTTCCAGCTCCCGAGGTGTTGGTGAGGACCAAGAATGGGGGTTGTTGAGTCCGATTATATTTAGGCTGGTACCATCCCTTGAAAGCGGTGAGGCTGTAACCTGCACTTCTCCAATCCCCTGCTTCTAACTTCTGTCTAAACCTTTGCTCTTCAAGGGTCCCATCGGTATCGTTTTGGCGAATTAACCACTCGGCCATCTCCGATTCATTAAAGGGGACCGGTCGCAAGGGAATTCCCCCTTTACTATGTATTGGCACATGTGAGCACACCCAACACAAACTTAGGTTCATATTCTTTGCATAGACATAAGACATATACAAGAATGTATTTACGTGTAACTCTTTTTTCCATAACGATCTCCCCTTTCGATATTCCCGGGCTGCTGAGCACCGGAAGTTAATGGGGCAAGGAGTGTCCCTGCATAGGACAGTCCAATCACTCCTGCCAGTCAGTTGAGTCCTCAGACCTCTGATCAACCAGGCTGTAGTCTCAGTTTCTCGTTCCAGCCTCCAATCCTCTTGGCTTTTGTCGTTATAAGCTGAGCAACGAATTGTGTCTTGGTTACACAGTCTTATGGGATTCCGTCGCCAGGGGAGGCACTTGTATTCGAGCGGGGTAATGTCCATCGCGCATACTGCAACTACACTGATGCATATAAGCATTTTCATCTTATTACTCTATGTTAACAACGTCCCAAAGGCTATATCGCCAACCTAACTATTTGTTGCTTGTAGATTCTGTTTTTCCTGCAGGAATACATAGATACATAATCATTAATTCGGCTCTCCCATCACAATCATTTGGATTCCTTCCTCTCTCTCAACTGGCCGCCGTCAAGGTTGGTGGGATTGTTCCCAGACGTACTTCAAAATCCACCACAAAGTGTATCCCATTAGAATAATGCATATAGTCCAGACCAGTACCCGTACCAGCGCCCATTCCCATTCCTTATACTGTCTCCAATATTCCTCGCTCCCTGTAAATGGTATTTGCTCTGGTGTAGTCATCTCTGTACTGGTGAGGGGTTGTAGACCTTTAACTGTGTCCAGTGCTTCCACCGTCCCATGCCCTTTATATCAACGCAAGCACACGTATCGCTGCTGATAAGGACTTGATAAGGTCCAGACCATTTTAGGGCAAACCCTGGTTTTTCTGGTAGGACCTTAACCATTACCTTCGTTCCCGCAGGGGGAATGCATGGTAACGCAGTCAATTCTAAATCTTTGTCTTTTTCTTCCTGTCGTTCCCTAACCTGCTGTCTCATTTCTTTCAACTGTTTGCTTAACTCAAGGACATACTGGCGGAGCCTGTCTTGCGAAGGTCCTAGCTCCTCTCCTCCCATGATTATTCCATGGGGGAGTTGCATTGCTCGCCCTGTCATTAATTCACAGGGCAACAATCCTGTGGCGCGGTTTGGGATGGCTCTTAGTTTCATTAACATAGCGGGCAACACATCTACCCATTGCTGATGCTTCTCACCCAACGCTTTGGCCAATGCAGCTTTTAGGGTTCTGTTCATCCATTCCACCATCCCGGAACTTTGGGGGTGATAGGGAATGTGGAATTTTTGTTTTATTCCCATCCATTCACACATACCCTTCATGACCACACCTGTAAAGTGGGTTCCCTGATCTGAATCTATTTGGATCGGTACTCCCCATCTGGGAATTACTTCTTCTGCCAGTATCCGCGCCACCGTGGTAGCGGTACAATTTCGCGTGGGGAAAGCCTCTACCCATCTGTTAAACTGATCTATTATTACCAAACAGTACTTCTTCCCCCTTGACGTGAGGAGTGGCCCGGTAAAATCTATCTGTATTTTCTCCCATGGACCTCTTGGTCTTGGCTGATGAGCCATGCATATTTTAACGGGGTGGCCGGGGTTGTGTTGAGCGCATGTCAGACATTGCTGGCAATATTTTGCCACATCCCTTCCTAGCCCCGGCCACCACCAGTCTGTTCCCAACAGATGGATCATGGCTCCTCTTCCTACATGGTCGGCACCATGGTGTAATTCCAGGAGTGTCCGACGGATGCAGGCAGGGGCAACCACCTTTTTATCCTTTCGCCATATCCCCTCCTCATCCTGTCTGCCACCCTTTTGGTACCATTCTTGCTTTTCCCTCATAGACGTGTCTGTCTGTAATTATTTAATATCTATCTTTTCCACCTGGGCGCTTGCTACCATTTCTGTTATAGCATCTTGTTCTAGGGCTTGTTGTGCGGCCACATCCGCGGCTCGGTTGCCCTCCTGTTGTCGGGTTTCTACCTTTTGGTGGGCCTTAATTTTTATTACTGCTGCGCGCTTTGGGGCTTTAGTGGCTTCGAGGAGTTCCTCTATTAATTTCTGACGTTTAATGTGATTTCCGCCTGAGGTCACAAATCCTTGTCTCCCCCAGGCGGTCATGTAGTCATGCACCACCCCGAATGCGTATCGACTGTCTGTATATATATTTACATTTTTTTCTTTAGCTAGCTCCAAAGCTTTCGTTAGGGCTATTATCTCCGCCATTTGTGCTGAGAGCCCTCCATCCAGCCTCCCTGATAATTCTGTTTCCAGCTGATCATTTACAACTGCCCACCCGGTTCGTGGTGCCCCATCAATATATTTCCAGGACCCATCCACATAGAGAGTGAATTGGGCCTCTTCCAGTGGCTCTTCTTCCAGCTGGTGGCTTTCTATTTCATCATCTATGTTGGCACAATGGTGAGGCTCCCCCATTCCTAACATCCCTCGGCTGGGTTTTCCCTGGTATCCCTAACTATCTGTACTGGCTTGTCTGCAGGCAATAGCACCGCTTCCCATCACGCTCTTCGCATGTTTGATACCGCTCTTAGTTTATGGTTGTTTACCATCTCCACCAAAGTATGTTTGGTGTGGAGGACTATCTCACCTGTCATGACAGTGGGCTCACTGACCTTCACTGCCCATGCTGCACAATCTAATGCCGCTACACATCGGGACAACCCTGCAGCGACCGATGATTGTTGGGTAGAGTAGTATGCCACCGGTCGTCTCCTATCCCCATGTTGCTGAGTCACCACCGCAGCATAAAATCCTCCCTCATTCTCACAATGGGTGTGAAAGGGCTTTCTCATATCCGGCAACCCGAGTCCCGGTGCCGAAATTAAGGATTGCTTTAGTTTGTCGTACGCATCCTCCTGTTCCGGACCCCAGTCAATAAGGGCATTACCCGGGTTTCCCCCTTTTACTAGTCTTTGTATTGGCTCTGCTATTGCGGCAAAGTTAGGCATAAAGTTCCTACCGTAATTAAAGAGCCCCATCACTTTCCTAACCGCTCTGACTGACACGGGTCTCGGCATTTCTTGGATTGCCTTTCGTCGGTCTGCGGACATTGTCCTTATGCCCTGAGACAACTGTTTCCCCAGATAGGTGATGGTAGCCTGTCCAATCTGAGCTTTCTTAGGGTTCACCTTGAATCCTCTCTTTTCTAGCGCTTGTAAGATTATAATCAGAGCCGCTATGAGCCCTCTCTCACCTTCCGAAGCTATTAATGGCCCAGTAATTCCGGACACAACGCGTGAGTACGGATGGGGTAACCACCTTTTTATCCTTTCGCCATATCCCCTCCTCATCCTGTCTGCCACCCTTTTGGTACCATTCTTGCTTTTCCCTCATAGACGTGTCTGTCTGTAATTATTTAATATCTATCTTTTCCACCTGGGCGCTTGCTACCATTTCTGTTATAGCATCTTGTTCTAGGGCTTGTTGTGCGGCCACATCCACGGCTCGGTTGCCCTCCTGTTGTCGGGTTTCTACCTTTTGGTGGGCCTTAATTTTTATTACTGCTGCGCGCTTTGGGGCTTTAGTGGCTTCGAGGAGTTCCTCTATTAATTTCTGACGTTTAATGTGATTTCCGCCTGAGGTCACAAATCCTTGTCTCCCCCAGGCGGTCATGTAGTCATGCACCACCCCGAATGCGTATCGACTGTCTGTATATATATTTACATTTTTTTCTTTAGCTAGCTCCAAAGCTTTCGTTAGGGCTATTATCTCCGCCATTTGTGCTGAGAGCCCTCCATCCAGCCTCCCTGATAATTCTGTTTCCAGCTGATCATTTACAACTGCCCACCCGGTTCGTGGTGCCCCATCAATATATTTCCAGGACCCATCCACATAGAGAGTGAATTGGGCCTCTTCCAGTGGCTCTTCTTCCAGCTGGTGGCTTTCTATTTCATCATCTATGTTGGCACAATGGTGAGGCTCCCCCATTCCTAACATCCCTCGGCTGGGTTTTCCCTGGTATCCCTAACTATCTGTACTGGCTTGTCTGCAGGCAATAGCACCGCTTCCCATCACGCTCTTCGCATGTTTGATACCGCTCTTAGTTTATGGTTGTTTACCATCTCCACCAAAGTATGTTTGGTGTGGAGGACTATCTCACCTGTCATGACAGTGGGCTCACTGACCTTCACTGCCCATGCTGCACAATCTAATGCCGCTACACATCGGGACAACCCTGCAGCGACCGATGATTGTTGGGTAGAGTAGTATGCCACCGATCGTCTCCTATCCCCATGTTGCTGAGTCACCACCGCAGCATAAAATCCTCCCTCATTCTCACAATGGGTGTGAAAGGGCTTTCTCATATCCGGCAACCCGAGTCCCGGTGCCGAAATTAAGGATTGCTTTAGTTTGTCGTACGCATCCTCCTGTTCCGGACCCCAGTCAATAAGGGCATTACCCGGGTTTCCCCCTTTTACTAGTCTTTGTATTGGCTCTGCTATTGCGGCAAAGTTAGGCATAAAGTTCCTACTGTAATTAAAGAGCCCCATCACTTTCCTAACCGCTCTGACTGACACGGGTCTCGGCATTTCTTGGATTGCCTTTCGTCGGTCTGCGGACATTGTCCTTATGCCCTGAGACAACTGTTTCCCCAGATAGGTGATGGTAGCCTGTCCAATCTGAGCTTTCTTAGGGTTCACCTTGAATCCTCTCTTTTCTAGCGCTTGTAAGATTATAATCAGAGCCGCTATGAGCCCTCTCTCACCTTCCGAAGCTATTAATGGCCCAGTAATTCCGGACACAACGCGTGAGTACGGATGGGGTACTCACGCGTGTGCCCGGAGGAATTGCCGGTTTTCAGCATGCACAGTGCAGGCGCTGAAAACCGGCATTTCCTGTCCTCTAACCCAAGGGGTGAAGAGGCAGAACGCGCGCGACTGCACAGGCAGCGCGTGCGCAGTGAAATTCCTTTTTTTTTCAGAGTTGCGCGTGTGTAAAGGCCTCCGGTCTTTACGCATTGAAAAACCACACGTAAGTACTTCGTTTTTCAGGTAAGTGGGCTTTTAGTACAATTGAGAATTTTTTTTTTCACAGGTTTGTTATTTTTAAAGAATTTACAGTTTAGTTTTAGCCTGATTTTTTCAAATTTTAAAATTATTGTTTAAAATAGTTTTTCAGAGTTCTTTATTGTTCATTTAAGTAGTGCAATGTTTTTTTAAATTTTCTTTCAGGTTTAAGTAGTGTTTTGGGTCCAGGAGTTTTCATGAGTTTGACAGCTCTTTCTGTCAAACTCATGAATGAGTTTCCCCTCCCCTGATTGGCTACACAGTGCTCACCTGATCCCAGCCGGCACATCGCACTAACTACGCTGCTGGATCAGGTAAGCACATCGCGCCGACATCTGAACCGGGCCAGTGACAGGAAATGCAAGCAGGCCTGGGCTTCAGATGTCAGCGCGCAGGACGAGTGCAGATCAGGGGCTTGCACGCGCGGCAAGATCCCGATCCTAATTTCAGGGCCAATAAATCGTCCACGTATTGTAGAATTGTGCTTCGGTATGGGATGAGATCTATTGGTTCTAATAGGGAACTCATTACTCGGTGGAATATCGCTGGGCTATTGTGGAATCCCTGGGGTAACCGGGTCCAGGTATATTGTTTGTCCCCGACTGTGAAGGCGAATTTCTCCTGTGATTCTGGGTCCAGTGGTAGTGACCAGAATCCATTTGCTATATCCAAGACCGTGAACACTTTGTGTTCCGGACTCAGTCCATTTAGAATGGTGGCAGGGCTAGCTACTATAGGATGCAGTTTCGCAGTTACTTTGTTAAGTTCCGTATAATCAATAGTCAATTGGAATGAGCCGTCTGGCTTATTGACTGGCCATACCGGTGACTTAGTTGTACTTTCAGTGGTCCAAACTATTCCTTTTTCTTCCAAATCTTGTATGATCCATACTACTGCTTCTCGTTGGTACACTGGTACCTTAGATGGATCCCATCCGTCCTTTTTCATCTTGTCTACCAAACCCTTCCAGTCGTCTGCATAGAGCCTGGTAAGGGACCCAGGGGGTCCCCATTCCATCTCTTTCCCCGACGCCATATCCAGTCCTACATCAGTCTTACCTGCTCTGCTGCGTTTCTCTGTGTGGGTTTGCCGTGATCCTGTCTTTATTCGTGGTACGTCCGTGATCTGGGATTTCTCCCCTCCGTCTTACCTCTATTAACACCCCCGGTGGTCGTAAAATACTTTTTAAGCTGTTAATTAATCACAATTAAGCACACATATATTCATTGACTTCACAATCCCAGGGTACTTTGGAGTCTCTCAGCCTACTTGACCCTGGCCATCACGTGGGGCCCAATCGCCCTCTTAATTCCAGCTCAGGCTAGGGTCGATGAGACAGGCATCCTCCTTGTCCTTGTCGATCAGTCAATCACTCATTCCTTCGCGACATCTATCGCTACACAGTGTTCCCTTAGTTCATGTGATCCACACTCACACAACTGTGTTCTCTCACCTCTTACAGACTTTCACTTGATTCGTGATGCTACAGCACTGTCCCTCCGCCTTCCCAGATGACTCAATTTCTGGATGGTCAAAATTTGACTTCTCGTCCGGGTTCACTGGTACGGGCAGTCTTTCAGTTCCGTAGCATCCTGCCAACTATGCCAATTTGTTGGTGAAGAATAAATTCACGTGAGTCTGTCTTAAAGTAAAAGTACACAGTTTATTAACAGAACGTTCTGGGAGAAGACCATAGACCCCGCGGTCTAGTGATACCCTTCTCATTCTCCCTTGGTTGGTACAGCTTTTTATTCCATTTTCATCCAATCACATTGTATTACAATAATCACCTGATCACTTATGGCTTATTTATTCTTTTCAGTATTAGTCATGCTTGTGTGGTTAAAGGTTAGTTACATCTTACTATGCCTTTGGTCACAGGTCAAATTCCCATGACCCCTATATTCTGCTGTGTCTACAATTTTAGCTAAAGCAGCACATTTCTTATTGCTTACTCAGAACACACACATTCTGTCTTGTCCCACAGCTGTGTCTTATCTTTGTTTTGCAAAGCTTCTCTACACGCTGTCCTTTGTGCAGGACTAGCGAAAGTAACACTTTTCCAGTCTGTACTGTTTTAGTTCTGCTTTTTCACATAAGAAAGTTGTTATTGTGAAACTTCTTATCACCACCTGGTTCCTTTTAGCTCTTGCTCATCTGCACATGACCCCCACTCCTTTGTTCTGATTTTAATTCTGCTGGCACCATTTAATTAGTGGTTACCTCGGCTGTCTGAATTCTGAGAGGGTTCATTTTAACCCCTTCACAGGTTTAGCATAACTTCCCAATGTTTCAATTCTATCCCTCTAGAAATAAACCCTAGTGCTTGGTTTGCCCTGGGTGTCCTTGTGCACCTTGTGCACCAGTCGCTGAAGGTAAACATGCAGGTGCAGCAGGCGGTTAAGTAGGCAAATGGTATGTTGGCCTTCGTAGCGAGAGGGTTTGAGTACAGGAACAAGGATGTCTTGCTGCAGTTATACAGGGCTTTGGTGAGACCACATCTTGAGTATTATGTGCAGTTTTGTTTGCCTTATCTGAGGAAGGATGTTCTTGCCATGGAGGGAGTGCAGCGAAGATTCACCAGGCTGATACCTGGGATGGCAGGAATGACGTATGAGGAGAGATTGGGTCGATTGGGCTTATACTCGCTAGAGTTTAGAAGAATGAGAGGGAATCTCATTGAAACTTATAAAATTCTGACAGGACTGGGCAGACTAGATGCAGGAAGGATGTTCCCGATGGTTGGGGAGTCCAGAACCAGGGGTCACAGTCCAAGGATAAGGGGTAAGCCATTTAGGACAGAAATGAGGAGGAATTTCTTCACCCAGAGAATGGTGAACCTGTGGAATTCTCTACCACAGAAGGCAGTAGAGGCCAATTCATTAAATATATTCAAGAAGGAGTTGGATATATTTCTTAAGGCTAAAGGTTCAAGGGATATGGGGAGAAAGCAGGGACAGGGTACTGAATTTGGATGATTAGCCATGATCTCATTGCATGGCGGAGCAGGCTCGAGGGGCCGAATGGCCTACTCCTGCTCCTATCTTCTATGCTTCTATGCTTTTTTATGGCCTTGCTAACCTGTGGCGCAACTTTTAGTGATTTGTGTATTTGTACTCCGAGATCCCTTTGTTCCTCTACCCCACCTAGACAGATTCCTTAAAGCCTAGCACTTCTTTTTATTTGCTCTTGGGATACAGGTGACGTTGGCAAGGCTGCATTTATTGCCCATCCTTGGTTGACTTTCTCAGGATGGGCAACAAATGCGGCCTTACCAACATTACCCACACCCCCAGAACAAATTCAAAAAAGACCCATTTTTATTGCACTGAACTTTGATTACCCTCATATACTATTGGTTTTTCACTTCTATTGATATTTATTTTTGTAATATTTTCATTTAGGCATGAGTAGGTATGACAACAATTGGAGAAAACTGACTGTTATGCCTGACAGGATGAGGGAATTCAACTCAACAAAGACAAAACGGAGTTTGCAGTCTTACAAAATTCCATTCAAGCTCATTGTGAAGCATTGGGATCAGGTGCAAGGTGCTTTGTGCTTGCTGAAGCCACAATGAGCTGACTGAGCTAGATTTGACATCATCACCCTCATTATGTATGCATAGCGCGCTCCTGGCCAGGACTGGACCTGCCAGTAGGAGCCCACTGTCAGCACAAGTTGGGAAATGGAATATAGCTAAAGCTCTTAAATACTGCAGCTGTTATAGAAACACATAGAAGTTATTTTTTTTAAAACCCACAGGTTAAAGGCTATTCGGCCCAACCAGTCCATTTTGAAGTTTACCCTCCACATGACTAAATAGTACAAATCACATTTACCCACCCTGCTCCCATATTCCTTCAACCCCTTTTCCTTCATCCATCGATCCATTCTCATCTTGAACGTTGACATAGGCCTGGATTATACCTGCCAGCAGGTTTCCGGTGGGAAATTGCATCGGTGAGTTAATTCTACGCTCGCCTGTGATTTTAACGACTGAGACTTATTTAAATCTTACCAGGTGGGAAGTCAGCAGAAGTGGGTAATCGCGCGGCATGGAGGCCACTCCACCCACCGACGCAAGGTAAGTGGCGGGATCAAGTTCCGGGGGCCTTTGGGATCTCCTGACTTGAGCTTTGTATCTGCGTTGAATTTCTATATGTAGTTGTCTTAAGGATGTTATTAACTAGAGCTGCTGAAGGCAGCCGTTGTCTCTTAGGAGCTGTCCTTCAATTGTGTTTATATTCAAATCATTTAGGAACAGAACATGCCTCAAAATAAGAGAATACTGAATACTGCCTGGAAAAGCAGACATAAATGTGCATGATCCTTTGTTGCTGGTTACTGTCCACCTGGACATTGATGAACATTAATGTTCATGACCACCATGGCATTGTGTCTAGAGACCAGCATGACTTCATGAATTCCATCAATACCGCCGTGGAAATTGGGGAATCAAGGCATGCAAAAGAATTGCAATGCCCTACTCATTCTGCTGCTGTCTTACAAACACCTGCTGTCCCTGCGATGGAGGTGTCTACAGGTCAGATTGCAGCAGATGGCACAATGACATTACTGTCTCCTTGTTGAAACTCAGCCTGGGAAGGCATTTTTAAATAGACGTGTCTGGGTCTGTAAACATGGCTGTGTGGGTAGTAGTGAGTGCATTGTCAAAGCGTTCTGCTCTCACATCCCTTCTTTCATCCTTCTCTTCCACCTGCTGTTTAGGGGTGGGCTTTGTGCACAGCAAGATCAAGATTTTGCACCCAACTTCATCTCCATCTGATTTATGCCAAATTTAACACTAAAATGGTGTTCTGAAAGCAAAAGGTCCAGCTGGAAATTGCTGTTCCGGAAGAGTTAAGCAGGAATCCAGTGAATTTACCCCCCTCCCAATTTCCTGGCAAACATTTGCCCCAGCGGGGTCTGTTACCCGGAGTTGCCTCCCGATGTCTGAATTTTCGGGAGTAGATGGAGGATGGATACGGCACACTTGGGAGCTTAATGTCCTCTGATATTACATTGGTTTAATGCAGTCATGTAGAGTTCTTTTGTGCACTATTTTAACAAACTCATTTAACCTCTTAAAAGTAAATTGGTTAACATCCGCGCTAAGGTAATGCAGAAAGGAATTTTGTGCAAAAATCAGTGCACTCCCAGTAGAAATTAAAGCCCACGGGGTCTGAAATGAGGGACTCAAAGGAATATTAAATAGGTTTCATTTTCACCCAGTAGTTTCTGTAAAAAAAGGATTAATGGGCACAACTGAGTATGGACAAGAAGTAGGGATCCTTCTACATTTACCATAGAATTTTTCACAAAGCAATCCTTATTTGGAAAGGTGCTGCTACTCATGAAAACTTCAGCATGACTGTATGGGTTGGGAAGCCCCCTTTATTATGCAGGTAACAAAAGTATTACAGGTTTGAGAGTTTGCGAAGCCATGCCATCACCAGAAATATCATCAAGCAGGTGGATGGCATGCTCAAGCAGTATTTCGGCTGCTTGGACTGTTTTGTTCTGCCCTTACCACCACCTGGGCAGCAAGTGGTGGAAGAAGAGGAAGAGTAGCACGAAGAAGACGAAGGGCAGGAGTTGCATCGCCCACCAGTGCCCTAGCTGCCAAATTCTTAGAGAACAACTCGTCCAAGACGTTTCATGTGAACCATCCCTTGCATTCCCAACACACCAACAATCCCGCAATCCTCATCACTACCATCATTAATACCACCATCCGATTGTCTTCCTTCAGTCCAGCCTTATGGGTCTTGCTCTGACTTCACTATAAATGTTAACAGCAACACCAAATGCAGAATAAAAAATATTCATAGGAACGGGAGTAGGCCATTCAGCCCCTTGAGCCTGGCTGATCTGTATCTTAGCTCCATCTAACTGCCTTGGTTCTGTAACCCTAAATACCATTGCCTAACAAACATTAGGCAATTGCTCCAACAACTCTATTGCACCTGTGTATAATAGCTAACAGAAATAATTGGTTGTAAATGTCCAACTGGTTCACTAATGTCCTTTAGGGAACTGCATTATGTTGTATCAAACTTGGGCAAGTTTACAAACATGAACTAATGTTCTGTCAATGCTGACATGCCAAACTAATATTGTGCTTAATACACAATTAGCTTGTATACTAACTGTAATATACAGAGTAAATCAATCTTAAGGTGAATCTCAATTTTTATCCCTTTGTTCAAACAATAATGAATGAAATATTAGCCATAATATATATATTATATAATATAAGATTTGTGGATCTAGAATGGAGACTACAGAACCTGTCAACATCCGACATGGCTGACTCGCATGCAGTGACGGCCCAATGCAAGTTTAGTGTTGCTGCAAAGCAGTTTCCACTAAAGTTGCAGTATCAACATGTCCTAAACTACACTCCAGATGGCAGTACAAATAAATTCAATTCAATTCAGTTAGAATGTTACCAAAATTGTGCAATTATTAGTAGTTAATAAAGAAAACAACTGTTCAACATAATTTGACAGAAGCAGATCTGCTGCAAAACTTTCTGTTTGGTGTTTTTTTCTTTTACATGTCCATTGTCCTTTGTCATTTTGTGGGGCAGTTCTTACAGATTATGGAATTTTCTGTCACATACTGATCTTTTAGCTCTGGTTCTGCCATTCTTGTAAAAAGTGGTTTATGTGACTTAAAATATATAGGCCTAGAAATTGGGTATAGCCCCGCTTGAGGCGTTAGAACTGGCGATGCGCAAAGTTTATAGCCAGACGAAACTTATCGCTGCCTGGCGCGATATTAGGTTGCATCGCCCCCAAAGGGGATTGAGGCGCTAAATCAGCTGTTGCACAGTGCTCTTAAGGCGCAAAAGGTCAGGCGCTACTCAATTTAGACGCGGACGGGCGCAGCGCAGGTGAACTCAATTACGGGAATGCACGAGACCTCCAGGCGCCGGCCGGCTCTTAAAGGGGTGGGTCAGTCAGCCTGAGCTTCAACACCCAACGCCCTGTAGGCCTCAGATTCGGCGCTCGCCCTTGTCTGGCGGTACAAACTTGTTCATCATGGAGAAGGTTAGGCAGAGAGCAGAGCGCTTCAGCACTGAGGCTCTGGACCACTTGGTGGCTGCAGTTGAACACCGTCGAGAGGTCCTGTATCCGGATAATGGCAAGAGGCCAAATCAGAAGGCTTATCGACGATCTTGGAGAGAGGTTGCTGTGAGGGTGAACTCCAGCAGCATGGCGACCAGGACCCCTGTTCAGTGCCGGAAGAAATTCAGCGACCTCACACGGATCGTTAGGGTGAGTGATGGTTTACCAAACTTGTGCTTCCCTCTATCTGCAGCTGACTTCGGGCACCCTGCTGCAATGATGCGCCAATGGCCATCTGTCAGTATGCACCCATGGCCCTTTCTGGGCACGCACATGGACAGATGTCTCAAGGCCTCATGTAAGGGCTCTTGCACCATGGGGGGCATGCGATGAGGTCTCAAGGCCTCATGTAAGGGCTCTTGCACCATGGGGGGCATGCTATGAGGTCTCAAGGCCTCATGTAAGGGCTCTTGCACCATGGGGGGCATGCGATGAGGTCTCAAGGCATCATGTAACAGAACCTCCCCTTCTTTCCCCTGCAGTCCAAGCTGGCGATGATTGGAAAGGAGCAGCGTCGAACCGGTGGCGGACCTGCACATGTGGTCACTCTCACGGATCTGGAGGAGAGAGTGCACCAGATACTTGGAGGACGTCTGTCTGGTCCTGTGACCACTGCATCTGCCGACCCCATTACTGACAGCGAGGGTAAGACTCTCAGCTTTTTTACCTGTTGCCTTCCACTTGGTCCCCCCACCAGCATGCATCCTCAGTGTGCAGCCATGTCAGAGCCTTGCCGCAATCTGGCATGCCTTTCAGCAAAGCTGTCCTTTTGCTAAAGCCACTCTTCCACCTCCCACTTTCAGATGAAGCAGCACCAACTCGGGCTCAGCGCGCTGAAGCTGCCAGTGCCAGTGCCACCGGAGGCGAGGACCAGGAGGAATCCGGACCAGCCGCTGCAGAATCCAGGGAGCTGAGACATCTGCAGACTGGGGATAGTCATCCCCTGGAGGGGAGCGGGGGTGGCTCTGAGGATGAACCAGTTGCCGGACCAAGCGGCATGCAGCAACGCACGGGGGATAGGCAAGTTCGGCCACCGTCTCCCCGCAGGGCAAGGCAGGTCATCATGACTGCTGCACAGAGTGCAGATGAGGTCCGTCGCCTGGCTGAGATGAGCAAACAGGCCCGGGTCAGACACACGGAGCTGATGGCTGCAGTGGAGAAGATGACTGAGTCAATAGATTCATTGGCTAGGAGTATGTTGGACTTCGGGGCAACAATGGAGAGGACTCTGCAGGGCTTTGGGGCAACAATGGAGAGGACTCTCCAGGTATTCGGGGAAACTATGGACAGGTCTATCCAGGGCTTCGGGACCACAATGGACAGGACTATCCAGGGCTTCGGCCCAACAATGGAGAGGACTGTCCACGGCTTTGAGTCGGCAATGGAAAGGACTGTTCAGGGCTTCGGACAATCTCTGGAAAGGTCTGTGCAGGGCTTGTCCGAGGCAGTGGAGCGGTCGGCACCTGCCTTGTCCGAAGCCATGGGAAGAACTGTCCAGGCCTTCTCCGAAGCACTGGCACCTGGCACACAGGTCCTCACTGTTGCCACGCAGTCACTTGCTGGGCTCCTCCACAGCCAGATTGACGCAACGCGATCTCTCACTGCAGCCATCCTCTCTGCATCAGATAGGATCACCCTGGGCCCTTCCACTCCAGTACAAGGCCAGGAATCAGTAGAGCATGCAATTGTGGCGGATGAGCCGAGCCGCTCCCCTCAGATAGCCAGTGTGTCGTCCGACCATGGTGCAGGTGTCCTCTCTCGGCAGGAGAGCATTGCACATGCCAGCGCTGGGACGCCTGCATTGCAGCTGCCACCACCTGCAGGCCACACTGCTTCCAGCCATGGTCACAGCAAGCATCCTGCGTCTGCACCCTCCAAGCCCAGAGGTCGGCCAGGCCGTCCCTCAGGGGCTTCTGCGCTTCCAGACAGTCAGGAGGCATCCCCCAGCCTTGAGCCCGCCACTGGGGTCCAATTACGTAGGAGCAGCAGGGAGGGAAGGGGCCGGGCGCAGAAGAGAAGTCGTTCTCCCTCAAGGGGCCAGTTGTAGAGGGAGGTGCTGAGACGTTTGTTTGTCCAAATTCAAGGACACCCTCACCTGCTGTTATATTTGCTGAGGTTTGTTGAGTTTTGCGGCTTGGCCGAACAGTTAACAGTTATTTTGAAAGTTATGGTTTCTGCTCACATTACGTTGTTTAGCTGTAATGAAAGACTTTTGTGTCAATAAACAGAAGTTTCAATGTTGCATGGTGCATGTGACTACTTTCAGTGATGCTGGCATTCAGAGGCCCTCAAACATCCAAAGTGCGCATGAGTTAAGACTCTCATCATTCCGCCACAGGGGTGTCGACACGAGTCCAGTGGAGCCTCTGACGTATGGACCTTTCACTTTCAGCAGCCCTTCCATCTTCCTCCTCCTCCTCCTCCGCCTGCTCTTCCTCCTCCTCCTCCTCCTCCTCATACTCCTCCTCCTCCGCCTGCTTGTGCAGGGTCCAAGGGAAGGTAATGAATTGACGCGTTCGCCTATAAAGGGCATCTGTCACTTGCTGGTTGCAACAGCGGACTGCAGCCTGAGCGACAGTCGCATTGTCCCCAATGGCTGACTGAAAGGATCCGTTGCCATAAAAATGGAGGCCATCAGTCAGTTTAGCCATAATGGACAGAGAGGTTCTGCAGCGTTCACGCGGCTGCAGATGCTGACCAAGCAGGTGGCACAGATCAGTAACAATGTCCCTCCAGATTCGGAGCCTTCGCAAACACTGCTCCTCCGCCATGTCAAGGCTTGTCACCTGCTGCCTAAAGACCCTCGCAGCATCCCGTCGGATTGGCCGACCTCCATTGCCCCTCCTCATTCTGGCCAATCCCGGCCCTCTCTCCCGCCGTCTCTCTGCCCCTTCACAGTGTTGGGCGATGAGGCCGTGGCCCTCCAAACAAGCTCCCATTCCGATGCCAGTTGGTCAAAAGGCTTTTAGGTGTAGTGCTGCAAGTGCTTCGGACAGGGTTGAAGGTCCCAAGTACTGTAAAGCTAAATTCCCAGAACTCCGCTCCACATTAGCTCGCCAACTCTCTCTAGCAGCAATCGCAATGAGCAGGCCAAGTGGCAGAAGATTCTGCACTAGAGCGGTCCCCTTTAAATAGCGCC